>NC_136876.1:21849273-22378688 GCF_949152265.1 Phoxinus phoxinus
TATATACGCTAAGCCACTCCCATTTTGGCGGGCTTGGCCGCGTGAGGGCGCGGAGCGCCCTCATTGGGCGTGACGTCACGCCAGGGGCTCAGTGGTAGGCTGCAGCAGTTGCCGCGGAGCAGCCAATGAGCGCGCTAGATTGCCCGCTCTAGGTCTGACTGCTGCTGCACTGCGTTTACAAGATATGGAAATTTAAGGATAAATTTTGGCTTCAATATCTCGAGCAAAGAGACTTTACCCGGTGCGTACTTTCAGTACGCAGTACTCGTTCCCTCTTCTAGAGAGAACCGAGGTTACGTAAGTAACCGAGTACGATCTGAGTCCCGCCTCCTGAACACACATCGCTAAACTGATTGGCTTTGTGTTTTCTTTCTAACTTGTGAGAGGCTGTCCGCGCTGTAGTTACATTTGGTTGTGGGAAGCGGCAAAACTCCTCCGAAGGAAACCTATAGATGCGGTAAGCGAGGGAGAAATTAATCAACAGTTTTGTGCCCAAGAATATGGGGCAAATCGCGTCAAATATTGCTTTGGGGACAGCCGTTTTTACAATATTGCCTACTGTATGACAATCGCGGGATAAGTGGCAAACATAATCGTTAGTGTGTGTGTGTGTGCGTGCGCGCGTGTGTGTGAGAGAGAGAGGAGAGAGAGAGTGTGTGCGTGTGTGTGAGAGAGCGAGTGTGTGTGAGAGGGAGACTGAGTGTGTGTGTGTGAGAGAGAGAGAGAGAGTGTGTGTGTGTGTGTGTGTGTGTGTGTGTGTGTGTGAGAGAGAGAGAGAGTGTGTGTGAGAGAGAGAGAGTGTGTGTGTGTGTGTGTGAGAGAGAGAGAGAGAGAGTGTGTGAGAGAGAGAGAGAGAGGAGAGAGTGTGTGTGAGAGAGAGAAGAGAGAGAGTGTGTGTGTGTGAGAGAGAGAGAGAGTGCGTGCGTGTGTCTGTGAGAGAGAGAGAGGAGAGAGAGAGTGTGTGTGTGGGAGAGAGAGAGTGTGTGTGTGTGCGCAACCATTATAGTGTCAAAATATCCCCACAAAGATGGCAATATCCAAAATCCTTATATGCGGCTGAAACAGGAAGCCTAGTGCCTCACAAGTTTTTCAACATTTACATTTTAATATATATAACATTATAGTCATTATGGCCTTAGAATGTTTGAGGAGGTGGGGTGCACTATAGGCCCCTTTGGCGCGGTCTAAGCTTTTGTCCTTAATGGCATTTTTTGCCTTGCATTACTTTTACTTTTATACTTTAAGTAGTTTTGAAACCATGTACTTTTACACTTTTACTTAAGTAAAAAGCTTGAGTTGATACTTCAACTTCTACAGAAGTCATTTTAAACCCTAGTATCTGTACTTCTACTTGAGTAATGAATGTGAATACTTTTGACACCTCTGAAAATAAGTGAACCACACTAAGTTCGTCAGCCTTCGAAAGGTCAAACAAATGAGTTTTGGAAACGGTGTGAAAAAATATTGTCTCTTTGACAGGGACAACATTGTCTAATGCAGCTCAGCCCGGCCTCGTCTGCTTTTTTACGTATTCCGTGGGCACAGATTATTTAAATGAGTTACGTGAATTCGTTAAATCTGGAAACATCGTGCTTTAGTCCAAATGAGCCGTTCATTGTTCAGGTTGAAAAGGTAATTCTGTTAAATAAAATAGCTTTGAAAATGCAGATCTTTTTTATGCTCAAACAGCAACATTACACACTGACTGAAGTTGAAAAAGTATATGTCATTTCATGTAATTTTATTATCTAAACAACTGAGTCCTGATGTCCACTACAAAGGACATATCATAACATATTTGTTTCTTACTATTTGTTTCTTATGCTTTAAACAATGGGATGACATGAAAAAATACTAAACTCAAGAAATTTTAATTCTGGGTCTCAGGAGGTCATTATCATCCAGAAAGTGCCATTGTTTTGGTGGGAAAACAACAGCACAAACATCAGTCATCAGTATATGTTTTACAGTATTGGATTAATTACACAGTAGAAAAATTAACAAACCGACTAATATACAAAACATCACATAATGCAAAAATTCGAAAGTTATCACACAAAAAAAATCCCTAGCAATGGCTATCTTTATCTCTCTATTTCCATCATCATGAGTAATTGTGCTAATCAAATTATATTATATGCCTGAGCCTGATCAGAGCATATTTCTGAAACTCTGGTGTACCCTTTTATAGAATTAATTACAAATTAGGAATATAAATGTTTTTAAATGTTACAAAGCTCAAATGGTATTCCATAACCAGAATTAACCATCTCATTCCAGCATACATGCATCTAAAATGAATGCTGCTGTAATGCAATGACTAGTTCAGTGAACGATCTAATAATGTCTCTTCCTGCTGTCTTCCTCTACATCCTGGGAATATGGCAATCTTATGGCCGTTAGTACTTCCTGTCTATTAATTATTCACCGTCACCTGAGGACCGGCCGCAACGGCACGCTCAAGTCAGTTATGTTATCTCTCAAATTCTGAATGCCACGGTACAATGCAACCTTTTCAGACAGGCCAGAAAGGAATCCACTATTTTTAGGTCCTTGTCACTGGATACCTCTGAGGGCTTGGTAATGAGGTGATCTGCGTGTATTCTTCATGCAGTCGTCTTCACTGTGCCCACTGCTGGCCCACAGTAACTCAATTACACTCCCTGATGGTTATGCTGCGGCCCATCTTCATGTTCTTTATTATTTATTATGATGTATTTAGTTTATACCAATTGTTCTTCCAGTGTTGTTTCATTGTGTTTTGCTTTGTTGCATGCATGTTCTTATTGTGCTCAATAATTTTACTGTCAGCCAAACAAATCGGCTCTTGTTAAAGTCCTGAAGTCTGCGAGCCAGGTGGGCACAGACTGGAGGTGATGTGACTTGAATGCTTTAATTTCACACTGAAATGAGCCTGTTGTCCACACAACAAAACATACTCTGGTATGGCTTCAGTCGATTTCAATCCCTCAAGGTCAGCACTAATTGAGCATAGTGCCTATCAGACAAGAAAGATCTGACCTGGTTACAGTGACATACATACGCAAACATCAGAGGCAGCTTCTGAAATGACGAGGCAAAGTCTCCTCTTTGATTTTTATTTATTTATCTAATATAATGTACAGTTTAAATTATTGTGAAATATCATTTATTCACTGTAAAAAATGAATCGTGGGTCTTGTAAATTGTGATACTAAAAAATATTGTGTATATTTTATTAAGAAAATTGTGGTTCACTATAGAAAATATTGAGAACATTTCTCTAATAAAACCAAGAGATACATTTTTTTCCTTGTGTGGTGTTCAAAACCCTATAACACCTGTGATGTTCCCGGTCAAACACAAAATAGCTTATAAATCACTCATTATGCTATATTATCACCAAATATTGGATTCAATCTTTTTATCAACTTGTTCTCTTTCAATTAGGACTGGTTTTAAATTATTTTACTTCTTATTATTTTTGAATAATTTTGGAAATATTAAATAAAATATTAAGAAAATTGGCACTGTTGATCACACTAATCTACTTAAATTTTTCACCAGGAAGTTTGTTTTGAAAAACTTTTACTTTGTTCAAAATGGCACAAAGTTACTCTTGTGGTTTTCCAATGGGCCATTGAAAGTGAACGGAAGAGACTGAAAATAAGAGAATTATTTAGTTTTCAGGAGCATGTTCATTATGTTCATGTACACATACGTGCATGTGTGCTTGCAAACATCGAGCCCTTGGACCTGTGCATGTATGGATACATGCATACACAAGCTACCCACCCACACACACACACACAGACACACACACGTTAAAACACACAAACTATTTTGAGTATTACACACATTCTTTTTCACAGAGAGAAACTTGATCCTACCCTGAACTGCATCTAATATCCATTCATCCATCTGACATTCACACACACAGACATGTATGCACAAACTGGATTTAGTCCGCAGTGACCCTGTTTCAAAATAATTTTTCTTTCATCACAGTTTTCAGACAAAATAGTATGACATTTTGTTTTGGGACTAAAATGTACAAATATAGATGTTATAGCACAGACACATATAAATGCTACACGGTATCTTGCTTGTCATTCATTTTGTAGCAGCACAATGGCGAAGAAGCTCTCTCTGCATGATGTTCTTCATCAGATCATTGATTAAGATTCTAGTGAGGAGGAGGCGATAATACTCTAAATAGTTTGTGGGTTTTAACGTGTGTGTGCGTGTTCACTATACTCACTATTCCTAATATGTTTCACTAACTTGCATGGATTAATGCATAAGACAAATTCCAAGAATGGGTTACATACTTGGCCTTCACGTGTCAATTTCACTTTTCATTAATTTTCACACACAAAAAAAAAGTTGTCTTACTATTAAGAATAATAGCAATAAACAATAAATATAATAATGTTAACAATACATTTTTTAGACCATCTGTATTTAGACCATTGGTCAATAATGTCTTATTATTGAATAAGAAGAAAAATAAATAAAAAATACCTATTAGTGTCAGGATACAGACACGGAGACAGAGGTAAGTGAATCCAAACACAGCTTTATTCAAGCAAACAAGAGTGCAGGGTGAGTATTCAGTGAGATCAGGTGTAGGGCAGACAACAGGTGAGCATGTTCTCTTCAGGTTAGTTAATGTCAAGCAGTCACAGTTCGTCCTTTCTCTTTCAGATGCGATCGCTAGCAAACAAGTTTGGAGGAATCACAGGAAGCTCAGGAGGATGCAGAATCACAGGTAACATGGAATCAAGCAGGATTTCTGGAGACAGCGGAACAATGATAGAGAAGTTAGTGCTTTACAGGTAGGCCTAAGTATACGTTACTTCTCGGAAATCTGGATGCATCAGAGACAATGGATCAAGGTCTGTTCCTGTTGGAGGCTTGACCAAGAACTGGGGCTATGGTGAGTGTCTTTATAGAGCTTGCTGATGTGGCTGCTGATTATGAACAGGTGCAGGTGATTATACTCAGGGGAGAGTAACTGCAGGTGCGCCTAAGAGGATTCTGGAGAATGTAGTGCAGAGACAGACGTTGAACGTGTCAGACTGGCTCTGGCTCTTGCGCGAAGACTGGCTCTGGCTCTTGCGCGAAGACTTCGTCTGGCTCTTGCTCGACATGGTAGGCGACTTCTTTACTCGGAACTGGACTCGGAACTGGTTCTGGCTCATCTGGGCCGACGACGGGCTCTGGGGACATGACGCTCTCAGTCTCGGCAGGCAAGACGCTCTCAGACTCAGACTCGGCGGGCATGGTGCTCTCAGGCACAGGCTCGGCTGGACTGGCGTGAAGTGCAGGCTCGGCTGGACTGAGGGTGGAAGCATGTGGCTCAGGGGAGGATGGAGCTGAGGTAGCCGACAGTGAGGCATGTGCGGCCCAGACACACATAATAGCAGCAACATAAAGGGAAAGGGTAGTCTCTTCAACCTCTACAGAACAAACATGAAGAGCAGACTGCTCTGGGGTGGCCTCCAGAATTTGGGGAATGCAGGAAGTCTTCCAGCGAGGGGGCGCTGCAGCGAATGATGGCTCTGGGTCAGCAGGATCGATGTGAAGCTCTGGCTTGACTGGGCAGACAATTGGTTCGGTGGGTTTGGTGGAGCGTGGAGCAGACCTGCGAGCTCCCCGGACGGACATCAAAGCGGGGTCAAATAACTTAGACGTCAGGTCGGCACTATTGGAAACTATTAATCTTTTGACAGCCCTAATTTATATATATATATAAATATATATATATATAATGAACACCAGGTTTGTTGTGCCTTGTAGGCATATACCTGCAGGGCGGAATATAATAATAACAATAGTATAGCAGGCATTGTTAAAAAGGAACACTTCAGTAACGCTACACTAGAGAAAAATATATTGATTATCATGTGTTACTTCAAATGTTTACAATCGATATGACGTTATGAAATGAGATTGGAGTTAAAACATGGTGTGTTTTGCTTTTCAAACGCACGTCGCTTGACTGACTCAAACTCACACAGCGCGTGCAGAGAACATTTACTGAAGCATCGAGCAACAGTTCAATGGCAATGTGAAGTTTATGCAACAATAACACTAACTATATAATTCAGAATTATTTCTTACCTTAAAATCTTTCTTGTCTTCAAATCGTGTTCTTCTTCTTCTGATGTAAATCCAATAATCTCACAGCGTGTCTTCCAAACTCGACGACAGCAGAGGACTGATAAAGTTTGGTGGCGCTTTGTTGTTGAGGTAATGAGCGCGTTCGCGCGACGCATGGGCGATTTGCATCTCTATATGTTTTGCGCGTGTGGGTGTGGTCACATTAAAACTAATGAGCAAGGGTTAGAGAAACTGGATATATTGTTGGTTTTATACAAATTACTTAAACAGAGAATATTTGTTTTTGTTTTGAATCAGATAATTTAAAACTAAACACTTAAATGTTTATAGATATATGGCTCATAAATGTGCAGTGTTTGGAATAACGGCGTTTAAAATAACGGCGTTAGGTAACGACGTTATTTTTTCAGTAACGGGGTAATCTAACTAATTACTTTTTCCAGTCGTTACAACGCCGTTAACGTTACTGGATGTTAAATGCGGTGCGTTATATGCATTGATTGAATAAACTGTGTAATCCGATTCCGAACGCACCCCTGGCTCACAGCTAGTGAGGTGGTGGGTTCATAACGATGTAAGCGATTATGATTGGCTAAGGCAGAGTCATGTTTCATGGTACCCAATCAGAGCCAATGTTTTTACACACATGCCAGCACACGCGCCAGGCGCCACACACACACACACAACCGCTAAACAGATTTGACGGAGCAGCAGAGATGGCGAGTCAGGAGCAATCCGATGAAAAGTTGGTGGAGATATAAGAATTCATTGTGGTCAAAGGCAAGAACGTGCATGTAATGTGTACATTATGTCCAGGAGCGAAGACTTTGTCGACATCCGTTGTAAGCAACTCTAATTTAATAAAGCATCTCACATTGACACGCGCATCTACAAAGCTAGTGGCAAAAAACACCAATACCTCCACCACAGATGCTAGTTCGCCAGGTTGTTTTCTTGACCAGTTGTCTCTGGTTGAGAGAGTTTGATTTAATTTGCTAGAGTTAAATGCACTTTATATGGTGTAACTGTTTACTTTTCTTACAAAGATAATACTTGAAGTGCAGGATAAACCTCTTGCTGTTCTTCGACGTGCAATAAATATCAAAAGTTATGTACAAACACCCATCTGTTCTACTCATTTCAACTGACTTGTGAAAACTGCTCACAAAAGTCCAAATTCTTTGGATTATAGAAACTTTTTTTTTTAACAGTAACGCAAATAGATACTTTCCCTGGTAACGAGTTACTTTTATTATAGAGTAATTCAGTTACTAACTAAGTTACTTTTTGGAACAAGTAGTGAGTAACTATAACTAATTACTTTTTTAAAGTAACGTTCCCAACACTGTAAATGTGTGACAAGTATTCGCTGAGTTTTGTTTATGTTTAGAGACGTGCTCAAGAAAAAAAAGTTCACGAGACGGAGAGGCAGAAAGCACACCCTGTTAAATTTCTTTATTTTACAAAAGCACAACGTTTTGTTTTGATTGTAAGTGGACACATACAAAAGTAGACATCTCACAGATTCTTTTTTCATATTTCTTAAGTCTGTATGACCATACATGACAGAGTATTTTAAGTCTATTCAGCTGCTATGTGAAAGAAATTGCGCAAATCACGCCGGCGTGAACCCCAGAGGGTTAACCGAAGCTTATTTGTGTGGGTTTCTCCCATCCCCATACATTGTCACTTCATTTACATTTACATTTAGTCATTTAGCAGACGCTTTTATCCAAAGCGACTTACAACTGAGGACTACAGCAAGTGAGTCATTGTGAAGAGGCAAAAATAACACAAGAAGTGCTCAAAATACAAAGTTCAGGCATTGCTCAGAGTAGCATAAGCCAAACAAAGGAGGATTAAAGGAAGAGGGTTTTTTAAATTAAAAATAAATAAAATAAATGTATGTCACTTCTCTGTCTTTTACGGCCCTGACGAGAACGTCGGTCTTCTCGGCTGTGAACCGCTCCTAGCGTGCGCTGGCAAATTCGCCGTTATAATAGCAATCCGCCATGGAACAAGCGCGCTTCCTCTTAAAGGGAATGTGAGAGGACTCTTTGATTGGTTTATTTCACGTTACGCCCAAACCACACCTATGAATAATGAAGCGACTTCAGACCAACCCATTTTAGATTTGCGTCGGGCGCAAGAGTCAATTATCCCGCCGGTATAATAGCAACAACGCCTGGGATCCGCCCACAAAGTTACTTGCGTTTCGCATTTTATACTTGCGTTTCAGTTTGTTAAAATAGGGCCCATAGAGTCCGTCTGCTGCAAAGAATTTCAACGATGCCAATTTCTCCTGAACGAAATCTCTGAATCAGACGAGGACACGGACGTTTGTGTTGTGAACCATCCTACTGCCGCATCGCATATGTTCTGACTGAACATCCCGGTACCATGCAATAATTCACAATTTCGAAAGAAATACAAACGAGGAGTAATTCACTAATGAGTTCGCCAACTAACTATGTTTGTGTGAAATTAATTTCAAACTCTGGTGGTTAGCTAGCTTTGTAGACGGAAGAGTGATTTCTCTGATAGGCGGATACCTCATATGCGCCGTTCTGGATTAGTGGGAGTGGCTTGCGGAGCTTTGCAATGTGGTGCATTGTGGGAGTTGTTGTCTTTCATACAAACACGCCCCCTAAAGTTACTTTCTGTGTTATTTTCTCTGTCAAGATCGGCACCAAATTCGAAAATTATTTTACATTTCGACTACATATATTACCCACTTTCAATAAAGATTAATGTTCCCACGGGTGAAATGCTCCTTTAAGAGTTGCGATATGTAGGTCACAATACATTGTCCAAAGAGCAGTACAAGACCTGAAAGGCACATAAATATTGAAAACTCTGAGATAGAGCAAGCACATTCTGTCACATAAGGTTAATTTATTAACACAGATATGAATTTTAAACCATGCCCTGCGGAAATCCTTTAAGGCTTTGCTCCTGGAAACAGTGTATTCCCTTTTCAAATCTGAGCATAATAAGTTATGACACTTTTGATAGTCCATCTAGAATGCACCTTTCTGTTATTTGATGGCTAGTGGGAATTCTTGCGCTGTAATCCACCTGAGCTCTTGAGTTTTGATTTGTCATGAACTAGTATTAGGGAAGCTGCTATTTCTTGTCAGCCTATATGTTACTCATAATGTAATTGACTACGGTCACGCTTTTAAATTAAGTAGCTAGTTTCACTAGACTAACAAAAAGTAGTTACATATAAGACAAAGGAGTTAATGTCACAAAAATATTTAATAATATACAATATTATAAGATAATAATTAGGATGACAGCATCAAACCTAATGCACACCAAACACAACAACCTGGCTCATTGGGAATACGTGCCTGTGGCAGCATTTCTGCTAAATTATATTACATTGCTTTTTTCATGCTTCACAACATATTTAAAGAGAAATATTAGAAGAGTGACACTAAAAGTGTGTTCACGGGCTCTAGCTGTTGGTGGAGGTTGTCAAATTACGCTGATCTCAGACAAGTTTAGCTTTCTACATCAATTGCCCAGATTATGGTTACAGATGTAGGTTGCAAATTCTGATGCTAACAGAGACATGCTTTTACCTCAAGAGAAATCTGTTTGTTCAATCAACCTCACTGTCAGTCCTTATCTGCTAGATGCCCTCAATACAGGGTCATGTGACTGTCTGACATTGGAGGACTCCAATAAGGACTGACTACACCAGGGACGACATAGGCCATTTTTTTTTAAGGGAGCACCAGTGGCAGTTCAGGATCACTTGCTGCCCCTGGTGAGAAACGACATGACCGAATTAAATAATACCAATAAAACATAATATTAGCATTTGTTGGGCCTCTTTTGCTTAATGCCTGAATCAAAAACGTAGCATGTCATTCTGATATATTTTTATAGATTAATAAAAGAGCTTCTCTTAGCAGATAACTCTAAGCTAACTTAGGCAAAGTTGTAAAACAGAAAGCACAAAGAAGTGAAATGTTCATTTGACATTTTTAGCTTTGGTAATATAATGTGATTGTGACATGTACAATACCATTCAGTTTGTTGAGTTGGTTGGTAAGAAGTCTCTTATGCTCACCAATGCTGAATCATTAAAAATACAGTAAAAACAGTAATATTGTGAAACATTATTATACGGTAATATTGTTATTATATATTATACATATTTTGAATTATGATGTATAATATATATTGTACAATAACTTATCTATACTTAATGAATAACATATAATTTATTCCTGTGATGTCAAAGCTACATTTCCAGCATTATTTCTCCAGTCTTCAGTGTCACATGATCCTTCAGAAATCATTATAATATGCTGATTTGATGCTCAAATTTTTTTTTTTTTTTTTTTATCATTATCAATGAAGAAACAGTTGTGCTGCTTAATATTTTGTGGATACCATGATACTTTTTTTCAGGATTCTTTGATTAATAGTTTGAATGTTAAAAAATATTTCAAATAAATGCTGAACTTTCTGTCTTTATTGTTTTAAACAACTGTTATAAACTGTTTAACTGTTTTAAAGACACCTTTTTAAACAATTAAATTGGTCCTTGCTGAGAAAAACATGAATATGAATACACAGTAAAGTCATTTTTTTATAATTTCTTATCAGGCACAGAATAGAGTATTTACTTCCCCATCATCCTTGCTCTGTGTCATCATTTTGTCATCCTTGCTTTTGTCGTCATCATCATGCAAGCACGAGACTCAGTTCTTTCACAGTAGCCTATTGTCAGTCACGCAGCCATGACATGCGGATTAAGGATCAGCAATGCCTGTGAGTTATGGCAGGACAACAAGGTCACGGTGGAGTTGGTGGTAAACTTCTGGCAAACCGTTGTCTATTTTCCTGTCTGATCTTTTTATGGCAACCAGGCACCCGGTATATGCCATTCTCCTTCGAACCTAGTTTCCTGGAATGACAGCTGTGGGTCATAAAGCAGATGAGGGCTGAAGGCACTGTAAACGCCTTTCATTTACTGGGCATTCTTGTTCCAAAATTCTTGGCTTGTCTAAATAGAGATTGGGGGAGGAACAGAAGGGCTAAACTTCCATGCCAACTGTTTCCATGATGATAAGAGCACACTTATTCAGAAAACATAATCACTGCATGTGGGTAAGTGCAGCTTTTGTTAATTGGAAAACTAAGTTTTGTAAGAAAATGGAAGACCTGTTCATGTGTCTTTTCATTATTGATGTGACCATACATAGGACTGTTAGTATTATGCCAATGGTTAAAATGGCATATTCTACACAAAGTACAGGAATTGGGGAAGATTTTGTCACGGCTGGGTGGCTGTAATCACAAACTTCACAATGAAGAATAGCTCCAAAAAAGTCTTCAACAAGAAAATACTTGGAATACAAGGAAAAACCTACACCACTACAGAAGCAAGAAACAGATATAAACTCAATGTATAAATAGTGAAAGTAACAAACCAAACTAAACGATGAACACCTGAACTCAATTAATCAAACCATGTGCAACCATGGTAACTGATGAGAAGGGAAATCAGTTAATGTGAGAAATCATGTGAGACATCACAAACAGAATCAATAAACTAACAGCAATCACTAGAACAGAAAAGCTAAATCAAACAATATAAAATGTGAACACACTGACAGATTGGGGTTGGTAAGATTTTTTTGTGAAAGAAGTCTCCTATGCTCACCACAGCAATATAGGCCTACATGGAATTGTGGCTGATCCTTGATGCAATTGGGGGCAGCAGAGCAAAGTTGATTCTGTGCTAAATTGATCTAATATTTAATGTGTTTTTTTTTTTAAATGTTATAGATAGCAAATGAGAAATGCTAAAATTATTGAATATATTTTAAGACAAATGTCTAGTTAAAGGTACTATGTAACTTTTGGCCCTGTAGAGGTTAAAAAAAAAAAAAAACATACTCTTGCACCGATGGACTTCCAATGAATCGTCGGCAGAACCGTCCCAATGATGAGAACGAAAATCAACCAACCGTCTTTGGAGACAGACCGTATCAGTTTGAGCCAATTAACGTTACAGGGCGGGATGCTTTATATTCTAGAGAACATTTGATTGGACAGAAGATGTGATGAGAAGCTGAAGTCTGCGGTGATGTCATAAAAATCAGTGATCCATTTTAGCGGAAGTGGGGACTGTAAGTTTTGCTTATACTGTATCTCCTAAATGCGAATTTTGTCATTGTTTTGGAACACACAACAGCTTATAAATTTAAGGCCATGTTTATACTAAAAGCTAAAAAACTAATATGTCTTATATGCCTTTAATGTCACAAGTCAATTAACCAACATTTTCATGACATTTTCCACCAGTTATAGAATCATTACTAACATGGTATTTTTTTACAGCTCAGCTTATTACAGCAAACATTTTATGTCATGTACTTCCATGGAATCCTGTACCTGATCAACTGCCATTGAGATGAACACAATATAGACCTTGACCTCTTTTCAAAATGACAAAATTCACACCACTACAGCACAATGTTCTGAAGCATGACTGCTAGTCCACACAATCAACATACTCTGAAGAGGAATACAATGAACTAGAGCCCATGGTCAAATGCTGAAGAACGTGCATCATACCCCTTGCTAATGGAGGCAACCTTGCTTTGGTGTGTTTTTCTCTTGTTTTCAATGATCACCTAACCTTCTTCTGCATGGGAGAACTACATCTATTTGTTCAGAGATTTACATTTGACACTGTTGTCAGTGGCACTAGAAAATGAAACATGACGTGTGTGAAAATGAATCTGCAGCAGCCTGCAATTAAGTTGATAATAGGAAATACACAAATCCCCCCTATAGATGCCATTCAATACCTTTCATTAGATTGTTCCTCATGAACAGTAGCTCAGAAAACAGGAAGAGAATTTTGACAAGGCCTGAAACATGACTCACATGTCCTTTAAAAGATGCTTAAAATGCCTGCCATTGCAACGTGTTTAAATGCTCGTTTCTGCGCAACATTATAATCAGCTTAAGAAATTCAACAAATTACTCTATATTGTGTGCGTATGGACCAATTAACCCATGTTAGATACCCTTTCTTGCAGGCCTTATAATTCTCAGTTGCTATCTATAATTAGATGTTAAACGCTATTCTCTGGACACTAAATCTTAAAGGGATAGTTCATCAAAAGTTGAAATTCGGCCAACTTTTTCTCACCCTCATGTCATTCCAAAACCTACTTTCTTTCGTCAGTTTTTTTTTTTTTTTTTTTTTTTCAGTCAACATGTTTTCTCAGCTCAGTCAAGTTTACTCTACCTTACACATCAACCTGTTCCTTCTGAGGACAAGGAGACTCTCTAAAGAACTCTTCTCAAAATATATATTACCAATCAAAAGTTTGTGGCTGGTATATACACAACATATTCAAAAAATAATTAAAAAAATTGACACAGCAGAAATGAACACTATTGATTCTAACTGCGGTACAGTCAAAGAGGAACCATGTTGGAGAAACATAAAATATTCAGTTGTGATTTCTAGCCTTTGCAATTACATTTGTCAGACACCTCCAGACACACAAACTCAAGTGCTGCTATCGTTAAAGCAGAAAGTGACATATCAAATACAAACAAATGCTGCAATGCATGAAAAAGGCTTGATGAATGAATATTAATAACTGACATGCAGTGAGTGTTTGAAGCCACAGAATAATATATCCAATTTGTTCATGAGCAGGGAGTCACTGCGGGCAAGACTGAAAGGAACAACACAATAAAAATGAAATAAAATCAAACGGAACAGGCTATTTGCTTTTAGAAGTAAAAGTAAACAGAGCACAAGCTGAATAAGAATAAGCTTTGGGTTCAGTGAACCAAGTCCCGCCACACGAACACTCAACATTCAATCTGTCTGACAGGTCATAGTGTGTATAGCTCAATAATAATGAAAAGGGCTCTCTGAAATGGTGTTGAATTCCAACGGAGAGTCACCTTCAGCTCGAAATCTGCCTCATTTCTCCCACAGAAAGCTTTTCCTTAATCTGACATGTGAGAAATCGGGCATCAGGGGGCGAGAGATGTGACCACTGCACTCAATTCAATCGGATGGCCATGAAGAAAGAAGGATTCCCTTTCATTCATTCTCTTTTCCTCTTTTCATCCATCATCCACCACTGTATGTTATTCACTATATATCTAGTTAAGGTCAAAGGCATAACATGGATGCTCATAAATGTCAACAATGTCATTTGGTACATAGTGAGTGGGTGTGTGTGACCCCTCCACCCGGGTCCTACTCGTCCCGCTCTGGGGTGCGTTTCCAGAAAGCATCGTTAGCCAACTATGGTCGCGCAAGTTCCGTCGTTATCAGCATAGTTCAACGATTTGGTGTTTCCCGAAACCATCGTTCCAACGAACGTTCGCAAACAGCATCGCAAACTTGTGTGGTTGGAACGACAGCTCTCGAGCTGTGGTTAGAAGCATAATTTCTAGTTTACATGAGATGTAGACTGAATAAATCCTTATCTTTAGCAAAATAAGCAAGCTGACAATCCGGGTTATTTATTTAGAATACATACAAATGTAATTTACGGCTTTTAGTTTGTCAAGAGATTTAAAGCACCGTTTTTGAAGACAGCACATGTGCGAACGTGCTCTTCTATGTAAGAACGAGCCAAATATTGAGTCTGGTAATAAAGCAAAATAACTGAGAAAAATTAGAAATGGTCTTCAGATGCCATGTCTAACTTATATGACAAAATCTAGCGTTAATTCGATCTCAAACAGATTAATTAAAATAAGTTATTAGTCCACCACGTGCGAGACGTCATATATACCAACGTAGTTGAACGATACTTTGCGACATACGGTTTCGGGAAACAGACGTGACTAGCTAGTTGATTTCTCCAACGATGCATCGTACTATGGTAGTTAAGCAGCGAGCTATATAGTTGTACGGGAAACACACCCCTGTGCGGGCCTCGAACCCGGGTCTCCGGCGTGAGAGTCATGCGTTCTAACAAGGAGACTAAAGACATGCAGCCTCTATAGCATCTGTCGCAGAGACTACTAGCTGGCCTCCGTTACATGTGCAGGTAGTTCTGATTAATAAGAAAAAGCAACTGTAAAGGATTTGACATTTACCCAGAAGGTGTATGTTTGTTGTTGTGTGTTTCAAAGTAAGTAAGACATCTTTTTGAAGACTTATAGATTTAGAAGCTTGCCAACATTGTTTTATTTGACACTTTGTCACTACGAGGTCCAGAAAGGCTAAATGCTCTAAAAACACACATTTTCCGGCCTTCTCATGGCTATTTACCTTTAAAGGAACACTCCACTTTTTTGGAAATAGGCTAATTTTCCATCTCCCCTAGAGTTAAATAGTTGAAGTTCCTTGAACAAATAGTCTGTTCCTTTAACAGATTCATGTACCCATTGGACGTCGGATAGACGTGCAGATCATGTCTATATTAGGTCCGTCGGTCCATGACCAATTCTGGACATCTATTCGACGTCCACTATTTGGAATCCAACCATGACCCAACTTGGACATTATATTGACGTTCAACATTTGACCTTTGAACTGGGTAATTATTTTGGACATCATTTCCACGTCTATGACAGGTGCAAGAAATTTACATGATTAATATATATATAAAAAAATTATTTACAAATATCAACATTGTTGTTATCAACATGATTAATACTTATGAATACAGATTATTAATAATGATTTAAGATCGTTAAATAATAGTAACAGTAGAGCATTGGTGCTTGCAACGAAAGATCATGAAGATGATAGGAATGTAATGTGTAATGCAATGTAAGTCACTTTGGATAAAAGCGCCTGCCAAATGTATACATGTAAATACATGGTAAACACAACATGTCCTCCACCCTTTTGAAACATGGGACTACAGTTATAGAAGTTGTAAAAAAACGACGTAAAATTTGTCTAAATTTGATGTTGAAAAGACGTCCACAAACGACCACATTTGGACTATAAATAACCCTTACACGGAGGTCCTACGGATGTCAACATTAGATGTGCGGTAGATGTTGAAAAAAGACGTCGTCGGGCGTTACAAAACAACCCCTTCAGTGGAACGAAATTGGACGTCCAAAAATGACATAGAAAAGACGTCACTCCGACGTCACATTGCGCAGTGGGTAGTCCTCTGGGTGTTTTAAAACCATTTCCTGTAAGTCATTTCATATTCCAGATCCCAATGTGTGCATTGTCAGAGAAAACAGGATCTTAAAGCAATGGCTTCAGCCAAGATAGTCAAAAAATTCAACAATCACTTTTTTTTATTTAAACATCAAAACATGTTGTTTAGTTGAAGAGGTTACTGATGCTGTCTTTTGGACTATATGAGACTTCCCAGAATCAATGTTAGTGAACATCAAAAGACTCAATATTCTTTTTGGACTATTATATAGTCCCAATGTGGGGGAATCTAAGTCCAAATCTTGATAAGCTTCTTCCACACACATAAGGGGATTCATCCACAAGGTTGCCTGCACAAAATCCAGGGAATAGAGCTTTTATATGTATGGAATACAAGCGTAATTCTTGGTGAGCAGAGACTGACTGTAAAGGATAAGGCAGATATCTGATCTTAATATCTGTTAAGGAATTTTATATCAAATTTATAACCATGAAATTATCAGGAGAAAGATGTTGAGTCAAGGAGTTTGATGGGGCGAACCACATCAACAGCAAGATAGAGTAGACTACTGCACAAAAAAAGAGAGGAAATGCTTAATTCATTTATTATCTCTGAATAAAGCAGTGAATTTGCGCAATATTTACTACACCACACATTTTGGCCAGGGAAATATTTTTTTAATTAAATAATTATTAATTTCTAAGACCTGAAATGAGCTGAATCTCATCTATTGGTATTGATACATTCAAATATAATAGTTCTCAAATTTTAATAATATTTCACAATATTATTGCCTTTACAGTATTTGTCATTAAAGCATAAAAGTTAACTAAGTGTGATTAATCACACCAAACATTAAACGTTTTTTAATATATTTTAATATATTTTAATATTGTAATACTTTCACACTGAATCTCCTAAATAACGTAGAAATAACATAAAGACAATGTATTTTAAATATTTGTTTGTTATAGCACTTTTTTACTAAGCACTATAATGAAGGCCTGTATCACTGATACCACAACCTGTCATTCAACCTAGTGAAAAGAACTTCAGATGCAGCGTCTGTGTTATGCATTGCAAAGACAGATTTTGTTGATACTGATTTCATTTGATTGGCATTGTGTCTAATTATTTTAATTGAATTTAGTGATTAAATGTAATAGTTTGCCATAATTAATTATGCGTATGCTACATTTAATTATAGGTAAGAATAAATTCCCCTTATAAAGGTAAAAATGCAGATAAAAGGTCAAAATAATTTAAACTTATTGGAAACCACCACACAAAATATGAAGAATAACAAAATCTTTATGGAGCCAGCTGTTCACAGCAGTCTTAAACCTGCCAAGGTACCAACACAATAACACACTCTGCAAAATATTGTCTAATCCTCGTTATCGACACAATTCCAGAAAATATCTAGATATTTTTTGTAGTCAATATTGAACACCCAAGGACAGTAGTAATAATGGGTTATTATTATCATTTGCATCATCATAATACATAAATAAACTTTGTTTGTGTACAGTATGTGCACTGAAAAAAGTGCATTATAAAATGTGCTTCAATGTCATAACATCTAAGAAAAACGTCATTTTTTTAAGGGTTAGATCAGGTAGCTCTTTAAGGTAATTGCATGTTTTCACTTTTTGCAGCGTATATGATGAAAGAATATCATTCAACATACGTCAATAGCAACAAAGTATAGTCCTACTGCACACACTTCATGTATGGACATAGTGTTCCCCCAGATAACCCTCTTGCATGCAATTTGCCCTGGTTCTCCTGGTTGAATATGAATCTATACAGATTGCATAACAGAGGAGCGGTTTGTTCTTACAGGGGAAGATCTGGGGTTCATGTCATCAAGGTCTTTGCTAGAGACAGTTTATATCTTCATCAAACAGCAGTTATATTTCTTCTGCTCTCCTACAATACAAATTTGCTGTCTCACTGTACACCGCTATTATTTTTCCCCAACAAATGTTTTCATTTTCTGCACGTGCTACTAAAGTATCCATGATAAATGAATGCAAATGGGATTAGTATGCAGATATTATACTTTTTTGTTAAATCATGTTTGTAAAATACTAGCTCTTTGAATATATATATATATATATATATATATGTATTTATATATATACATATATATATGTATATATATATATATATATATATATATATATATTATATATACATATATATATTTAAATAGTACCCTTTCCAAAATAAGTTTATTCAAGTGTGCTATTAGTATACTACTTTTAAACTAAAGATAAGAAAGTATACTTTCAGTCTACTCTTTATGTACTTCTCAGAAATATAAATTGCACTTAAGCATGCTATACTTGACATACTGACAGAAAAGTCTAAGTATATTTGGCATATACTTGTACTTCATCTTTTGATCAAGATTAATTAAAACATATTCTGGTATACTTGGCTGTGTCACGGGTATGGTGCGGATGAAGACAGGCAGACGGGTACAATACTCCAAATCAAACTTTTACTAGAATAAACTCACACAACTGGTACAGGCAGACGGGTAACACACTCAACACTCAGTAACATAAACACATTGACCGACAACTGAAAGGTGAAAGACAGGAACTTAAATACAGAGGATGACGAGGGTACAACAGGTGATGACAATGAAGGATGATTAACTGATTAACTAGACAGGTGATGAAAATGAACTAATGATGATGAAGACAACAAACAGAAAGTCCATGACAAACGTGACATAACGCCCCCCTTCAACAAGGCGCGACCTCGCGCCGTAGAACAACAAAGGGGTGGGGGGGTGGGCGCCCTGGAGGCTGATGAAGGGGTGGCCGATCTGGAGCAGGAAGCCTCCAGGGCGGAGCAGGCCTTTCTGGCGGCCAGGGCGGAGCAGGACGTGCAGGCGGCCAGGGCGGAGCAGGACGTGCAGGCGGCCAGGGCGGAGCAGGACGTGCAGGCGGCCAGGGCGGAGCAGGACGTGCAGGCGGCCAGGGCGGAGCAGGACGTGCAGGCGGCCAGGGCGGAGCAGGACGTGCAGGCGGCCAGGACCCTTCGGGCGGCCATGGCGGTGTGGACCCTTCGGGCGGCCATGGCGGTGTGGACCCTTCGGGCGGCCATGGCGGTGTGGACCCTTCGGGCGGCCATGGCGGTGTGGACCCTTCGGGTGGCAATGGGAACGGAAGGGCCTCCACGATCCCCTCAGAGGACTTATTGCCCCCCCCCAAAATTTTCTTGGGGAGGTCAGCACTGGACTGGACCAGCGGCGAAGAGGGCTCTGAGCTGACCGGGGCCAGCGGCGAAGGCGGTCCTGGGCTGGACGGGACCAGCGGCGAAGGCTCTGGGCTGGACGGGACCAGCGGCGAAGGTTCTGGGCTGGACGGGACCAGCGGCGAAGGCTCTGGGCTGGACGGGACCAGCGGCGAAGGCTCTGGGCTGGACGGGACCAGCGGCGAAGGCTCTGGGCTGGACGGGACCAGCGGCGAAGGCTCTGGGCTGGACGGGACCAGCGGTGCAGGAAGCTCTGGGCTGGACGGGACCAGCGGTGCAGGAAGCTCTGGGCTGGACGGGACCAGCGGTGCAGGAAGCTCTGGGCTGGACGGGACCAGCGGTGCAGGAAGCTCTGGGCTGGACGGGACCAGCGGTGCAGGAAGCTCTGGGCTGGACGGGACCAGCGGTGCAGGAAGCTCTGGGCTGGACGGGACCAGCGGTGCAGGAAGCTCTGGGCTGGACGGGACCAGCGGTGCAGGAAGCTCTGGGCTGGACGGGACCAGCGGTGCAGGAAGCTCTGGGCTGGACGGGACCAGCGGTGCAGGAAGCTCTGGGCTGGACGGGACCAGCGGTGCAGGAAGCTCTGGGCTGGACGGGACCAGCGGTGCAGGAAGCTCTGGGCTGGACGGGACCAGCGGTGCAGGAAGCTCTGGGCTGGACGGGACCAGCGGTGCAGGAAGCTCTGGGCTGGACGGGACCAGCGGTGCAGGAAGCTCTGGGCTGGACGGGACCAGCGGTGCAGGAAGCTCTGGGCTGGACGGGACCAGCGGTGCAGGAAGCTCTGGGCTGGACGGGACCAGCGGTGCAGGAAGCTCTGGGCTGGACGGGACCAGCGGTGCAGGAAGCTCTGGGCTGGACGGGACCAGCGGTGCAGGAAGCTCTGGGCTGGACGGGACCAGTGGTGCAGGAAGCTCTGGGCTGGACGGGACCAGCGGTGCAGGATCAGCAGACGGGATCTCAGGAACAGAAAGAAGCGTGAAGGCGGCCATCCTGGGAACCAGAATTAGGCGTGGCCGCCTTTTTGGCTGGAGACTCCCCAAAGCTGCTGCTAGATCCATTTGTGGTCGGTCAATCTGTCACGGGTATGGTGCGGATGAAGACAGGCAGACGGGTACAATACTCCAAATCAAACTTTTACTAGAATAAACTCACACAACTGGTACAGGCAGACGGGTAACACACTCAACACTCAGTAACATAAACACATTGACCGACAACTGAAAGGTGAAAGACAGGAACTTAAATACAGAGGATGACGAGGGTACAACAGGTGATGACAATGAAGGATGATTAACTGATTAACTAGACAGGTGATGAAAATGAACTAATGATGATGAAGACAACAAACAGAAAGTCCATGACAAACGTGACAGGCTGCAGTTGTGTTTACACTTTTGATTGAGTAGCCTATTAAATACTTTCTACAGATATGTTCATAAAGCTAGGTGCACACTGTGTGATTTTGTGCGCGATTTGGCTGTCTGAGACAAATTTTGTAAATCCTAAAAGAATCCTCGGATCCTAGGCTAAGTCTTTGGTCGTTAGTTGGACATGTTCACCGACAGCCAATTAATGACCGTTGCGATCAAATTTGACCTTGAAATTTGATGAAATTCTGGCAGTGTCAGAAGATTTGACTCACAGTCCTACAGTGTGACTTCTACGACAACTGTCAAATTGTCTTTGTTTTTCAAGACAAGCCATGACCAAAATTAACATTAGAGATTTATTTGTAGCCACCATTTTAATCCCGCGTGTAATGCAGCTCACGGTGAACGAACGTGTCATTGATTGATGATGTAAAACTCCAGACAACTTTTCTTGCGTGCGTCCATTTTTAACGCGTCTGACAGTCTGCCATTAATGACAACTGAGATCTTACAGTGTGACATGGCTTACCTCGATGATCATGTCCGCATAGTCTGACAAGTAACAATCGTAAAGGACTGTTATAAATCGCACAGTGTGCACCCGGCTTAATTCTGAGTATCTGAATTTTGTGTAGGCTAGTCCACTGGTAGCCTGGGAAAACCCAGACCACTCTCAGTTGTAACTGAGTTAGGGTCTGGAAAAAGCTCCATAGACAATTAATTTCCACAGGGGCGTCACCAACGGACGTCGGATAGATCTAAAACCAATCAGAGCGATGAATGACATGACGTATGCAGAGCGACGGAGAAACATCTCGAGACTCTTAGCAATTCTCTGTTTGTGTTAACGAAAATGACAATTTTAAATCGCTTGAAACAGACGCGATAGCTGATTCAAACGAGTGATGTTGTGATGTTCCACGGCGGCATCCATCTTTGTAATGTACAAAATCTGCGTCACCGTCTCTGCTCTGTCGTCATCGTGTAAAGCCCACCCCAACGTTTCTGATTGGTGCCGCGATTTCGACGGATTGGAAATGGGTTTCAATGGGCTCTTTGCCAGACCCACTTGCAGAGCAAATCTAAATTTGCCGGAAGTGGTCTGGGTTTTCCCAGGCTAGTCCACTGGTAGAGTACAAAGGAATTTACTTCAAATCTATTATTACTAAATTTTCAGACTATCCATGTTTTCAATGTTATATGATAGCATCTATTACGCATCTTCTGAAATAATACAGACTCTCTGGATCAAAACATAGCCAAAGAAGAAGCAGAAACAAGTGATTGAAGATTCCTTACGCAAATGTAAAATAACACGATCATCAAACATTAAAAAAAGCATATAAATCAAAACTGCCTAATGTTATAGAATGAAATGTCGGACCCATGAAGAGGAAATGACTGTGAAGCTTTGGGGGTGTTGATGGACTCGATCTACAGTACTCTATATCTGTAATAATCATTCTGAATCCCATCCGGGTGTTGCTTTGACAAAAATGTGTTTTTTTTTTTTTTTTATGAAACTTAGCCACATTCAAGTGTTGATAAACAAGGATGCATGGAGCTGTATTAAATTTTTTTTTTTTTTTTTTAATGGAAGGAGTTAAGGCCAATGCCCTGATGTATGGCAACAAGACATATTGTCTCGTTCCTCTTCTCAGGGAAGAAGTTGCATACACAACCTAAGGTGTTCCCATTTGAAGTGGAACTTCCACGCTACGTCTTGGTGTTAATGCTATAGTGAACGTAATACCCACAACGCAATGCTGAGGAAATGCCTGCCCACTAGGTAGTGAAATGTGGTCAGTATTAGTTATAGCCAAACTAATTATTTGGCTATAATTTTTACCACTCTCCGCACCTCCCCTGGCACGCTCTGGCGCCCACCTGGGGAGGCGCTCCCCACACTTTGAAAACCCCTGGTCTAGATTCAGAGCCTGATGCTAAATGCTAATATGCTCTTGTGGAGGGTTCAGGCGGTGAATTGAATCTTGTACTTCCTGAAGGCTGCTAAATGTGCTCTCGCCTCCCTGAATCTTCCCACCACTGATTTAACAGAGGTTCCAGAGTGAGTGAGTCCAGAGTGTGAGATTGGGGGATCAAAAATGTATCTGTCTGCTTGATTCCCAACAGATTAAGCCACAGGTGTTTCTCCTCGATCGAACAACCAATGGCTTCAGCCTGGTGGCCCGGAGAGCCAAGTCTGTGGTCCTGTGTAGGTCAGCAACCGCCTCAGGTGACAATCCTTGCCCCTGCGTGCCTTGTTTGGTTTCTTCCAGGACCTCTCCACCTCAGTGTGAAGGTCCAGAATGAATGGAAGGATCACGGTGGAGGGGTGACCATGGCCGAAAACACTAGGAAACGCGCATGTTCAGCGCCAAGGCAGATAACAGAGCTTGTGCGAGTCCTCTGGTGTCATAAAGCAAGGACTCCTGAAAACTCTTGATCTCCATTGCCACGCACTACAAACACCTCCGAAGACACAAAAGCTGATGATGTGTAACTTAGGCACCCCTTTATGTGCATGGGCATGTGACATCATGGATTGGCGTCTGCCAATAGATAAGTGTGTGTTTACATCGGTCACTCCATGTGCGTTTACATCGGTCACACCAGGGGTGTCTTAACTGGCCCACTGTCCTGCAGAGTTTAGTTCCAACTTGCCTCAACACACCTGCCTGAAAGTGTTTTAGTATAGCTAGTAAGACCTTGATTAGCTGATTCAGGTGTGTTTAATTGGGGTTGGAGCGATACTCTTCTGGACAGTGGCCCTTCAGGAACTGGATTGCTGGATTCTGTAACCTGTTTGCTACTGTATATATATATATTGCAATTTAACAGGTTTTCTCAATTCAATTCTGAATGACACACCTCCCTGCTTTTGGAGAGAGAAAAAATCTGATACCAAAGTTTATCCATATTTATTTATTTGTGCATTTGTTTGTTTGTTTGTTTGTACAATCATTTATGAATTAGGACCCAAAATAACACATAAAAAAAAACCCTATCATTTGTTGCTTTCCATGTCAGTCTGGTTCACACGGGACAATTTTAAAATTGTCGGCCGATTTTCAGATTTTCCAAACCTGAGAGACCCCACACACGGCGATAAAAAATCACGGGTCTAACAGTTTTGGTCGTACAGTGTGTGTTGCGCAACCACACGGCAAAATCAATACATCACACACAAACCGATTTGACTCCCGAGCATTCCCAGGTCAGGCGGGAAATCTCGCAAAATCCCTCGAGATCAAACGTGACTTCAGAGTAAACAATCATGGCGGACGAAGAGGATGCAGTGGCGATAGTTTGTAGTTTGTTTTTTAACCGACAAAAAAACGTTATCAAAAGAAAAGGCAATGGTCAAAGAAGAGGAGACTTTCTGGTGCGCCATGCCGCTGTTTGGACTTTGTTTCCCGGTGCTTCCTCGCCGCCTCGTCACCTCACTTTCTGATTGGCTACACGCCCCAGTCCACAGGCTGCGTCCTGTTTGTCCCCATGGGACACCACACACGAGGAGAAATCGGGCCAAAAAAATCCAACATGTTGGATATTCCCGATTTGAGATCGGAGCAGACCCGACGTCCTTCCGAGCAGACGAGAGCAGTCTTAACACACCACACACGGCAGGACTATCTGATCAGATTATTTTACAATAATCTGAGCATCCTTAAGATTGTCGGAAGGGGTGAATCGGGGCTAAAATCGGCCTAATTATCCTGCCGTGTGAACCAGCCTTTAGTGAAGGGTTCTTGGTCAGAATAAGATGCAATGTGAACTAGACTTTATGTCCTCAATCAAAGACTAGTTGCAGATTGATTAACCACTACATTTACAAACACAGCAGGAGAACTCGTTCCAGACGCATGAATCTACACTGTAAAAACTGTATTAACAGCTTTACTGTTATTATTTTTTTTCAGCCTTGATCACCTAACGTTACCCTGTCCTCAGGACATTATCAACCGTCTCTCTCGCTAATAAACAAGGCCTCAATCACACAGTCATGCTTTGCAACTTCGCTAAGCTGTTCACTACTTTCAGCAAAGTACATGACACTAATGGCAGCTAATATTTTAATTATCAATGTAGATTTTTACTCGCATTTGCCGGTAAGACCCAGTATAAACAAGGCCTCAATCACACATCTCCACTATCAAAGCTAAATCGACCAACCTCAAATTCGAACCTGTCAACTTGGCTGTGGCACTGACAAGATAACAGAAGTGAGCAAATTACAATGGTAATGGTAAATCTTACCATTAAATAAGTTAATATTTGCGTTATATGATATCAACATGATATAAACAACAAAAAACATCTTACCTGGAGCTCAACACTTGTGGTCCCGCTGGAAGACGTTGAATTTGAATTCCGCGATTTCCACCTGGACGTTGAAGTAATGCATGCATAATTTGCGATGACTGAACTAATATATTGTGGTATGTTTTACTCATTTTTTAATGATGCAGATATTACTGTTAATAAATAGGTAGTGTAGTTTGAAATGTACCCATTTTATATATATTTTACTTGCTAACTAATACACTTAAGTAAAATATAACTGATTTGCACAGGTTGTATTTAACACCCTCCTGCATATTTTTTTACAGTATCACATATAACAGTTCAGCAGGAAGAGCAATCAGGCAGTGGGGAGTGCATACAATAATAGCATATCACTAGCAAGATTTATTGTGCACATAAGGTCAGCAATTCTCATCGGGGTTCATGATTCACTCTTACGCGCTCAATCAAAACTACTCAGACCTCAGGCTGGGCAAATATGGTCATTTAATTTGGATTATGATGAAGAAATTACCAGTGTGATCAAATTGTAATGTAAACTAAATGAACTGCAACAGGTCTGCTAGACGTATTTTTTTCCTGCTTCATTATGTGAGTAAACACCATTGCGAGTTGTATTTTCAAGCTTAAACACAATTATAAGGTAAAACAAGCTTTTTTATTTGGGTTCCTTGTCCACAAGGCTAAACATTTGGATGATGCCCGTGATAAATATTGTATATGCTCTTACCATTATGGTTTGCGGTTAGAACCACTTAAAATGCAAATTGATTTCTTATTTTCTAAAATGGATAGGAGGAGATATAATTTCCATCTCATTTTAATGTGTCCTTCCCCTTTAAATGTCTTTTTATCGCCATCTCAAAAGGCATGCATTGATCTCACACAAAAACAATTTGGATTTGATTAGCATTTTAAAGACCCTTATGCAGTGCTCTAAAACCGTGCTTTTGTTTCATTGACGGTACTACAAGTTCAGCCCTCTGGCCATGGATGGTTCAACTCATTGTCAGAATTCACAATGTAATAGGACTAAGAATGATGATTTAGTAATTTTCTGATACATGTAACTTCACATCCCAGTTCACATAGCCAGTCAGAACACAGTGTAAAAAAAAAATACTACTGGTCTGTTAAAATAGTAAAATCACATCTAATTAACCCTGCCGTTCACCTAACCAATTCCCAACGGAGCACCCAAACTCAATGGCATGCTTTAGAATGTGTTTGTGTAAAGACTACACTTTTAAACCCATGTGCATACTGATAATTAAATTTCCACGTTCATTCAGAGAAAGACATAACTCGCACTAAGAGGACGGTGTGATTATGTTTCTGCTGTCAGCCTCTTAGTATTTATAACAAAACCACCTATCTCAGGGTCAACACCAGCTGTAAATCTAGTTTGGTGGGCAAGTGAACAGTTGTGTGTTCTATTGTGCAAATTACCTGGGTTAATCTTCCAAAGTAAAAAAAGTTTTCTACGTACATGGAGCATAAGGAACGTTATTTAAACTACTTTTCAGTCATCCAAAATCACAAATAGATTTTTTTATAAGCTGGATTCATTCACCTGTGAAGGGAACCAGCAACACAAACAGTATGCCGCTCAAACACTTTCCGTTAAGATCGGATTCAAACAGTGCATCGGCAAACCATAAGAACTTTCATTTTTAAGACATCAAGGTACCCAGTCACGTCCTTTTTATAGCACAGTGAGTCATTCGCTGTTAAATTTACCCCATCCAAAGAAGCTGAATGTCAGAACATTGATTTCAAATATGGCTCCAATTTGGTGTAGGCTACATTATGCAGCAAACACCGCCCTGCTCGAGAAATCAATACAAAATACTATCCAAATCAATACAAAATATAAAACAAACAACCACTTTCTTTATATCATATAAAATTCTTCTCTATCTTAGTTCATTATACTGTACTTGATGTATGAAAACGGCAAAATACTGTAGGCTATATATCATGCAATCCTGAAATACAACCCCAAACTATACCCAACCAAAGCATTCCAATGTGAACTGAACCAAGAAAAACTTTATCAACTTTACTCAAAATAATCATAATAATTCTAACAATAAAACATTTCCGTAATTTCAATTTATTAATTTAACAGATGATTAGCAGGAAAAATGTGAGAAAAACCTGCTGTAAAAAGCATGAATTGCATTTTTTTTGTCCGCTCTATATTGAATAATGAAAAATAAGTTTTTATATATAAAACATGAAAACTGGGTTCTCAGTTTGCACTGGGGTGTTCTTTTAGTTTTCCTTGATTTGCTGATTAATGCAAAGTTATTCTTCACTGAAAGAAAATAGACTAACATTGTTATGTAAGCTTCTGTTTTGCCAAAATCCATTCAACATAGAAAATAGCTGATAAAATATCTAAATAAAAATGTATATAAAAAGCGTATACTACTTTGCAGTAGCACTATTAAAGATATATATTAATATGAACAACAAAAATAAAATTCTGTCATCATTTATTCACCCTCATGTCACGTCAAACCCGTATGATTTGTTTTTCATCTGCTGAACATGGATGAGCCGAGCGATCCATTTTTATGATATGCATTGTGTTAAAGCACTTCTAGAAGTCAATCTAAGAACTACAAAAACACAGTTGAGCACTCTCTGAAAGCATCCATTGAGAAGAGGTACTGCATGTCCAAGGCTGCCACAAGAAATGTAAAATTATTAATCAAATCATTACAGAGCATCTCTCCTGTTGCCTGCAGCCATGTTCTTTCAATCAGATTGAAAACCCCTATGCCTCTGAACTCATACGTTTTGAAAACGAATCCTTCCACAGGGAAACATTCTTATCTAAAATTACCTAAGTTTAATCCTGAGCATTTAACCTTAAAGGTACACTATGACTCACTTCATGTCTAATATGACCATTAATAATAACACAGCTATTCTCTAAATGGACATCAAAACACATCAAACTCTAAATGAAACCGAGGCATAAAGGTTAACAGCTCTCCTGCAGTGCACAACAGCCATTTAATACTCAGTACACTCCCAATGTTAATATCATAATGCTTATGATGTATACTGTTAATGTGACTAATTCAGAATCAGCATCCCATTAAATGACTCCTTCAAAGTGCACAGCATGGTAATATTAGGATCAACCCCCTGGGACATCATGGGGTAAAGTGCCTTTAAGGGTTCATGTGACATGGTTCTGTCTGTAACCTTCCTTGAGAGCTGCTTTCTTAGTATCTCTGGCCGAGGGTGTCATGTATAGTACATACTATAAGGTGATGTGCTTAATTTTTTTTTCAATGCTAAAACACTCCCAATGTACTGTGCGGACCTATACTGTGACTGTTAATGCTAATACTATATAATATAGGGTAGATATCTATTACCATTCATTGATGCAGTTGCTCAACTAGCACAAGACATAGTGTAATATAATGGATTTCTACAGTATATATTTAATTATGTTAAATGGCCATAATCTCTCACTTTATCCTTAAATTGAAATAAAGCCATGTAACAGAGCTTTCAGTAATAACAATACTGGCCTTAAATATATAAACAAATTATTATTGTTTTCACAAAAATATTCAGCAGCACAACTTTTGTCAACATAGTTGGTAATCAAGTACTTCATACTCGGGTTTTGTCTATTGCATCATACAGAGCATGATTGCTATCCTAGATGGATTAGCTCATCACAATGCATTATGGGATTTTCTCTGTGAATGATGGGATGTTGCCTTAGTATTTGGCTAAAAGAAAACATCTTACAAGGCGGCATAATCGCAACACTTCACTCAAAGGAATAATTCTTATTGCACAACTCTGGCTCCTTCACAAAGGCATAAGGTCAAGAGCTCTTTTCATGACATTCTTTCTAATCTTTGATTAGCTGCCATATTTCTGCAGCGATCAGTAAAGTATAACTGATCCTGACTGGGACCTGACTGACATTTGGTGATCTCACAATGGTCCTGAACCTTTTCTAACTCATCTCCCTGGTGATGGGAAGCTCATGTCCTCGGGGTGGCCACTATTTAGCAGGCGAGTAATCACAGAGTGCTATCGATCGGGCTTCACAATTGGACACTGCTCTCGCCTCTTCAGGGTTGACTGGTTCATGCTTCACAGCACTCTCTTCCCTTTCCTTCCTCTTGCCATATTGGCTTAAACCCTCATTTCTTCACATGGCCACAGCATGTATCATTAACCAAATCTGTCATCAGCTAATTCAGACTGTGGCCTCCTGCCAAGTGGCCATGAAGGCCATTGACTCTCGAGTAAGACATCTGGCCTCTTTGCTAACTTCTTAAGAGGAACGTGTGTGTGTGTGAATGATGTTTCTGTACATTTTGCAGTCCATATGACTCTAGCACTATATTCCAGCCATATGATATAGATTTTGTTAAGCTTTAACCTTTGGACCTTTTCATTTTAATTGCATTGATAAAAAGCATGGGAAACCTTCAAAATCTCTTTTGTGTGTGTGTGTTCCCTGGAAGAAAGAAAGAAAGTCATACAAATTGGGAAAGACATGAGGGTGAACAAATGGTGACAGACTTTTTATTTTTAGGTGAATTATCCCTTTTATTACATGATCTCAGGACCACATCTAAACATGAGATATTTTACTATTACTATTTTGTTTTTAATATAACAGATAACCAAACATAATTGCCAATATTTATACTTGGACTATAGGTCATCATGACGTGCCTTGGCACCTCACAGTAAGAAAAAACACCTGTAGAGTCAAGTTATTTCTCTGTCCGATAGCTAAGCAAAGTTTGAGACATTTTGAAGTTTGAAGTACATTTCTCCACACGTTAAAGCTATAAGCTCCCAATCGTAATGAGCTACTGTATAAACACTGCCTACAGACTCATCTGCTTTCTAAGAAAACAAAACTGAAATGAAACCTCATGAAATACTCAAACACAGCAGTTCAATATTGCTCTTCTCATGTTGCTAAGCCAACAACATCAACTCATAATAATAAGCATACAAATACATACCGCACACACATATTGGGTAAAACAGCCCAATCTTAGACTGGATTTACTTAAGTTTGAGCTTAGATTTGCAAATCTTTACTTTGTTCCCTGCATAAGATACCATAAAACCCCGATATCTCAATCTCACTATACAGGTCAACTTCACTCCATCAAAGATTGTAATTGGTTTCTCTCAGCCTTGAGGCACAGATATCCCATTTCTTTTGTCTCATATCGATTTTATGATCCTCTTAGCCAGGAACCATTGAGGTTATGAAAGGTCAAAGATCTTAATAATACATGACCACTCTACATATAATGCACTGACAGCAGTCATTCACCATGTCAATGATCTACGTCAGCCTTCTCCAAATTCAATTGTGATATGGCTGAATTTTTCCTTTTAAAGCTGAAGCGTGTCATTTTTCAATGTTTAAATACTCTATATCAGATTAATATACAGAGACAACTATAAGCCATTAGTAAGTAGATTTTTCCAAAAAAAAGTGTAGCTATAGTTTACAATAAGGTTCCATTTTTCCATTTATGAAGATTAGTTAACTGCATTAGTTTAGCAATAACTAATATTAATAAATGTAAACATATTGTTCATTGTTGGTTCATGTTAATTGCAATATTCACTAATAAAAAAATTATTAGTGTGCACTGTGAACTAACATGAGTGAACATGGAACAATTGCAATCAAACCAACAACTAAATAACATACAATTAAACATACAAGTAGTTAATCATATAAGCACACATATTCTGGTTGTCCAACTGAGTCACGTAATTTAATGCTATACCAACTGCCACATCTCATTCTAAAGAAAAATCTTATTTTTCTGTTCTGAAGAAATTATTTTCAGTTTGGATGCCATAGATGAAAATTAAAGATGAATCTCTTGTAAAAATGTCCGGCGGCTTGTAGCTCTAAAATGATCTCCCCTTGCAGAGTTCATTGGCTGGCCAGGTTAATCTACAACATGCAGAATTGATTGCACATACAGGAGAATCCGGCAGCAAGGCAATTTGCTTCTGTTAAAAAACTCCTCCGATATTCTGAAGGAGCATGAGTAAATTACAAATATAAAACAATCCATCTGTAGAACGACTCCTGTGACAAAAGGTTGGCTCTCTGCCATTCTTACACTTTCTCCCTGGCTCCAGTCCTTACCTCTCTCTCTCTGCATTCTTGATGTTTCAAAGCAAACCATGTTGGCTAAATATAGCAGGCACTTTCTCCCTGTTCAGCAGTCTTTGAGACTTGGAAGCTGGCCCTAGATTTGGGGACGGTAGCTTTTATACTTAGCTGACAGATCAAAAATATATAGTTTTGCAGGCCTGGATTCAATCAACAACTATAACCTGTGACTTTCACATTAATTAATATACTGCTCTGGTTTTCACTCAGTGTTCATTATGTAATTTGAATAAGTTAAATTATTGTAAACATTATAATTTTCAACATTGAATATTTTGCAACACTTTTTTTTCTGTTTGTAAATTATCATATCTTATCTTTACCGATTCAAATCGACAAGCTATACAAATTCAGATTATTTTATGAATTTAATAGAAAATTAATTAATTTATGTTTAAAGTCAATACACATTGCCTTTCAAAACAATTGTGTAGAGCTAAACAGGAAACAAATAAATACATACATACAAGCTTGAACACTTTTGTTAAATCTGCAATGCGTTCATGAATAAAACTGCCATTGATCAAATTTAAAATCGACCCCAAATTGTTTAACCAATGGTGTCACTTTTGTCACATGAAACCATAATTTTATTTATATTACAATAAACAAGACTTCGATATCACAATGTTTGCAGAATAGTACAGTGGTGGCTCTAAATAGCAAATACTTAGTTATGTAAAATTGAGTTTTCTTATAGCAAGCCATTCTCTTGTCATAGATGGGTGATTTGCTATTTAATACAGAGTATTGGTCCAGATAAAGCATCGTCTCTTTCCTCTTTTCACCTGGTCTTAAAAGGGTTTCACATTTTCTAAATGTCTATTTCCAGACACTAATAATATTGACTAATCCATGGGTCCTGGCGAGGTCCCTTTGCTTTGTTCTTGGATAATGATGTTCCCTTCAATAAATCTTGCTCTCTACAATCCAGTACACTGCTTTGAATCAATGCATTTTTTTTTGTTTGTATTCAAAAGACTGTCTGATGTTCAATGGTGGTCAATCAAAGAAACATTGATGTCACTGGGGTGACATATTCCCCTCAGTCAAAGCATCTGAAATCTTCATGTCAGGTGTTTGTTCTGTTTGTTTGTGCTTTAGTTTAGGTTTTCCCTGTCTGCCATTTTCCCCCCATTAATGGCGCTTTTCCATTACCAGTACCAGCTCAACTCGACTCGGCTCGCTTTTCGCTCCGTTTTCCATTGCATGTAGTACCTCCACAATAGTACCTGGTCGTCATAGCGACGCGACACACACCCACTACCCACACACACGTGCAATGATGATGCAGTGAATAGTGACGATTCTATCTGACCAATCAGCAGTCTGCCGTGTTTCACGTCACATTTTAGTATCGCCTCGGCTGCTCAGAACCTCGCTGAAGGTGATACGAAAAGAAAAAAAAGTACCTGGAAGCAGGTACCGGTACAACTTTTACACAGTGAAAAGCCAAACAAAGGCGAGTCGAGGCGAGGCGAGCTGGTACTGTGTAGTGGAAAAGTGCCATTAGTTCACATGGTTACTTATTATGTTACTCACCTCTTTCGGTTTCTGTCGATTAGCTACCCTGGTATTTATAGTCCTCATTTCTCACAGTTCTTTGTTCTTTGTTGTTCGCCTCTGTGGTGGATTCACCCTTAGGGAAGTGTTGTTAGGTTTCCTCTTGATTTAGAGTCATCATACTGAGACCTCCGCTCCCTAGAGCTCCACATAAGATAACATGTCCAAGTTGTGTGGCTCGCTGCAAGCCTCCTTGGTGAGGTGGTCTTTTAGCGTAGAGGGTAGTAAGGCTTCCTCTCACTTTTGAGAGTCATCCTGCTGAAGCCTCCGCCCCCACAGCTCTGACTAGATAGCAGTATCGAGTTGTTGGGCTCTTTTGTGAGCCTCCTTGGTAAAAAGTCCTTGGTGTAGAACGAGCTAGGCCTCCTTTCGCTTTAGAGATTCATCTTGCTGAGGCCTCCGTTCTTAGAGCTTGATCTGGGTGGACATGCCAGTTTGTATTGTTTTCTGTGCCTCCCCGGTGGAACCACCCTTAGGAAAGCATTGTTAGGTCTCAGATGTAATGAGAACAAAAGTGTCTATATAATGTGCAAATGTACATAACAATCAGACACACCTATAAACCAGATAATCTGAAAGCTTGCAGGGAGGAAAGAGAGAGTGGCTGTCCATCATTCTAATGTGAGGGAATGTTACTGGTCGGATACTTTTTTCCCGCACTGGAGATTCCGAGCTTTATTTGTGATGTAATTTGACTGAGGCTTCAATAAGCCAAGGGCTTCAAAAACAGCACCACACTAAGACTCCCATCTGCCCTGGCACTGTAATGAAGGGGAGATTGTATGTGTGTCTAAGTTTACATTCAGTGTGATGAAATCTGATTATAACTTTACAGAAGAGATTGCATAATGTAATAAATCCCTCCCCTGGTTAAACGTGTAACCCAGATTATGAGTGCAATCTTTCCACGGGTCCTGGGGAAAAGGAGGAGGATGATTATGGATATCTTTAGCATCTAAAGGAGGAATTCCTTCAACTGATGTGATTTTAAACAACAAATGACTTATTTACATACTCTAAATTATGTGTAATTGTGGATTGGAGATTGCCAATTCTACTTTTCAGTTCTGTTCATAGATTTAAAAAAAAAAATTACATTGGCATTTTCATGTACATTTTTGTAACATAACAAGTATGCAACATAATGGAATTTCTGATTTTAATTTAATAAGTTTAGTGGATAGCATACATTCTAACCTCTGTGATGCATGATGTGAATAGGATAACCGTCTCAAGCTGCATGCTGATATGACAGAGCTGATCACACTATGTTTATTCTGCTAAAATGGCATAACTAAATAAAATGGCATAAAATTTTGGTGATACAAAATTGAGACATTGCACTTTTTGCCTTCCAACTCTGTGAAAAGCATAGATGTTCATCTTCATGAAGATAAGCTGATTCAGAAACATTGGATGCAGCATGGCATTGATTGATAATATAAACAGAGTGATTTCTTCTAGAAATGCAGAAGTTTTATTATAGACTACACGGACCCAAAATGTATTGTAATGTTTATTTTCGACTTACTTGGACTGCAAAATGGGCAGAATACATGAAAATGCATTGTAATTGTCAGGTTTAAGTTCTGTTTTTCATGGACTTTTATTTTGTAACACCTTGTTTTTTTATGTGTTCTGGTCCTGATTAATTTGTTCCCCACTTTCCTGCGCTTCATTTGTTACCATGGATACTGATTAAGTTGCACACCTGTTTCTAGTCTGCTTAGTTACGCTGTGTATAGCAGTGACCCAATTCAGAGGCTGCATTCTTTGAAGGACTCAGACTTTAAAGGCTACGCCTTTGAAGACTGCGAAGTTCAGCCCGAGCATTGTTAAATGGGATGGGCTAGCCTACGGAACATTGTTATTGTCATAGCAACTGCGACAATTGCCGTTGATGAGCGGCAGGAATGTTTGTACTGGACTTTTTTGAAAATGATATCCAACCGTCTAAAGACAGGGTTCACAACTGGTCTAAATATGTTCACCTTGGTGCAATTCTGGACATAATAAAGAGTATAAACTACATAAAATTGCATCTTAGTAAGTGGTTTGTTTGATCCTTGTTGTTTTCCTGTTTCTTCTGTGAGTTTTGTATTTGGTTCCTTTGCAAATAAATATCACTGCAGCAACTACATCCTGCATCTACTCTCCCTTGCTGCAACCAATGCTGACAGAAATCCTTTCTAAATAATGAAAATGTTTGTTTTTTCACCAAATAGTTATTACTTTGAATTACCAAAAATAGTTTTATTATTATTATTATAAGTGCTGTCAGTTAAACGCGTTATTAACGGCGTTAACGCAAACCCATTTTAACTGCTTTTTTTTTATCGCAAGATTAACTTAACAAACACAAACACACAACAGTGAACAAAGGCAAAGAAAATGGGGTACACAACACAGCACACCGGAAGGGGACACCACCACCCGGACACCAACACCACCACCTTCGGCTCTCAGCAACTGAAACAGGGACATAAAAACGGGACACACACACAATTAACGGGGATTCACTCAACAGAAAGAAAATCTTTATATTTTATTTGGATAAAAATAACAAACTGGAATAATCTATCACAATATAAACTGCCAGAACCAGCAGTGGTTCCAGGAAGACAAGGCAAAAAAACAAAATAATATAAATTCAAAAGAAAACACTTGTCAACAGAAAGGAAGTCAATATATGATATTTGGAGGAAAAGAACAAACTGACATAAACTTCTCACAATATAAACAATAAACTGCCAGAACCAGCAGTCGTTCCAGGAAGGCAATGCAAAAACAAAAGAATATAAATTCAGTAATAAAAAAAAGATTCTAGCAGAATGTAAACAACTTTTAACTTGAAAACAAAATAACAAAAAAGAAAAGAAACAATTTAATCAACCAAATTATAATATAAAGAGCCAACCCCTTTAACTACATTCAGACATTTTAAAACACTGGCCCACATAAAACAGGTGGCTCACACATTTGACCGTATGGCCGTAGTTGCCCAGTGGCCGCAAGGGCAGGACGGGAGTACGGCAATCTGTTAACATTGCTAGTACAATATTCAGAACATGCACTTTAAGGCAAACAGCAGCCAGTGGGTGAACGCTATGCGGCTGAAGACAATCTCCAGCTGAACCAGCCCGATTCCTGTTATTTATAGAAAATTGTAGTTAACCCCAAATAATACAAAAATAAATCCTACACCACTTAGCCTGAGGCAGTGATTGGCCAAAAGAACGCCAGGTCGTTACGAGTTAAACTCATACTGCTACACTTAGGCCTACATGTACCTTGCATGTGCACTTTGTCATTTTATTTTGTATCACTCTGGGCAGGGTTTCCCAAAAGCATCGTAAGCTTAAATTGATCGTAGACCAATTGCCACCAATGGCCTCTACGATCAACTTAGGCTTACGATGCTTTTGGGAAAGGCAGCCCTGTTTTGATCCCTTACACCATGTCCTAATTACTGGCGACACGCGATAAAATTTATCTTTTCCATGTTACGGTATGGATCCACTTTCGCGACGCCTCACCACATTTGTACGTTGATGGTCATTCCAAGTTTACCGCTATGGTCGTGGTTTTGAGCCAGCGGCCAGTCTAGAACAAAGGACCCGCGAGAGACTTCCCCCCGTCCCTATGTGCTGTACTTCTATTGGATAGTCGCGTTGTGTTCAACTGATTCATTTGCATAAAGATGGGCATCGACCAGCATTTTTGACATTTTCCAAATGTAGCGCCGCCTTCCCGGGATGCTCTACGGGTGCGTTAAAGTCACTTGACGTCACCCATATTCAGAGTTTTTATCCTAACCAGCCGCGACACGCGACGATTCTATTTTAGAAACTTTTTTTAGTTTTCTTCGACGTCATGCTGGAACAACAAACACAAAGTGTGGCAATGATAATCTCAGCTACTGTTTATGTGCTTTATTTAATGTTAAAAGCATGTAATGTGACTTTGAATTTCATTTAGTGCTCCCAGCTTTGTAGCTGTAAAAGCAACAATGGATAATTCACCTCAGATCTTGAAATTAAATAAATGGAAACAACTACGTTCAAAGTGTGAACAAACAAGTGTAGGTGATTATTTGTCAAAGATTGTTTTAGTAACTCAGTAGCCTATGTATTTGAATAATGTTTAAATGGTGTAATATTTGTGAATTTGATTATGTAGCCTACTTATCCATTTTCTTGTGATTGCCGTCAAGATTACTCACTGGTGCTGTGCACATGCCGCGAGAGCCCGCCCACATGCTGTTCTGATTGGCTGTGGATTTTGATTTATTTTAACACATCTCGCAGAGCAAAGATTGCTCTCTTTGCTATCGAGGACATAGAGAGCCTAAGTCCCTCCCCTCCGCTTCTGGCTAATGGGACCTTATTTCGGAAAAAATATGTATGGTAGTCAATGGCGAGAGACAACTTATGTTTTTATTCCATCTGAACTGTGCCCTGAATTACACATATGATGTTTGTCAATTTAAAAGATAATTATGAAAGTCAAGAAAGTCTAAAAGTAACATTTAGTTTTATGTGAAAATCGCTCAATGAACTACATCTCTCGTCTCGCACTAAGCGAAACAACGAGCAAGATCCGTTGCTTGTATGTGTGCAGTCTGGTACAAAACACTCAGGCATGACGGCGTAACGTTACAATTATAACGTAAGACTATAGAAAAAATGACAGACGTTAGCTTTAGTAAAGTTAGCTTCATTCATCAAGAGAAAAGGTATAACGTCACATGTGTGCCTTTTGGGTTTGTAGTCTTTGTAAATACATATTTTCACATTCTTATACCTCAACAGTTTTACATCAAACTGCGACTTTCTTAACTTTAAATTGTATCTTTTAAATTGACAAACATCATATGTGTCAGGGCACAATTCAAACAAGATCAACATAATGTTGCCTCTCGCCATTGACTACCATACAATATTTTTCTGAAATAAGGTCCCATGGTGGTGCACCGGAAGGGGAGGGACTTAGGCTCTCTATTGTTTGCTGAAGTTTATTTATATAGCACATTTCATACACTAGGCAAGGTAAGGCAGTTTTATTTATATAGCACATTTCAGCAGAAGTGCAATTCAAGGTGCTTTACAAAAAAAAAAAAAAAAAAAAAAATAAGAACAACATTTGAAACAGATTAAATACAAGAATAAGAAATGACAATACAGTAATTTGAATGAATGAATTAAAAAAAGCAACATTAAAAAGATAGGTCTTCAATCTTGATTTAAAAGAACTGAGAGTTGTTGAACTTACAGTTATCAGGGAGTTTGTTCCAGATATGTGGAGCAAAAAACTGAACGCTGCTCCCCCCACTATGGCAAATCAAAGTGCTTTACAGAAAGGAATTAAAATAATCACAAAATAAAAGCAAGGAAAATTAAAACAGTTATGAAAGAAATTAAAAGAGATATATGATACAGTTTAAAGAGTAAAAAGATGATACATATAAACTTCTCATCTGGCAAAACAGCGATGTATCATAGTTTTCACAACTCCCAGTTTTACTCTGAGATTTTCCCATGGTGATCACTGTGTCTGTGGTGTTTTTTCTGCGTGCAAGAAATCTATTGGACGTCTTCGATGGACCCGATTTTCCCCTAAAATCGGACAGGAGGAGCTCTAGGACTGACTCACGGGATAACCTCGGGCCCATCAGTCCGCACCCCGAAAACCCATTTGTTCGGAAGCTCTAGAAATGGAATCAATCCAGTCCGATTGACTATTAACTAATTGTTAAAGGGGTCATGACATGGGTTTTTTTATTTTATTATTATGTTCCCTTAGGTGCAATTATAGTATTACTATAGTTTTTTTTTTAAAAAAACTTTTAAAATGTAGTGATTTATGACCTTTTCCCACCCTGTTTCTCATCCTCTGATTCAAACAGTCTGTTTTGGGGGTGTTTCCCCTTTAAGAGTTCAGTGTTAACGCCCACTGCTATGATTGGCTAACGTCAGTGCCTATGCATCAATTATTAACGCCCCCAGCCAGAACATTTGCGGATTCAGCGTATTTAAAAAGTAGTTTAAAGTTTTAAATACATTACTTACAGTTTGCGTCGTCGATGTTGAGCCCAGAATAGTCGGCACGGACTTATCTTTGAGCAACAGTTTTCTGGCAAAGCCAGCATCATTTTGGGATTTGTTCTCAAAACAGTCATCCTTCAAATGTATAGAACAAACGCTTAAACTAACACTGCCGTGAGTGAGACGTCCGCAAAAAATAAAGTGCATCCATTTTTCCCTGACGACTGGATCTTTCGCAGCGTATTGAAAGATGTTGTTTGTCCACAGCCAGGAACAGCACATCTGCGTGGCATCGTAATTTCCCTGTACACAGACCCACTCGCTGTCCGCCGACTGAACACTTGTGAGGCGCGCAGCGCGCGGGCGCGACAATGATACGAAATTAGCGTAGTTGCATTGCGCTGGAGGCGGTCATATGCAAACGCTGGTACGTCACTTCGTACTGTGACGTCACTTCTTACCATGGATCCAGAACGAGCTGTATTTAGAGCTTGATTAAATAAATGATTCGTTTATAATGGGGAGGACGTCTTAAGCTATGAAACTTGCAGGACGTTTTAATGGTACAAAGACCTCTTATATACCAAACGATCAAGGCAAATTTGGTTTCTCATGTCATGACCCCTTTAACTAACTAATATGCCATTTATGGGTTTTGACAGTGGCACATGCAGTGAATGTAATGTCAAAGAATGTGTTTTAAGGATGGGTAATTGGGCTGCACACAAATATCTTCACACCAGAATCTGAACTCCTGACGTTGTTACACTGTTTAAACTGGATGAGACGAGCTGTCTTCACTGGACATGACAGACCATTGCAAGTCCATTTGTCCTTCATAACAGAACTAGCACAAGAGCTCGGAGTACGTCAGAAATAGAGTGGCATCAGTTTACTGTCTGGGTTTTGTCATAGCGTCGTGCCGCATCCAGTGTAGTATCACTGACTATAATGGGTATATTGTCTTTGTCCAGTCAGTGTTATGAAATCGCAGTGCTCGGCTGCATGTTCTCAGTGCACCACGACCTCAAGCTTAACGTGACATAGGCCTATTCCTGTGCATGAACAACAGGTACTGCATGCAGCAGTTCATCGGACTCAGTGAAATCTTGGTTGTACTCTAGATGGTTGGAAACTTAAATCCATGGCTTAGTGTGGATGTCAAAACCAAAATGACATATTACTTAACAATTAGTTAATAGTCATGTGCCTCAACAAGTAAAGTCATAACATAATGATACATTTGCAAATCATTAGCTAATGAATAAATAAAGCAGACAATTTGAAGTTGAAGTACATGACTTCAACCCATTGTGGTAATTAACGCATTAATTTACTATTAGTTAATAAAATATGTTATTAAGGAATTAATACATTATGACACATGTAATTAATAACAATACATATATTACTTAATCTATTAATCATTTAGAATTTGTATTAGTTGCTGATGCAGTAATCATTAATGAATGGTTTAGTTCTTCATGAGTAATACATTAACACATGATTATCTGTGCATTAGTTAAGAATGAATTAATGCATAAGTGCAGCCGTATCGTAAAGTGTTACCGCGGCTGGCATAATAGCTAAAAGCGGTTAAGCATGAATTAATGCATATTAGTGCACCTGTATTGTAAAGTCGCCGGCGGACTCGCCGTGCTTAGAGTGAACCCTTGGTATTTCTAGCTGATGTGATCCTGATGATCTGAGTGATCTGTTAGGTTTATATTTAGTGAGCATATCTCCAATGTACTGAGGTCCTAGGTCATTGAGTGATTTATACACCAGTAATAATACTTTAAAATCAATCCTAAATTTAACTGGGAGCCAATGTAAAGACCAGAGGACTGGTCTGATATGTTCATATTTTCTGGTTCTGCTCAGAATCCTGGCAGCAGCGTTCTGTGTGAGCTGCAACTGTGTGACAGGAACCTTTGATTTTCACCCTAGTATGAATCAATGGTTGTTTTATTCAAATGAACCTGTTGTGAAATGAAGGGCAAATCTTGTTTGCAGAGGACAATAAAGGCATATTATGTGGCAAAAACTGCTTTCATAAATCCACACTAGAAGTCGCACATAGAAAAAAACATCAATAAACATTAATAAAAGTTCATGCAGTATAACAAATTGTTACAAGTTATTATTATTATTTTTAAAGTTACAAAGTGAATTAGAAAAACTATAATTGATAATATAATATAATATAATATAATATAATATAATATAATATAATTTTCACGAGTGCACCAGTCTTCCCTCACTGCTGCACTCACTTACTCAAAACTCATCGCTTGCATCACATGACAAATGATCATCGCCACAGTATAAGCACTGTGGCACACCTCAGCCTCAGGCATTTGTCTGGTCTACGACTTGGACTATAGATCACTTACCGGTCTACTCACCAGAGATATACTTTCTGTATTCCTTGTTCCCTCCAGCTTTCCAGCTCAAGCTTTCCCGATATCCTATAAGAAAAATACATTGTTTGTTATATTCATTCTAACTGCAACCAAAAGGTATGCGCGTGCGTGTTTGTTTTCCTATCCCGATGGGGACTTCAACCTGAATGCTCACTGACTCTTAGGGACTCATTTCACCATGGGGACCAAAATTGAGGTCCCCATGTGGAAACAAGCTTATAAATCAATGTAAGGGGATAGAATATACAATTTGTACAGTATAAAAAAAATTTAGTCTGTGAAGAGTCCCCACAATGATAGCGAACTAGACGCGTGTGTGTGTGTGTGTGTGTGTGTGTGTGTGTGTGTGTGTGTGTGTGTGTTTTACTTTCCAATTGAAGTCACATCCTCTATCATCACATCCTCTATCATCACCTGCAAACCTAAGACTGAAGCATTAATAATTTGATATAGCGCTTTTTCTGAGACCTCAAAGCGCTTTACATAGAAGGGGAAATCTCCTCAACCACCACCAATGTGTGTTACACCCCTGAAAAAGGGGAGAAATAATCACGAGAGTGATACGGTTAGGTTTCCTCACTGAAAACTTTAGTGTTATGAGGAAAAGACCGCGATTTCCCCGGAGAAAAGGGTTGGAAGACAAAAGCAATCGATCACGGGCGCATAGATTAAGATCACTTTGGCGATCACAGATCAACACTTTTTACCCGTAAATTAGGCACTACAAAATGAAGTAATCAATATAACGTTTACATATTCATCTTATAATTGTTACCCTTTGTACACATGTCAGATTTTGACTTTTTAACACAATTATATGAACTGTATAAATCCTTATTACTAGTACTGAACGCATGAGCTTTTTAACCTTACATATTTTAAGATACTCAAACCCTATTTATTTACTAAAACCCTTTAACTTATAACATATTTTAAGATACTCACATCCTATTTCTTACTAAAACCTTTTAACCTATAACAGTACAGTAAGTATTCCTTTAACCTGTCACATTCTCCCCGACAAAATAAATGTCGTCCCGACATTACCAACATTCATTTTAAACAGTCTCTTAAGCTCTGGACCTAGAAAATCAGCCAATACTTGAGCAGAGGTCAAAAGTCACAGCTCAAATAAAGTCAACGCATTATCCACAGTCCATATCTGTTGACCAGCTGTATAAACAGTCCATAAGCAGTCCTTTCTCATTGAGAACTCATTTCTCTATTGATCAACAGTCCATCAGGCTCAATGATCTGTATGCATAGTCTGCAAATTGTCTCTCGCAGCAGTCTGTAAAATCAGTCAAACCTGTCATCTCTATAGCGTTATGCTTGCTGAAGTCCATACATGCAGGGTGGCTGGAGGTAATATTGGTGTGGTGATGGCAACCACGGAACCAGTCCTGGTGCAGGGTAGACAGAGAACAACTGTGGTTGTGGCTGGATACTGTACAAGGAAGGGCTACCAAGCTGATCATAGGTGATCCGTCTTGGAGGGTGTCTTTCTCTTTGTGGCCGCTGGTAGGCTGGGTCCTCAGGTTCAGCAACAGTAGTTAATGAAGGAAAGGCCCTTGGTGGACGATCATCAGGCAGATTTTCATCAGGCAAGTTCATCTCTTCAGCAGGTAAGCCTTTAACGGTTGTTGTCCCCTCCAACTGCTTCTCAACAAGGAACTGTGCTGGTAGCATGTCAGGAACTGGCACTACAACTGTCTCATTCAGTGGTGGACAGTGTGTTCCGACTCTCTCGCTGATTCAATGTATGTGGGGACTTGTAGCGGCTCATGATGAAGATCATATTCATCCCCGCTGTCTTCATCAGAGTCAAGAGACTGTGATGCAGGCTGATGTCTTTTTTTCTTACTTTTATCCTCGTTAGTCATTTCTGGTTGTGTCTCAAAAGGTAAGTGGTCACAGGACATGAGCAGATTTCTGTGCAGAACTCTGGAGCGTCCCCTACCCTTTTCTGGTCTCACTTCATAAATCGGCAGGTCTGAACCCATTTGTCTCACTACTGTGTGAATTGTATCTTCCCAATAGTTACGGAGTTTACCGGGTCCTCCTCTTGGTGTAAGGTTTTTAATCAGAACTCGCTCGCCAGGCTGTAGCACTGCACTCCTAACTTTGGTGTCATAGTACTTCTTACTTCTTTCAGCACTTTTCTGAGCATTTTCATTTGCAATGGCGTATGCTTCCTCCATCCCTTGTTTCCATTTCTCCACGTAGTCTCGCTGGTTACTGACACCTGCCTCTGTGCACAATCCAAAGAGCATATCAACTGGAAGCCTGGGTGATCTCCCAAACAGAAGATAAAAGGGTGAATAGCCAGTCACTTCGCAACGGGTGCAGTTATATGCATAAACTAGTTTGTACAGAGAGTCTTTCCAATTTGACTTTTGTCTCTCAGTTAGTGTCTTTAACATTTGCAACAAGGTTCTGTTCATACGTTCCACTTGACCATTACCCATTGGGTGATAGGGTGTTGTTCTGGACCCCGCCATGCCACTGAGTTTCTTTAGCTGATGGAACAACTGATTTTCGAATTCTCCCCCTTGGTCATGGTGGATGCGGACGGGGAACCCAAACTTCAGGGCAAAGTCATTGAAGATGAGATTTGCAGCAGTTTTTTCTGACTTTGACGTGGTGGCAAAGGCTTGCGTGAAACGTGTAAAATGATCAACAATAACGAGGATGTACTCATATCCGCCTTTGCATCTGTCAAGATGGAGGAAGTCTATGCATACCAGTTCAAATGGCTGTGTTGTCACAATGTTTGTCAGAAGCGGTCACGGACTAGTGATACAGTGCGGTCAGTACCTTGGTGGCCCATGTTATCATGTAACTCTTTCATCACTTTACCTTTGTACTGCTCTGGTAGAACTAACTGCTTGCGGGCTGTAGTGATTCTGTACAGAATGCCATCACTATCGATTGTCAATTTGTCCCATTCTCGGAATAGGCATTTTATCTTTGGACTGGATTCTTTTTGCTCCTTAACTGGTGGTTTGGAACCAGATAGTTTGAAATCGAGCACAGGACGGATGACCGGATCAGATTTTTGTGCTTCTCTTATCTCACCTTTTGGAATCGAGCTGATGGATGCAGCGGTTGTCTCACCTTCAACTGATACGGACATAGATGCAGCTGAGAGTGACCAAGTTGCAACATACTCTTTCTGTACCTCAACTGCTTGTATCGTGGCAGTAATAGTGTCTGGTGGAAGCTCTTCAGAACATTCTCTCATCAGTGACTCTACATCCAGTGGCATCCTTGATAAAGCATCTGCATCACTGTTCTCTCTGCCCGGCCTGTACTTGATTGTAAAGTGGAAATCAGCTAATTCTGCCACCCACCTGAAAGTGGTTGCGTTCAGTTTTGCAGTAGACAGTATGTAGCTGAGCGGATTGTTATCGCTGTACGCAGTAGATGTCGGAGCATAGTATAAATAATCACGGAACTTATCAGTGATTGCCCATTTTAGAGCTAGAAATTCTAGCTTGCCAGAGTGATAGTGATAGTTCTTCTCAGCTGCTGTTAATGTTCGAGAGCCATAAGCAATGACCCTAAGCTTCCCATCTTGCTTTTGATAGAGAACTGCTCCCAAGCCTTGGTGTGACGCATCAGTGTGTACAACAAATGGCTGAGTGAAATTAGGGAAACCTAAGACTGGTGGGTTAAGCAAACATTCAATCAACTGTTCAAGTGACCGTTGGTGCTGGTCACTCCACAGGATTGGCTTGTTTGAGGGCACAACGTGACTTATTTTCTTTGTTTTAGTTTTCCGTGGGTGGTCAGGTACTTTCTCTGCTTTCAGGAGGTCATACAGACAGCTGGCCTTCCTAGAGAAGTCTTTGATGTACTGTCTGTAGTAAGTGAGTAAACCAAGCATTTTCCTGAGCTGGCCCACCGTCTCTGGTTTGATTTCTTTCAATGCTCTTACTGCTTCAAAATCGGCTGGGTCAACTTTGCTGCCCTCTGCAGACACGATTCTTCCCAAATAACGGACCTGGGGCTTACAGAGGTCACACTTACTTGGCTTGAGTTTGATGCCATACTCTCTGAGGCGCTGCAAAACTTTACGCACATCATTCACATGGCTGTCGAAAGTCTTACTGAAAACTAGTGTGTCGTCCAGATAAGGAATGCAGATGTTATCCCGGAGCCCTTCCAAACATTCCTCCATACAACGCTGAAAAGCTGCAGGAGCGTTCATGAGGCCGAATGGCATGCGTATCCACTCATAGAGTCCCCAGGGGGTCACAAATGCTGTCAGTGGTCTGCTTTCTTCAGAGATAAATCCCTGGTGATACGCTTTTCCCTGATCTAAGAGGGAGAACCAGGAATTACCACCTAAACTGTCCAGGATGTCTTGGACCCGAGGGATGGGCTGGCGGTCAGGATGCGTCTTTCGGTTCAGATCTCTGTAATCTATACACAACCGGAGGGTCCCGTCCTTTTTCCTAACGCACACAACAGGTGAAGAGTATGAAGAGTTGGACTTCCTAACCCAGCCCTGAGCTATGAGGTCATGAAGGTAACCTTTCATCTCCTGATACAGTGGCCTGGGCACTGACATGTATGTGCGATTGACCGGTTCCAAGTCCTTTAGAGAAATAGTCATTTCCAATCGTTCAATGCAGCCAATGTCATTGTCTGATCTGGAGAAGGAGTGACACTCTTCTCTAAGCATTTGCCTAACTACCTCTCTCTGCTCTTCGGTTATGTGACTTAACCCTACTGGTGGATCCCACTGTTCATTAAAATTACATGGGGTTCGAACGCTGGTATGATTCACTGTGGCTGAGGTGCCAGCTTTTTCAAAGACTTGGGCAGGTAACACAGTCATAATGGTTTGTACTGTACCGATTATTGTGCGTCCTAGCAGGGCAATGTCATGGTCAGTGGGGTTAGAGACATCAAGCATAATGACAGGACAACCACCTTTCCTGACTCTGACTAATGTGTCAAAGAACTCAAGTCCTTCTGGCCACTGAGGGTTCAGGTCTGGCTGAAAAAGCATCGTCATGTCCGTTTTGAAAGGCTGGGAAGCTACACGGCACTCAATCTGAATGCTACTGTGTTTTGGTACAGCAGCCTTCTTTTCCTTTATTTTCACCCCATATTCATCTGTCTGTTCTGCGCTAACAGCCTGTATAAAAGCGCTCACCTTGTTTCTTTTGAGGCTTGGAAAAGCTTTTCTTACTGTACTGTACCGTTTAGTCTTTTCGGTCATTGCCAGGATGTGCTCGATAACATTGAAACCTATGATGGGATGAGATAGGTGACAGCCTTTCATTACCAGCACTGGGATGATCAGTTCTTTTGTTTGGTCAGTTTCAGAAGCTAGCCGAAAAGTTGTCTCAATCCATCCCAGGTACGACATTTCAGTCCCATTTGCTGCAGTCAATCTTAGATCATCAGGTGAGTCCAGGATTTCTGAAACATCCCTCAGCCTTGCGTTTGGGAGGGATTCCTCTTTCCATCGTTCATCAATGACTGAAACCTGAGAGCCTGTGTCCCATAGAGCTTGGAGGTGTTGGTGATTCAGGTGACACTCAACAAGACACTGTCTGCCGACTAACGAGGTGACCTTATGGGGGTGGCAAACCTGTGCTAGAGATGGCAAAGAGTGGGCATTTTCCTCTGTGCAGAAAAGCTTTTCACTGGTAGAGTCAATTTTCTGGTCAGTGCATTTTTCCATATGTTTGGTCCAATGCTGGTTTTGACATGTTTTGGAACAATACAGTGTCTCTTTACATGATGAACATTGTTTCAGGTTCTCAATTAAATCTTCTCTGGCACAATTTGCACATTTCTGGGACTTTTCGATAGCTATGGTTAACACTCGTCCCTCAGCGGTAACCCTTTCCCGTTTAAAGGGGCCTCTCTTGATGGTCTGACTCCCCGGATTTTACATCCAGCTTGAAAATGTTCTCCACTCCCACATCGGAAGCAGTGTGTGCAGCGTTCATCGGTTCTGGCCTGCTGACAGATAAAACACCTCCTTGTAGCTTTAGCAGAGCGGTTTGTATACCAGTTAGGTGCATATTGATGCTGTGCAGGGTCAGGTGGTGCTTGGGGCTGTCTGTAGTTGCTGTAATACTGCTGCTGGGGAAGAGGTGGCTGGGGTTCCCTATCTGGCCTCCTAACTGGAGGTGGGGCATAAGCATAAGGCTGTGACTGAAACATAGGCTGCTGTAATGTCTCCTTAATCTGAGCTATCTCTGCACTGAGACCTTTTAGAGAAGCTACACCCGTCTTAAGTTTAGCTAACTCTGTTAAGAGTTCTGCGGGTATCTTCGCTTTGACTTCCTTCGCAGAACACTTTGCAGATGGCGTATCTTCTGACTGGACTACACTGACAGTTGTAGCAGGCTGTGTGGCATTAAACCGCTTTTTGTTTCGTCTTTCTATTTCATTAGCACAAGCAATGTTAAGCTTCTCTAGCAAAACCTCATCTGATGTTTCACTATCTAGCAGAAGAGGCTGCATGTCTATCCTGATACTGTCACTCTGGAGACCCGTAAGGACTGTGTGTAAACACATACGCTGGACCAGCGCCGGGTCATACTTAAGTCCTGATTCTGACTCCTGGGATGCAAACAGTACTTTCTGCCTCAAATCGAAGACGCGCATCAGGAAGCTTTGAGGGGTCTCCTTGCAATGCTGTGATTCTGAAGTTAGCTGTTTGTAAAGTTCTGTCGCGCTCTTCTCTTGAAAGTGGGAACGCAGGATGCATCTAAGTGTGGGAAGAGTTAGCTGGGGTTTGCCTTCCAAGTAGCTGCGGAGCTGTGAGCCTGGAGAAATAGCCCTGATTACTGCATCTACAATCTCTACCTCAGGATAACCTCTGTTGAGTCCATTCTCAATCTGATGGGCAAGGCTGGAAAAAATCAGTTTCTCTCTCTGGCCCGGTTCACCTATCTGCCCAGAAATTTTAAACTCTTTGCGCCAGTATTGACTGGGCTGTGGCTGAGCGCTGGGTGAGGGCTGCATGCTCACCTGAGGATGGACAGGGGTTTGGGGCTGGCGCAGAGAATCACTGATCATTGCATTGACTGCAGTAACCTGCTCAGTTTTCGCTCCTTGTTGTGGGGTTACAGCTGGTTCCTCTGTTCTGCGGTGTGTTTCTGTTGGTTCCATATCATGTTCAGTTTGCTCTGTTTTGTTATTCATGCCACTGATCATCTCCGCCATTTTGTCTTGAAGTAGTAACAATTCCGACATGCCGTCATCTTCTAACTCTGACAATTCCTCTCTTTCAATGAACATCATGATAAGAGTCATCAATGAAATGCGGGATTTGTCTTGGACATTTCTTCTCTGTTCACCTGATATGCCAAGAAAATCACATATCTCTAGTAACTCGTCTTTAGTCAGGGTGTGCAATTTCCCTACTAACTCTCCCTGTAGCTCTTCCAATGTGGTTGTCATGTTGACAGGACAGGAGAAACTTTTACCGTGCAGGACTTGAACCAGATGGTCTTCTTTACTGTCTCTGATGATCTCTTAATGGCCTCAGTTGACACGTACTTAACCACCAGGATCCAGGTCCCTGAACAGCAACACTTTCCTTCCTGCCCGGGTTGTTATTGGGGGGATTTAGCTGGCTCGGAATTAAGCGACCAGTATGTGGCCACTGGACATCTGAACAGCAATCCCAGCGGTGCCTCCAAAATGTTACACCCCTGAAAAAGGGGAGAAATAATCACGAGAGTGATACGGTTAGGTTTCCTCACTGAAAACTTTAGTGCTATGAGGAAAAGACCGCGATTTCCCCGGAGAAAAGGGTTGGAAGACAAAAGCAATCAATCACGGGCGCATAGATTAAGATCACTTTGGCGATCACAGATCAACACTTTTTACCCGTAAATTAGGCACTACAAAATGAAGTAATCAATATAACGTTTACATATTCGTCTTATAATTGTTACCCTTTGTACACATGTCAGATTTTGACTTTTTAACACAATTATATGAACTGTATAAATCCTTATTACTAGTACTGAACGCATGAGCTTTTTAACCTTACATATTTTAAGATACTCACATCCTATTTATTTACTAAAACCCTTTAACTTATAACATATTTTAAGATACTCACATCCTATTTCTTACTAAAATCTTTTAACCTATAACAGTACAGTAAGTATTCCTTTAACCTGTCACATGTGCAGCATCCACTTGAATGATGTGATGGCAGCCATATTGCGCCAGAACGCCCACCACACGCCACACGCCAGCTTACTGGTGGAGAGGAGACAGTAGTCGCGTTTCCATTACAGATTTGCGCAAATGTTTTGCGCTATTATCTAAATATCGATAAAAAACTATTGCGAAATGACGGCGTTTCCATTAACCGATGTTATGCGACTAAAACGTCCTTTTTTCTCTCGCGATAAGTCATTCCAAAAATCACGGCAGCGGACGTTGGTTTATATAATCTCACAGGCTCAGCCACCGCATTAGACATTATTATTATTAATGGAAGGAGACGTACGTGTTATCCAAGCATTAATGGCAGGGAAAGACCCTTATACTCCAAACGAAATATAAGGAGTTTCTGGGTGTTTCACCCTCATTTCTGCTCTGAGGTTTTGATTGTGGCATTTCTTTGAAGTTTAGAATCCAGTATTCCTAAAGGCTAATTATTGTTTCTTTTATGAATTTAATAAAGAACTCTGTCTCCTATTACAAACGATGTAGGCTGCTTTTGTGTCCATTCGTTTTTTCCTTTTTAAACCCGTAATTGAAAAACGAAAAATAAACGGTTGTCTTTTTAAAACGCAAAGTTAAACACCACAATTTTAATTTGAACTGGCTACACCAACTGCTGCGCAAAAAAGTAAATATCAACGAATTTTCAGATGTTTGTTTAATGACATTTTTCCCCTTTATTAAACATGTAAAATATTCACAAATTAATATGGAAAACATGTTGATTTTACTGGTTTTCTAAGGCCAAATTAGAACCTGGAATTGACATTTTCCCGCAGTGCTGAATAAGAAAAGCCATTGATATTATTAAACGATTGTTTTCTAACTCGGCTAAAAACATCTCCATCTCCGCTGTTAAGCAGATGCGCTTTTAGAGAGAAATGTACCTTTCATACGGATTACTTAATCAGAACAAAATGTATTAGCTTTCGATTCGAATTTGTTCGTTTTAAAGTGGACATTTCAAGCTTTAGCCTATAGTTTCAGTTCTCGCGCTCCAGTTCACGGAGATCATGAAAACGCGCCTGATTGTTTTATTTTATTTTACAAAAGCACAACATTTTCTTGTTATTGTTTACACAAATAAACGTAGTTACAAATAATGTATTATTATTTTCTGTATGACCAGAAATTATAGAGTAGGCTATATTAAGTTGTTTCACTGTTAATAGGAAAATGCAAGTGTTCACGCCCGCGCCTCCGTGCCATGTAGTGCGCGCTCCACACTCCACACATAGCCTACCCTTAGATATGCGTCAAAATATTGTGTTTATTTGTGATAATCTCAGCTCTGTATTATTATTGTCTAACCCGTATTATGAATGACATTTGACGAATTGCTTTGTTCCTTTTTTGGATAAAAGCCTCATCTAAATATGTAGCCTATGTTATAATGATGATAATTATTATTAGGCCTATTTGCGTACACGGACCCCAAACACACCGCGTCTTCTAAGTCAGGTGACTGTAAATGCGCAAAAACTGTTTCCATTGCAGTTTTGCGAAATATTCCTTTTTCGAATTGGCTGAAAAACCTCCTCATGCGAGCGTAAAAACTTTTTTGCGATAAACGAGAGTTTTTGCGAAATTGACGTGTTTCCATTGAGCGTATTTTCAATTCGCAATTTCAATTTGCGCAATTTGAAGGGTAATGGAAACGCGGCTAGTGATGAAGCCAATCAGTATATGGGTATAATTAGGAGGCCATGATGGACAGAGGCCACTGGGCAAATTTGGCCAGGATGCCGGGGTTACACCCCTACTCTTTTTCGAAGGACATCCTGGGATTTTTAATGACCACATGAGTCAGGACCTCGGTCTCATCTGAAGGACGGTGCTCTTTGGCAGTATAGTGTCCCCTGCTGGCCTCAATAACACATCTACCAGCAGCAACCTGGATTTCCCAGAAGGTCTCCAAACCAGGTACTAACCAGGCTCAACCCTGCTTAGCTTCAGTGGGTAACCGGTCTTGGGCTACAGGGTGATTTAGCTGCTGGCTACTGCACTGCACATCGTTTGTGGTCTATATACCTGTTTTGGACATTGTTCAATAAAAGCTTTACGTTGTCATTTATCCATCTCTCTCAGGTCTGATATCACCAAACAATATTATATTATAATAACTATATTGTTTTGTTTTTTTAAACATCCAGACAGAAAAGTTGCCCTAATTCGCCTTTGGGTAAGCCCCACCCTAAAATGTAGATTGACCAATCACAGCGCAGCCAAGAACGAGCTCCCACAGAGGTCCGACACTTTTTCACAGCGCTCCATTGACTTTAACACAGGCGTCTCATATTTTTGGTCTCGGCAGGCTATTACCGTCGTAGTTTTATCAAAAATATGGTTAAACGTTGTTCCTGGGGCATTTGTAACACAGATACGCATTTCCCAGAGAGGTTGGAGGGGGGTGTCCGTTTTTTTCCCTTCCCAAAACCGAAGTCAAATCCTGACAAGTGTCATTTTTGGATTAAACTGTGTGGACGTCCTCACAGTCAGCGAAACCCCACAAGGATCAACAAGCTCACTTTTGTGTGCTCTAAGATCAATTTTGCTTTTAACCTTACTGTGAAGTTATACAGTTAGACAGTTTTATGCTGGTTTAGGTTATGATTTCGGTTATCTACCCTAATTGTTTATACGCTAGCACACACTGCCAATAAATACAAGGTTATACTCGCGTAGTCCGTTTGCTTTGTAATAACGATTATAGAAGTGAATAGAGACCTACCCAGCTCTGCATGAACAGTGTTGCTCTTGATATTGTTAGTCACAGCCTCCGTCTCGATTAGTAGGATATGCGGTGGTTCATTTTTTGACTGTGACCATTATGCTTTTGCCTCTATTTGGATGCCTTGTTGTTGCTTGCGTTTCACCTGTATGTCTTGAATATAGCCTTCGAACGCATATTGCAGCCACTTTTGCCTACTTCTATCGGACACTTTATTTGCTGCTTTATAAAAGTTTGATAAAATGTCAGCAGGAAGAGCTGTCACATAAGCCATGTTGATACCAAACCAGAGCCCAGATGAAGTTGACGGACGTAGCAAAAGTAACTAAGGGGGGCGGGGCTTAGCCAAAGGTGAATTGAAGAATCCCTGTCTAATGAGATCATGCTGAGTGTGCATGCGCACACACACACAAACACACACACACACACACACACACACACACACACACACACACACACACACACACACACACACACACACACACACGCACATTAGAGATAGTCATGGAAAAGAGAGAATGGAATGCTATAAAAAAAATAAACAAGCACACACACAAACGCGCAATAAACACACACTGTGAGAGACAGCAATTCGGTGACATTTTATAATCTGTATTCAAGACAGCCATGCATGGAATTACACACACACTCACACATACCCAAAAGAGACACACACCCACACATACACACTGAATCTGGGACGCTAGTCATTCATCTTGTACAATCTCACAACACTTTCCCAGGCTTTTTTCAGAGTAGCAAATTTTTTGCATGATGTGCAATAAAAATTAGTTATTTTAAGACACTGTGACAACAGGGTAAACAAATAAATCCCTTAACACAGCAGCCGCAAATGTTGTTTTTTTTAATGCACATTTTGGACTGTGCTGGAACATTGGTTTGTGTGGTCCCACTGGACCTAAATCTTTTGCAGCTCATGATGCTAAACAGACGTCCCAGTGGAAGACACAACAGAACTAGAACAGGCTTAAACCTCCAAAAATACATGTTCAATTAGATTTTTTTTTTTTTACTTTTTAATCCTACGTCTGAAATTTCAGGATGCTCAAACAGCAGCAGGGGGTCTGTGTGCTTGTACAGAAAATATTGTACATGACGTCCGTTTGACGGAAAAAAAAGTAACAGTAGGAAATTACAATGTGCACCCAGGTGGAAAAAACCTATACGGAAATATATTTAAAATACATTTATTTCATACTGCAAATCTATTAACATATTTACTGACTATAGCTTGAGACTTACCGATATAAATAATATAATTAAACTTTATTTGGAGTACTTCTTTGATGCACAGTGCACATTTCTTAATATTAGGCCTAAAATGTGTTTTATATCACTATTAGTAAGGATCGTATGACCTCTGTTTAATATCAATCTTTAAATGCAAGATATTTAAAGTGTACCTATAGTATACTTGCATTAGTTCCACTTTAGCAAAATCTAATATACTTACAGTGGTGGCTAAAATTATTAGAACACCTGACAGATCTGAAAATATTGAATCTGAATATTGAAATACAGATCTCTAAAACATGATTTCATTTCATAATGTTCATGAAACATGCAGATAGTTGCTCTGAGCACAACAAATATAAGATGAGGTAAGTCGTACTGTTTTTATCCATGCACTTTTAACTTTAATATTTGGTATGTTCACCTTTTACAGCAATTAGCCTACAGGAGCACATCTCTCTGCCATAGTGTCAATATATTTCCTGAGAACTTCAACACTAATGTTATCCCATGCCTTCTGAAACTGAAGCCAAAGGCTTTCCTTTGAATGTACGATAGATCTGTCCAGTTTATTTTCCAACTCGCCCCAAATTAGCTTGATGGGGTTGAGGTCCGGACTTTGACAGGCCCAGTCAATAATTTTCAATGTTTCAGCAGATTCCTTCCGTCGCAGGTAGTTCCGGCAATCGTTAAACGAATGTTTAGGGTCATTGTCCTCTTGGAAAATAACGACTGAAACCTCTTAAATATGCCAAGTATTCTAATAATGTTGGCCATTGTAAGAATCTTTAGTTGGGACTAATACAGTTCCCACACGAGCAGCTATACAGTTTATAGATTTATAGATTATCGTGATGGTACAAATAGTCAAAATTCGGCTGTTATGTTGTTCCCGTAGTATCCAAAGCACATGTAATGGATGTGCTCTTCTAAAAGAGGGGGCGGGGAGCAGCTGCTCATTTGAATTTAAAGAGACACACACACAAATTTTTTGCTCACACCCACATAAGGGTCAATTTGACACGCTATGATACAAATATGGGTTGTATTTTGAGCTGAAACTTCACAGACACCAGAGAATTATATTACATCATGTGAAAATGGGCATAATAGGTCACCTTTAAGTACAAAATTAGTTGTTCCAATTTAGTATACTAAATGTACAATTGCAGGATGTTTTATATTAAGTACATAAAAATATGCTACAGTATACTTAGCATAAAATAAATGTATTTCAAATACATTCTAGTAAATTTATTTTTCACTTAGGACATTGCCTATTATTTATCACTCTTTAAAAGAGAACTTCGGGCAATTTTTAAGTTAATCTTGATCGTTATACCTTTGTGAGTACTGTCTATAGAAGAAAAAAACACGGAGCTGCTACTACTAATGCCCAGAGCTCCCACTCAGCTGAAGTTATAGGGGCATATTCATAAAGAGTGTTTTTGTGCCTCTTAACAGACACACAATGCAATTAAAATGTCTGTCCAACATGAACATAGCAACTTAGCCATTGTTTAAATTCACCTAAATAGAGTTTTAGGCGGCTAGTCTCGCGCTGAAGTCCCGTGGGAACTTCCGTTGTAGCCGGTAAAAGGTATTGTTGACTGAAGAGTGTGATGCTAGTTCTTCGTCTGTATACTCGGGTTCGAATAAATAAGGACAACCATCAAACTCAAAAGCTTCTTCCATGTGTTCAAAATCTTCTATATGCATAGTTACGTTACGAACCATTTATTCTTCATTTGTGAGCAACACCGATCAACACACGACGCTCCTCCCACCTGCACACACTTCTATTTACCTTTTTCTGGCTACAACGGGAGTTCCCACGGGACTTCAGCGCGAGACTACAGCTAGCCGTCTAAAACACTATTTAGGTGAATTTAAACAATGGATAAGTTGCTAAACGCATCTTGTTGTAAGGACCCTGTTCATGTTGGACAGACATTTTAATTGCACTTTGTGTCTGTTAAGAGGCACAAAAACACTCTTTATGAATATGCCCCCATAACTGCCGTTTTAGCTGAGTGGGAGCTCTGGGCATTAGCTGTAGCAGCTCCGTGTTGCAAGCACCAATACGGTTCGTTTTTTTTTCTTCTATAGACAGTCCTCACAAAGGTATAACAATCAAGATTAACTTAAAAATTGCCCGGAGTTCTCCTTTAAAGGTTACAAAATTGTGCCATTATTTATACACATTTTTGTATCGCTCTATGCAACACAAAAGGAGAACGTTTGGGTAATTAACAATTCTTATCCAAAAAATATGACAAAAATAATGTCAGAATTAAATCTTTGAAAGAATTACTCCTTTACAATTACAACATCCGTTCTCTGTCTTAATCAGCAGGATGTCATGTTCACATCTTTGTACATACACACATCTGCCATTTCAAGAGAACGACTGAAATAAAAATAGGAAAAATAAAGGACCACTAAAGACAAGTCACTGAAACTTATTTTAAATTGTTAGAATTTAGTGCACAAAATGTGCCTGGAGGAGCTCATATGGTGAGCAATTGATATTTATTGAAAACTGCTTGTAGTTGTTTTTGTACAGTAACAGATGTTTAAGCATCTGGACCATCCCGTGGCTTTATTTCTGATGTTAAATCTGTTTAGCTGATTTGACAATCTTGTTTGGGTATAAAAAAAAACAAATAGATAAATTGAAGAAATTATTATTATGCACTTAAAATATTACATATTTAAAGTGAAGACTTTCTGGCCAAAATTTTTATTTAGCTGGTTAACCACATAATTCTTGTCGTACTTACACCATTCTACCACCAAAAAGCATCTTTCTCCATTGGTGACCATTCAAACGTAAATGTGTGTTCTAAAGTGTATTTTATTTCAAACAATATTTCAATAACAAAGTATAAATTAAAGTATAATTAGTACTATAGATGTTTTGCAAAAAAAATTCAGCTCTAAAGTCTAAAGCCCACAACATAAATATCAAGGTGGCAGAAAGAACCATTTGTAACTCTCCAAATTTTTATTTGTCAGTGAAAAAATCTTAAAAGAACCATTTTTCTAAGAACAACCTTTTAATATCGACCAAAGAACTGTATCAACCTTTTATACAATAGAAAGTTCCATAGATGATAAAGTCGGCGATAGTATTGTCCTCCCTTTTGTGATGTCTAAGTGAAACGGCTTCTCGAATAAGAAAACATTTAGGGTGAAACCTGAATTTTTTTATTTATATTTTTTGTCCATCGGGTATTGATTGGATCGTTGAAGTTTGATGTTGTTGTAATCTCATGTGAGTGACAGGCTGTAATGTTAAATAAATAATACATTCTGCAATATCTATTATAAATATTACCATTTAGCCTACATGAATAAGAACATATAGCTTTCTTCAAGTAATTTCTCCAGACCTCATTGAATGAATGAATGTGCTTTATATAGCGCTTTGTACTGTACATTATGTAACTGACTTTAAAAAGCCAGAATCAGTCTTAAAAAAAAAAAAAACTAGATGACTTACACTCTAAAAAAAAATTGTGCTAAATAACACCAAAAGGGGGTAATTGGCTTGTAATCATAGGGGAACCACTTTAAGTGCCATAGAGCACCTCACCTTTGTCAAATGGTGCTATGTAGAACCATAAGAGCACCTTAACCACACCAAAGAATCGCTGAAGAACCGCTAAAGAACCAAACTGGGCTTAACAGGTTCTTAAAATGGCAGTGGTGCTATACAGCACCATAAGCACTGCAAAGAACCCCTTGAAGAACCGCTGAAGAACCACTTTTTTTAAGAGTGTACTTTAGACTGTAGTATAAGCAATTTATGCAGCCAGAAACAGTTTTACGTCCATTAAATAATGCACTTTCTGACTCTTTAGATGCCCATTTCTCACCGTAAGCAAATTTTTTGGCTTGTAAACATGTTTATTTTTCCAGTAATTACTGATTACCCCAGTAAAGTGTTTTTATGTCTTCAATGTCTTGGCCATAACAATTGTTTAGTTCTCTGAGGAACCATTTTGCAGTTACCATGGTTCTTGGCTAAGCTTTACGATCGAAGGTAATAGCTTTTTAAAAGCTATCCTCAAACTTGAATATTCACGATGCATATGCACAGCAAATATAATTTCAAAGACGAGGCCAAGTTCTTAGTGTGCTCGCAGCAGGTGGAAAAAAAACTTAAGTAATTCAGAGGAAGAGAAAGCAGAGAAAGCAGAATCTCACATGATAGAGCACACTAACACAACAAGGTGTTTGAGTGGCAGGTTTGAAATGGAAATGAATGTGGATCAATGTTTAAATTGATTTAGATTCATTAAATGTCTCTATCTGACAGTACTGACTTTTAAAGAGCTGCAGTGTCTTAAACTGCTGAGGATGTGTCAGCAAGTGTGAATAATATCACACACACAAAGAAAAGAGATAGACTTAAAAAAATTATTTTGAATAATTTTTTATCTTAGTCTGCCACGTCACTCAAGATAGGCACAAAGCTCCATGTGAAGCCTCGAAGGTCATTCAGAATTCCTCACAGTTGTCAATTTGGCATTGGAATATGCGTTCAGTCACTCATTAAGGTAAAACAAATGTCAAAAAATGAGATCTGCAGTTCGCTTAGAATCTTCAAATATACCGCAGTGTCAAAAATTCCCCTATTGTAACAACTTACAATACAAATAAAATACAAATAAAAAAAGAAAAGTGGATCATAGATGTAAAACAAATAATGCATCATGTGAGAAAAGCCCTCTTTGTCAAAAGGTCAGTGAAAGTTCAAAGATGTTCAGTGAAAACAAGCTATTGACAAGAAGCCTAAAGGTCTGAAATTAAAATATAACATTACTAATTCTAGTGCAACTTTTACTACTACTACTTCTATAATAATAATAATAGTGTTAATAAATATTAATATTAACAAAAAAAAGTACTTTTAATTGAAAGAATGCAAAATATCATTGAAATTATTGAAAAGAAAAGACATCCACTCTCTTCTCTCTTGCAAACTTTTTTAGACCTCACATAAGAGGTGACTAGCCACATTTTTCCAAAAATCTGTATTACAGTACTCATAACTAAAAAACTCTTGAACATTGCATATACGTCCAAGAATTTACAAAAGTACAAAAAGTCCCTGCCAAAGCCAGAGAGTAGATCTGGGACAGTCAAGTAGGAAATAACATTAATGTCACGCATAATTAGGCCTATATATGGGTTAATGGTCCTTTGTTGCTGTGAATGATTATTAAGACGTACTACACCGTTCATACTGCTTTGAAAAAAGCATGTAATTATAGGAATCAACAAACCTTGTTTACATTAAACATGATGATGGATGGTTAAAAGCCTTTTCATGTCTGTTGAGTAAATAAAAGCACTTTGCATGCTAAACTTCACGAAACCTTTCTAGATGTTTACTGTAATGTTTAATGCAAGGCTTAAAGTAATAGTTACCAATCCTCAAGCAGCATATGTTTTCATGTAAATTAACAGAAACAATTAACCAAATTAAGAACCAATGGGGAAAAAAATAGCAAAACTAAAAAAATAATAATATTGTGCAAAAAACAGCATCCTGCTCTGTACTACTACAGACAAATCTGAGAAGCATCAATAGGAACAGTGTTGTAGTCTAGTTATTTGTAGTGAGTATACTGTAGGCTAATATATTTCTGTTATAATTTCATCAAGTTATACCGAACTTTTATATTGTCGTAAAGACATTACAGTGTATGATCCGAATGAATCACTATAGTTTTATCAAATGAAATGGTGAAATTCTCGTGAAGTGACTCTCATAGCAGCTCTGCGATGAAGTTCACATGTGTAGCCTACATCATGTCCTCATACAGTGAAACGCTGAAAACACCACGAGTGTCACGCATGCTTCAGTGCGTGTGTGTAGAGCACACATTGGCCCTCATTTATCAATCTTGCGTCGAAACGGGCGTATATGTTGGCGTAAGATTATGCTTACACTCCTCTCACCACCTGATTTATGAAGCTGTGCGTACCTTTGAAATTCAGGTGTACGCAATACCTGCCTCTTGATAAATGCCGCGGCTGAAAACGATCGTCATTAGATTAACACGCCCCTATATATTCACGTCTCCGCCTCCCCCACGCCCTCATTTTACGCCATGGACACACGGAAGACGGCAAAGAGGAGAAACTTCTCCGGTGGAAATCCAGTTTATATCGCTGGTTGGTTGAGCAAATTACCTATCACAATGCATTATTTTACAGTACGTGTTTTGAAACTGTTAGCGTTGAATTTCGCATGACGTCACATGCAATGGGGTGTACAATAGTGATGATGATGTGAATAATTGCATGACAATTTGTAATATTCTTCATATTAGTATTATGATTTTGATTATTAATGACGCTTATTGTTATTTAGAAGAAGAATGTCTGTGTTATTGTTATTATTTGTATTATTATTATTTAAAAGAAGAAGAATGTCATTTTAATTATTTTGTCAGTCTGAATTATTTTTTGGTCATTGAAAGCCTTTCATTACTGAACCCAGTCCGTGCACACCATTTAACTCACAAAAATAAACACTGAAGTTTATAATTTCTATGTTGTTGTTTTTTTACGGTGGGTCATAATATATCATATCTTTAGTTTGTCAGTGCGTTTTGTGGTGTTAGGAATTGCTTTTCTGCGCATTTCAGCACTAACTCAAAACGTGCGTGTACACCACCTCCTGAGCTGGCGTAGGATTTGAGCGTGTCGTACGCCAACGTCCATATTGATAAATCGCAAAGTCACCGTGGTTTTGGGTGTACGCCAGGTGTACGCTGGAAATTTGGTGTACGCACTTTTCATAAATGAAGGCCATTGAGCGCTCATTCCCAGAGATGCGTAGAACAATTGCAGTCTCTTTAAGCTTTAATATTCACATATACTAGTCCATATCGAGATTCATTGTACAGCTCTACTTTTGATTTATTCATTTAAAAAAATTACCAAATTCCACGACGTTCTGCTTTATACAGTTCCATTTGTGAGTGGATTCCGCGATTCGATCCGCGTCGCATCGCAAACACAGACGCGGTGAATATATGAATGAAAGTGTGAAAGTTCTGTCACAAAACGAAGTTGTTACGTATCCTCACGCTTTTTTAAGTGGGTATACGGAAATCCTAGGTAGTGTGGTATACGGCGTGTACCGGTGTTTCACGTAGACTACACCACTGAATAGGAACTGTACTTCCTACTTTTATTCAGTGAGGACACAATACATTTATCAAAAGTGACACTAAATGCATCTATATAAATGCTGTTATTTTGATCTTTCTTCAAATAATCACATAAAAAATCATAAAAACATAGGCCTAACTGTTTCCACAAAATATTAAGCAGCACAACTGTTTTCAACACTGATGATAACAAAATATCTTCCAAATGATTAGAATGATTTCTGAAGGATCATGTGACACTGAAGATTAGAGTAATGATGCTGAAAATTCAGCTTTGCCATCACAGGAATAAATTACATTTTAAAATATATGAATTATTAAAATAATTATATATTATTTATTAGAATAAACGTAGCCTATTTTAAATTGTGTATTATGTATTTTATTGGCTTAAATTCCGAAATCTTCATTGCTGGCACTGGTTATAAGCTCATACTTTTCATGCAGGTTTCCAGGGTTTTAGTATCTAAGTCTTAGCAAGCAGATGGCATTCTAAATTTGGCAGATGTTGTTGGGCACAGTATCTGACAGGGTTAAAAGACCTGGAAGTTCGTTTGTTATTTGTCAAAGTAAAACAGGTGTGGAGAGCTAAGCAGTGACCCGCAGTAGAGTCAATACAATGCTGGCATTTATCATTGGAAAGCCAGATAACATGTATTGACTGCGCTACTCAGGCTAGTTTGGAAAAGGTAATGCTCAGTTCAGGCAAGGTATTCAATCTGATTTTATTAGACGGAGCACATGTAATTATGGAGGTCAGCCAATTATTTTTGTTAATATATGCTGAAGAGCCAGAAATGCAGCTTTTGATAACGTTATGAATAATAGTAGTCGGTGTTAATGAAGTCCTTCACAGTTTGGGGCCTGATCTCAGGCCTTTTCAGGAACACTGTTTAGATTATATTAGCAAATAATATTAGAGGAAACGTAGAGAGAGATTAAAGCACTCCTGTTAGGAGAATACTGTAGCTGCGTTACCTTGGCATGGCATTGTCATATAATAGTCAGGAGAGGATTGTTTAGAAAGGCTTTTAAAATGTGAGAACTTAGAATTGAAATCTCAACCTCTCCACAAAAGAGCTACATGGAAGAGTGGATGCTGTATTACTGAAGAGCCTTTACTGATAAGCTTTTTATGGAAATGAGTGTGAAGAGAGGTAAAAATTTACATTTGATTGCATAAGTTGATAGGAGCGGTTCTAAAAGCACTATAGTACACTAGTAAGAAGGCTTGACCTTTAAAGAGTGTTTGTCTGTTGGGAAAACAGTGCTTGGGTGTTTAACAGATGGTGTACTTTTCAATTAGATTGAACTGAGGAAGTAAATGCATGCTGTAGCTCCATATATAAGATCAGTCCGTACAGCAGTGGTTTGTAGATCTACTTAAATCGACTCACAGCATGTTCAATTGTTTTCATACATTCAAAGGACACCTTTTTTTTAATTCCAACATTTTTGATTGGAAATTGTTAGATTGCAGACAAAAAACTCATGCTTGTACTGAGCAAAGCAGGAGCTGAAAACAACTATAATCCAAAAAAAAAAAAAAAAAAAAGAGCATCTGAAAATGCTGAAATTTATGGAGCTGCACATAGGCTATATGTAAAAAAAAAAAAAAAAATCAGGACACTTAAAGGTACAATATGCAAGATTTTGGCATTAAAATATCACAAAATCACAAGGCCAGTGTTATATATTTCGTTAAGTTGATTACTTACAATATCCCAAATGTTTCCTACTATTTTTAAATCGTGAGAAAATTGCGATTTTAACCAAGGAAACAGGGCGTGTGAGAGCAGGGGTGAGCTGGGAGTCGCCAGTCAATGGCGTCATATCCGCGTTACCCTCGGTTTTCGCTCATACTGCGTGGAGTCCTGGACAAATGCGGAAGTTGTAGTTGTAGCGTCTATCAAGCTAAAAACGTTAGCTTGTTTTGTGCAGTCGTTATGGAACACAATTATTCTTTACCGATTGCAGCTGGTTCTGTCGACAAAGACAAGTCCCATAAAAGTACGGGTCAATTTTATATATTCCAAATGTAGCATTCAGTAATAGTTATTATGTAAGGAAAGTATTATTGCTTTAGGTTTGTGTTTAGTTTATTGACATTGTTTATCACGTCTGGTGTTTATGGCCATGTAAATAAATATAGCATTTGTTATACATAAAGATGAATCAGTCTTTTGGCAAATGATGTGGGTATGTTCGAATGTACTTTTATAACAATTGTTTAGAACACGTAAAATTGCGCAGAGTTATCACAACAATGAATACAACATCTATGATAACCAATTTAGTATTAAACCTTACTTTTCTTGCGGTTAATTTATTTTAATGAAATAAAAGCATGTCATTAAACGCAACATTTATAAAAATAGAACTTTACCTCATCCATGAACATGATTTTTCGATTCCACGCTGACTGATTTATATCCACGGTGGAGTTAAAAACGACAGTTCCCATCATTCCACGCTCCTTCACATCGTCATCAAGCTACGCTGTTGTTGTTGTTGTTTGTAATGTAGCGCCCTCTAGCGGCAGAAAATATTGCATATTGTACCTTTAATGGTGTGAAGCATAGGTTGTGTTAGACTTCCGCATTGTCCGTCATTTTCATTTTCATATTTTAAATAATAATTCGCCATTCAACCAGCTCTGTTTTTGTTCACATTTTCTAATTTATTCACAAACTGTCACGGTGGTCAAGTGCATTGCCTCCTTTTCGTCTCGTGTCTTTGTTTGTTTATGTGTGAGTGGGCGTTGTCCCGCTCACGTGTCTATCAGCGCTCCAGCTGATTACCATCATTATCACTCACAGCTGCAGCTCGTTCCATCTCCCATAAATACTCACCTCATTCTCTGTTTCAGTGTCGGATTGTTGTTTGTTCCTCTCCATGAGATCGGTCGTGTCTTGGGTTCCTTCTGTGTTTCCTGTTCCGTGTGGTATTCCTATTCACTAGTGATGGGCAGATCGAGGCTTCGTGAAGCAATGAAACAGTTGAACCAAATGGTTCATATTGTTTCGAGGCTTCGAATCAATCCGACACCCGTCTCCACGGTGACACCTAGTGGTCACTTGCAGGTGTTGATCCTGAAACAACCTTGACGAGCCATTAAAAAAAATGTGTTGTTTTTTTATTATTGTATTTTTCTAATATGTGAAGCTTGTAACCTAGGCTCCTCACTGTGCATAATGTTATTTTGGTCCTGCAAAATGAATATTAATAAAATAAATCAAGCCACAATGTCTCACTTTTTTAGATATTTTTATTCAAAAATATTAATTTCTCTGCTGTGGAAGGACTTAGCCTACTTCTTTTTTGTACAGATAATTTCTCCAGCCTTTGAAAAAATCCTCACAAGAGACACTTGTTGCTGGCATGCAAAGACATTTTTTAGCCATGACATACAAATGAGGAAAGATTACTCTCTCTTTCCAGTAAGTTAATGGATCATGAGTTCTGGGCAAATACGCATCGTTGATGTATTTTTTCACTTCCACTGTGGCATCTGTCAAATAAGTCTCACTTACAACGACTTTGTTGCTAAGAACTTATTTATTTATCAGATGCAGCACAGACCCAGTCTCACTTCCTCAGTATCTGGCATGGATTTTCAAGTCCCGCCCCCTCTCACTCTCAGCGATTCTATTCCCTGGATAGGTTGTCAATCAACATATGAAATTACCAAATCTCTATGACAGCATCAGCTCCTCAAATGGCGCATCATGGATGATGTATTGTTGCAGTAGGCAAGCTGCCGATCACAATACACACATCTCACTTTATTTGGGGTTTCTAAATGGAAATGCTCCCACACCACAGATGTACGGCATCTCTTCTGGGGAGCCTCCATTTTAGCTATCTATCCAAATCTATCTAGATATGTATCTCTAATCTATCTATGTAATTAGATATATGTATCTACAATCTATCTATGTATTTAGATATATAATATGTATCTATAATCTATCTATGTATTTATATATGTAGCCTATCTTTAATCTATCTATATATGTATCTATCTATCTATTAATCTAGCTGTCTATATTTATATCTATGTATCTATTAATGTGTCACTATATGTATACTCTGTGCCTCTAGCCTATCAGTCAATGTGTTGTGTAAATTTAAATGTAAGCCTAAATATAACTAAACAAATCGCACTATAAATGTCACTATATCACCAAAAATCCGCTATCTCAAAATCAAACTACTCTCACAAAAACCCACGAGGTCAATATGCGTTGATTTCACTTTTATACAGATGTGCGCTTGTGTGGTCTGTTCCCGACCCTGTCAATCAAGCGCTGACTCGGCGGATCACACACCTGATGAAACACTTGTGAAACACTTCGAGGCTTCGTTTGGCCATAGTCACGTGACATGGGTGTTTTGAATCACGCTTCGGATCAGTGTTTCGAATCATCTGCGCTTCGGGATCTCGCAAAGCTTCGGAACGACTGTTTCGCGTCAGCCATCCCTACTATTCACTTCACGTCGGCACCTGGATTGGATCAGCACTACTCACTTCACCTGCACTCGTCTGACCATCGGGTCCCTGCGTGAGCCTGAATCGCCAGCCTAGTGGATAGTGGACTGAGTACTTCTTTGTGTAACAATAAATATTCTGAGTACCTGCTTTTGCTTCCTGTGTTCCTCCCGTGACAGAACAATCCGACCACATCATGGAAGCAGCAGGTGGAACTTCAGCAACCATGGACGATTTTGTGCGCGCTAGCATTCAGAGGATGGATGCACAGGATCGGCATCAGGAGGAAGCAGCGCGTGCGATTCAGGCTCTCGTCTCGCAGGTGTCCGAGCTTACCCAGCGTTTTCAACAGCTGCAACCTCCCGCTGCGCCAGCTCCACCGCCTGTTCCTCCCACTCCACCAGTGCCCGCCTCCCAGTCGGAGCCCCGCTTACCCACTCCGGAACCATATTCTGGTGAGCCCAACTTCTGTCGTCCATTTCTTACACGTTGTGGCATGCATTTCGCCCTGCAGCCCAGAATCTTCGAGAGGGAGGAATCTAAGGTGGCCTTCGTACTCACGTTGCTGACTGGGAGAGCGGCACTATGGGGAACGGCGGTGTGGGAGAACCAGGAGACCTGCTGTTCCTCGTTCCAGGCACTCTCAGCCGAGATGAGGAGAGTGTTCGACCGTGCGGTTGCGGGGAGAGAGGCTGCCAGGGTCTTATCAGAACTGCGCCAGGGGGATCGTTCGGTGTCTGACTACGCCATCGAATTTAAGACCCTGGCGGCCGAGTGTCGCTGGAACGAGGAGGCGCAGTGGGATAGGTTCCTGCATGGGCTGGCCGACCGCGTCCAGAGGGAGATCTACGCCCTGGACCTGCCCACCTCCCTTAACAATCTTATGGATCTGGCCCTGAGGGTGGACTCTCGCCTAGCTCGGGTGGGACCACGAGCGCCATCAGACATGCCTCGCGGAGGTAGGGAACATCTACGGTCCAGTGGCATGGACGCGGCCGGTCCCTTCGATCACGAGCCTATGCAGGTGGGTAGAGCTCGGCTTTCCCGGGAGGAGAGGGAGAGGCGGAGGTCCCAAGGCCTTTGCTTGTATTGCGGCGGAGCGGGTCACTTTGCATTCGCCTGCCCGGTAAAAGGCCAAGCCCGATAGTAAGTTTGAGGCTACTATCGGGTGGGATCTCCGCCGAGAAGTCCTCATCCACATCCACCATCCTCCCGGTAAGACTCCGATGGTCTATCCACGATCACCCATGCACCGCACTGGTGGACTCCGGAGCAGAAGGTAATTTTATGGATCACTCTTTCGCGTTACAGTTTCAAATTCCCCTCAGAACACTTCCCCAGAGAATCACGGTACATGCTCTCAATGGACAGCCTCTTCCAGCCATTTCTCAGATCACGGAGGATCTCACACTCATCACCTCAGGAAACCACGCAGAAACCATTGCATTTTACATCATGGACTCTCAGCACACACCCATTGTTCTTGGTCATCCCTGGTTAGATCATCACAACCCACGCATTGACTGGAAACAGAGAACCATATCAGCCTGGAGCACTGAGTGTCATAAGTCTTGTCTTGTGTCTGCATGTTCTGTGGTGTCTGTTCCTGTGTTACAGGAGGAGGTGATGGATTTGTCAAACGTGCCCTCGGAGTACCGCGACCTGAGAGAAGTGTTCAGTAAGTCAAGGGCTGCTTCTCTTCCTCCGCATCGTCCCTACGACTGTGCTATAGATTTACTGCCAGGTACGTCTCCGCCTAAAGACAAGATTTATTCACTCTCGGTTCCTGAGAGGCAGGCTATGGAGAAATATATTTCTGATTCTCTAGCTTCTGGGTTCATCCGATCTTCTTCATCTCCGGCGGGGGCGGGGTTTTTTTTTGTGGGGAAGAAGGACGGATCACTGCGACCTTGTATTGACTACCGGGGGCTGAACAACATCACGGTGAAGAATACTTATCCTTTGCCGCTGATGTCTTCAGCCTTCGAGAGGTTGCAGGGAGCGTCTCTCTTCACAAAATTAGACTTACGTAATGCTTATCATTTGGTCCGCATCAGGAAGGGGGATGAATGGAAGACTGCTTTTAACACCCCTAGAGGACACTTTGAATATTTGGTCATGCCCTTCGGGCTGTCCAATAGTCCAGCAGTCTTTCAGGCACTCGTCAATGACGTGCTGCGAGACATGATCGATCAGTTTATTTATGTTTACCTGGATGACATTCTGATTTTTTCTTCGTCTCTCCAGGAACATGTGCAGCACGTCCGACGAGTACTCCAAAGGTTGTTAGAGAATGGGCTTTTTGTCAAGGCGGAGAAATGCGTTTTTCATGCACAGTCGGTTCCTTTCTTAGGACACATCGTGTCGGCTGAGGGAATGCGTATGGATCCTGACAAAGTTAAGGCTGTGGTAGACTGGCCAAACCCAGATTCCCGTAAGGCCCTACAGAGGTTTCTGGGGTTCGCCAATTTCTACCGGCGTTTCATTCGCAACTTTAGCCAACTAGCCGCGCCTCTGACTGCCTTGACCTCCCCCAGAACTGCGTTCAGGTGGACAGAAGCAGCCGAAACTGCTTTTTCCAAACTCAAGAGCCGCTTTGTTTCGGCTCCCATTCTCATCGCCCCTGATCCTTCACGTCAGTTCGTGGTGGAGGTCGACGCGTCAGAGGTGGGGGTAGGCGCAGTTCTTTCCCAACGCTCTCCTTCAGACAACAAGATGCATCCGTGCGCGTTTTTGTCTCATCGTCTATCACCTGCTGAGTGTAATTACGACATTGGCAACAGGGAGTTGTTGGCAGTCAAGTTAGCCTTGGAAGAATGGCGCCACTGGTTAGAGGGGTCAGGGGTACCCTTTATGGTCTGGACCGATCATAAGAATTTGGAATATATTAGGACCGCCAAAAGGTTGAACTCCAGGCAGGCTCGGTGGGCACTTTTTTTCGGCCGTCTCGATTTTTCCCTCTCGTATCGTCCGGGTTCCAAAAACATCAAACCCGATTCTTTGTCGCGTATTTTTGATCGTTCCGAACACGCATCTACTCCCGAGCGCATTTTTCCTGAGAACTTAATTATCTCTGCGCTCACTTGGGAGGTCGAGTCGAGAGTCAAGCAGGCTCTAGAAGGGGTAACGCCTCCGATCCGGTGTCCTCCTAACCGTTTATTTGTGCCAGAGAAACTTCGTCCAGACGTCATTCAGTGGGGTCACTCTTCTAGTCTAGCCTGTCATCCAGGAGTTAGTCGTACTCTATTTGTAGTCAAGCAACGATTCTGGTGGCCGCTTATGGCTCGCGACGTTCACGATTTTGTTTTGGCTTGCTCAGTCTGTGCCATTGGCAAGGCGTCCAATCGACCCCCAGATGGGCTACTCCAACCGCTGTCGGTGCCTTCGAGACCCTGGTCCCATATCTCGCTAGATTTTGTTACCGCCCTCCCACCCTCCCAGGGTAACACGGTAGTTTTAACCGTGGTGGACCGGTTCTCGAAGGCAGCTCACTTTATTCCCTTGCCCAAATTGCCCTCAGCCAAGGAGACAGCGGTTGCAGTCGTTAATCATGTCTTTCGGTTACATGGCCTCCCGACAGACGTGGTTTCCGACAGGGGACCCCAATTCGTGTCCAAATTTTGGCGAGAGTTTTGTAAGCTGCTGGGGGCGACGGTCAGTCTGTCTTCGGGGTTCCACCCCCAGAGCAATGGTCAAACTGAGAGAGCCAACCAGGATTTGGAAAGAACTTTGCGATGTACGGCTGCGAAGAATCCTTCCTCCTGGTGTCAGCAACTGTCTATGGTGGAGTACGCCCACAATTCGTTGCCAGTATCGTCTTCGGGCCTTTCTCCTTTTAAGTGTAGTATAGGATACCAGCCACCTGTTTTTCCTAGTCTGGAATCCGAAGTCGCGGTCCCCTCTGCTCACGCCTTTGTCCAGAGGTGTCACCGCACATGGACGAGAGCCCGGGAGACTCTCCTCCGTGTACGGGCACGCACCAAGGCCAAGGCCGATCGCCACCGGTCTAGGCCTCCCGTATACGTCGTCGGTTCCAAAGTGTGGCTTTCTACCAAGAATATTCCGCTCCGCTCCGTGTCTAATAAATTAGCTCCTAAATTCATTGGCCCGTTTTCTGTCACCAAGATTGTTAGTCCGGTGGCAGTCCGCCTCAACCTTCCTCTAGCGTACAAGAGAATTCATCCGGTATTCCATGTGTCTAAAATTAAGCCCGTTTTCTTTTCTCGCATTAATCCGCCTGTCCCGGTTCCCCCACCGCCGCGTCTCGTAGATGGGGAACCATCCTATTCGGTCCGTCGCATTCTGGACTCTAGGCGGAGGGGACGCGGATTTCAGTACTTGGTGGACTGGGAAGGTTACGGTCCAGAGGAGAGAAGTTGGGTTCCTACCAGTGGCATCCTGGATCACTCTCTGATCGATGATTACAATCGACAGGTAAGGGAGTCTGGGAACGCCGTGAGGCGTTCCTAGAGGGAGGGGTACTGTCACGGTGGTCAAGTGCATTGCCTCCTTTTCGTCTCGTGTCTTTGTTTGTTTATGTGTGAGTGGGCGTTGTCCCGCTCACGTGTCTATCAGCGCTCCAGCTGATTACCATCATTATCACTCACAGCTGCAGCTCGTTCCATCTCCCATAAATACTCACCTCATTCTCTGTTTCAGTGTCGGATTGTTGTTTGTTCCTCTCCATGAGATCGGTCGTGTCTTGGGTTCCTTCTGTGTTTCCTGTTCCGTGTGGTATTCCTATTCACTTCACGTCGGCACCTGGATTGGATCAGCACTACTCACTTCACCTGCACTCGTCTGACCATCGGGTCCCTGCGTGAGCCTGAATCGCCAGCCTAGTGGATAGTGGACTGAGTACTTCTTTGTGTAACAATAAATATTCTGAGTACCTGCTTTTGCTTCCTGTGTTCCTCCCGTGACACAAACTTACTAGGCAAGCATTTAGACTAGATTATGCATGTATTTATTTACACAGAGAAAGTTGAACAGAGACTGTGAATCACTTATCGGCTATATCATGAATGTTTGTCCAAGAATCGCAATAAGCTTTGTGCTTTGTTACTTATGATATGAAACAAAGTCTCAGCTGTCAAATTCTGTCCACTTTATCACAAAATTCAAACAATACCGTTTTCGGCCCAGAAAGTTATTAAAGGCATCGTTAAAATAGTCCAAGTGACTACAGTGGCTCAACCATAAGATTATCAAACAACGAGAATACTTTTTGTGCGCAAAAACAAACACAAATAACGACTTTATTCAATTATCATTTTCTTCTGTGTGGGCCTCTGAGTGAGTGTAACAGCATAGCGCTTCTGGGTTGTACGTCAGAACATAGGCTCACTATTGGCCGACTCTGGTCATGTGTGTGATGCGTGTGATGTTGGGCTGATGTACAATCCAGAAGCTGTTACTGCTGTTACTCTAGGTGAACTCACTCAGAGGCCTATGGGCGCCATCTTGAGAGTTGCGATTGCTGCAATTTCTCATATGTATATGTGTGTGGATTGTCCTTGCCATTTACAGTCTCTGATTAAACAGACCACTTGATTTCACGGTAAAAACATCCTTCTCTCAGGCAGGCCATCACAACATTCAGAGATCATGCAGTGGAAGTCTCAGCAAAATAGTTGTGCACACACGACACTCAATCAAACAAATGAGTCCTTGGTTAGTGGCAGGCACGTACATGTCGCACTCGGTGCTCCGATAACTCCTTTTTTCCGATGGCTGCCTGCATGTGAAGTTATTTTCATAAATCATGAGCTGCTCTGGATGCACCGTTGATTATGTCAGTGTTTAATCAGGCAAGTAATGCTTGAGTTTGGAATTTGACAGCGCCCAAGGGCAAGTCCTGTCAACCTTTACAATGAACCATTATTGCATCACAATTAGCATTAAGTATCATTTATGACAACTAGATTCCAAACTCACGCATCCCGGTGTTACATTTAATAGTATTAGACAATCAAACAACTTCTTTATGCAGTACAGTAATGACTAGACACAAAATGGCAGGCTTTGGAAAATCTGTCCACCACCATGATTACTGAGTTTTGATGGAGACTGCAGTGACAAAACCCATCGAGATGCTACACCAAGAAAAAATGACAGCGGAAGTAATTAGTCTTCATGAAGAGCAGACCCAGCAAAGCAATAGAACCACCTTTTTAAGACAGATGCAGCCTGGAGAGCCAGTTTGTTATTGTGCCCTACTCAAAGCCTCATCTGATGAGTGAAACCAATTTAGACCTCAGGATAATAGAGCATGCTTTCTTCTCTATCTACTTTATCAGTCTGGAAGATTGAATAGATTCTCAATCAGGGGACCAGAGGCCACTAATAAGCCTCAGCAAACTTCCACTGAAAGGAGGCCACAGAAAGATTTAAAATTATTTAAAATAAATTATATTAACATACTCTTATTGTTTTGATATAATTTAGTTTAAACTTTGAAAACGAGCAGCTTTGTCATAACTACAACCGAAATACTGGGGGAATACCTTATCCTAAATGGGAGTCCATTTAATATTGTGTTGGACAATGGGAGGGATTTAGGTCTAAAGGGGTATAGCCTACGTTTCAAGTACAAGTACTGACACTGTAATATCCAACAGCTACCAGAAAGGCAGAGTATAGGCTTGATGAAACGGCTTGAGCATTTGTGTTGTAACCTAATTTATGAGTTGCACAATAATACATCTTATTCTAATTAACATAAAATCCATACTAGGCACATTATCAGCCTAATTGGATCTTATTCAGAGCTAAACACATAAACTGTACACAGAGCATTTGCTATTATTGTAAGAGGATCTGGTTGTCATAGCTTCAACAGTTGTTAATCCTGCAAGACCACAGTTAATTAACAGTGCTAGACGCAGTGCTACCTAAAACAAGCCGTTTCTGCCTCTGCGTGTGATCTGCCTAAACTGGGACACACACATTGAATCAAAATTCCATTTAATATCCACTTCCACTGTAGCATATACTAGAATCAAAACTCTTCCATTTGTCTTGTACAACCAATATATAGTTTTTATCTTTGCAGATAAGCAATGTATGTCTATCATTCATCACTAAACACCATCACTGAAGAATCTACTTTACATATTTGACTGTACTATCTCTTTTCCTCAGTAAACCTGCATTGTCTCTTAACGCCTAAGTGTGACTTGAAAGCACACTTTCCCATCTTTTTTTAAATATCCCTTTCTTTGTACCATCTAAAAGGATCAAGCAATTTTGCTCACCTGGTGTCTCCTTTAGAACATACTGATTGCGACAGCACTTTCAAAACATCTTCTCCGTCATTTTAAAAAATCCCTTTCTCCGTGAAAGATCAAGCAAAGATTTCCTCACCTGGTGTCTCCTTGACAGTCACTGTAAACAACTGATTCTAGCAACACCTTCAAAACAGATGGTAAATAACTGAAGAAATTTAGGAGAGAGGAAGATGGCGTTTTGCAGCCTCACACCTATAGTGTCTGCATAAAATACCTCTGGTTGTACACAATCACAGCATAGTTGCCATTTGATTCACAGAGAAACTCTCTGCACAACTCTAATCAAGATTCTTCTTCCCCAGAGTTGAGACTCTTGAAACTGTTTTAAACTGTTCATCTTCTAAACATTGCAACCAGGATTGTTATTATAAAGATGCAATGGCCTCAAATCCACCACTGGTGGTGGTTGAGGAGAGATTCCCTGATATGATTGTAAAGCGCTTTGGGTGTACAGCCGTACATATGAAAGCGATATATAAATGCCTCATTCATTCATTCAAATATTTTATCTTTTCATGAGTCTTTTTCTATCTGAAACTAGGGCACATTTCAGCATTTAAGGAAAGTATAAAGGCAGCCAATATAGACAGAACCCATTGAAGCACACAGATTACTTAATTTGACACACTCGCACTCAGGTGGCCAAAACAAGATCCAATGCAACACAAATTTGGGTCACAGAATACAAAGCAGACACTTAGGCCGCATGTACAGTATGGTTCAAGTGACCCAATTCCGATGTTTTTCCTCCCTTGTGACACAGAGCGGATATGACCCATGATGACCGTACAGTATAAGCAGGAAAAAAGCACATGGATTCCTCATTATATGTAGAAATAAATCTGACATGAATCGGAGACATGCATTTGCGTCTGCCATGTAAACAGACAGATCAGATACTCATCAATGCAAGCCGTTCGTCACTGAAAAAGCGACAGTGGCGAATGACGTCAAAACTCAACTTTAGTGGACACAATCACATGACTTTTCTCTGCGTTAAAGGGATGGCTCACCCAAAGAGGAAAATTAATAAACATAGGCCTAAATGAACTACAAAAATCAGAAAACGGTTTAGATCAAATAAAATGTATTAGTAGTCATTAGTCTATTTTCCATGTATGGTTAGATGGATATGTGTAATTAATGGCTAAATAATCATGTGCCATTGCAATTACTTGTCACAAGGCTGCAGATGGCAGATTATGATATTACAGTTTAAATTATGTCAGTATTAAATCATGTTTAATTCAAATTTAGATTACTTCTTATTTATTCTTATGGAGCCTGATTGATTTAGTTTACCCCTAAACGTTAATTAATGCGTCAAATATGTACTAACATGTTTAAGGCTGCTGTTATTCATTCATGAATCATTATGACTCCATGTCGTAGTTAAGGATCGCTCTTCATTGGTTCATGATTAGTTCATGTCTTCACTAGTCATGAGTTCATGTTGAAGTAACTATTAATTCAGGTATTATGAATACCCAACCTGATCTCACGGCAATTCGTACGAATTTTACGAGGTGGCTAATTCGTACCAATTCATACGACCTCACTCGTACGAATTTGTAAGTTTTTTGCTAAATCGTACTTATTTTGCGATTTGCCAAAATCGTATGAATTCATACGAATGACCTACCCCTGACCCCGCCCCTAAACCTACCCATCACGTGGGTTTAGACAAATCGTACAAATTCGTATGAGTGAGGTTGTACAAATTCGTACGAATTAGCCACCTTTTAATCACTCGTACAAATTCGTTCGAATTGGTCGTGAGATAGCGTTGGAATACCCTGTACCCAGGGCATTATTCATGCCCTTATAGTAAAGTTTTACCAAGAACTCTGTTAAATATTCACCAACAACACATCCTTTGTCTGGTCTACCATGTATGGACTCCTGACTGCTTCATCTTCATCATCATCTTCCTTGCATTACATTTTCATTCCTCCATACCTGCAAAGGACAATGCGACTTTCTATTACCAGCTAAGTGGTGAATCAGTGACTTTCTCGAATACAGTTGGCTTCCCTGATTCATTCCTTGTGTTTACACGTTTCAATAAAGAACTTGTATTTGTGAAACTGCTTTCTCCTCTTCTGTTTGTGACAGAATCGTGAAAAACAGTTGAAAGAATGATTTTCCATTTCATGCCAACTTTAACGATGGTTTATGAAAAAACATGCACCTGCACACAGGTACATATCATATCTAATGAATATATTTATCATGAAAAAATGATAAAATAAAATGAATTAAAATTTAATAATAAACTAAATGTGATTAGGGGTCTGTGTACATCCATAATTAATTAATGTAATAGTAATGTAACAATAATGATACGGTACTATGTATCCTTACAACAGCAGTTCTCGTCTGTGTCTTAGCCGATCTGTTGCACTCCCACAATTGACAGCAATATATGGGATGTAATCTTCCAATAAACCCCAGGTCCCCTCCAGCCTAGCAGCACCCCAGACTCACATAGCCGCCAGTAGGTAATTGTCAGAGTGCAGGTGAATTCATCTTGTCAGAAGATGATGGACAGATGGGGGTGACCAGGCTGGCACCATTGATTTAGCAATTTTTGTAATGTCGCTGAGTTCCTGAGCACTGGCACGCAGCACCAACATGCTGGCTGGTTATTTTACACAAACCAGGCCAGAATGAAAGGAGAGAGAGAAAGATATAAACTGAGACATGCCCATTCATCTCATATACACGCCTGCTGGACAGGGCGAATTAAACCCTTAGAGCAAAACAGGACATGACATGTCCAGGTCATCTCTGTGAGATGCCCAGTCATGGTGATGTACTGTAACTGGGGACAGAGTCATCAGCAATCTTTTCCATCCACTCACTTCATCATGACTTTCTGGCACTCGCTTCTGTTTAGCATGCTGTGCTACGGAATAGCTTCGTAGATTTATTAGGGGATGAAAGGAGAGTGAATCTTTTACGAAAAGACCTGCCAGCACACTCGACCCGATGGCCTTGAGCGACTCAGTTACGTTTTGTTTGGGCCTGGACGTAACATTTTGAGCGCGAAGGCTTGCGCTAGTAGTCAGTCTGTTTACTCAGAGCTGATAATAATTACCTTCCAATAATCTCACTATAATAATAATTTCACTAAAATGTAGCTACACACAATACATGACTGTATTATAAATACAGTTACAGCTCAAAGATGAACTCAATTGAATCTCATTTGCTTTATTTATAAGAAACCAAGTAATATTAAGTTTGACAGCTAAATCAAAGGCTTAGTTCAATCTGCCAGAAAACATCTACAACCCTTGCTACTTTAAGAACCACATCTTGATATTTGTACTATATATACTATATACTTATATAATATATAATAAAAAACTATTGTATTATTTTCTGAGTTGAACTTAGCATATTTTTTAGATATATCTAGCCGTGAAACGATATTCTGGTTAGCATGCTATGCTACAGAACAGTGGAGCTGTGCGTTATACACTGCGCTTCATAGATTTATTAGGGAATGGGAGGAGTGGATCTTTCGACAGTTTTACGACAAGACCTGCCAGCCCACTCGACCTGATGGATCCGCTAGCCTTGAGCGACTCGGCTACGATTTTGTGGGCCTAAATGAAATATTTTGAATGCGCAGGCTAACGCTAGTCTGTTTGTTTACTCAGAAGTGATAATAATTCCTGGCAAAAACGCAGATAATTAGATATGCCGGTCTGGAAATGTTCTTGAGGGGTATCCGCTGCTAATGCTGCCATGCTAATTCACTCAATAATCAATCAAGGGCTTTGGCGCTGACATTTCTCTGATTCACTGCCACCTCCTTCGCTACCCCTTGTATTCTCCCCCCCCCCCCCCCCCCCCCCCTTGTTTCCTCCGTGCCAGACCGGTCTCCACGGTATTATGTGAGCAGATGTGCAGAGTGTTTTTGGCTGACAGATAGACAGCAGCTCTGGCTTCCACATCTATCATTCTCCCACAGCCTCCCATGCACGGGTTAGGACCGCCACCACAACAGGATTAATTCACACACTGCACTTAAACCCTGACAAAGAAGCTATCATTCACTATTTCCTCTCCTTGCTTCAGTCTATTTCCTTCACAGTCCATTATGGCTTTCCTTGTTTATCATAGACACTTGAGTTGATCACATAACAGGACAGCGGTGCTTTGATTTTGTTTGCACAAACTGATGATTGTATGTGATGGAAAAGACTGGAAGAGCTGGAGAGATTTGAACCAAAAACGAATAAATAATGTGGCAGTATACCGTGGTACAGAGATGGCATTGTTATACTGTCCTGGATGGTACAAAAATTCAGTGGTGCTCCATGATACACAAATCCCTGTAAACAGACAATGAAATCATATTTCAGTAAAAGTATAGGCTAAGTACAGCTTGCAGTAGATTTATCACAAATTCTGTGAGTTATTAACTTGAGACTTTATCACTGAATCAATCAATTCGTCCTCTTAGCACAACATTGGCAATCGAGAATAGGTTCAATTCACGAGTAAATCATTCTTTGTGACTTGTGAACCAGTTTAAGTGATTAATTTAAAAGAATCAGTTGTAGGCCTAGTAGAAAATAAGATGAGCAAGTTGTCAAAAGTGACAATTACCTTATTCAGAGCAGCGCAATGACAGGCATGAAAGTGAGGCTGGATAGATTTACCGTGTTTTCACTGGCAAAAAAAAAAAAAGCTGTATTAAAATCCTTGATCAATTATAAATTTCCACACCTCATGTTGTTGTATAGAGTTTGATGTTTATATAAATTTCCTAGTAAGATATTTTTGCAGTGTTGTTTCGTAAGCAGAACAATCCAAAAACACATTAAATAACATCACAACACACTTTCCCTCACAGAATAAGGTCTATTAAAGATTGCACCGGTCGACCGGCCACCAATCAGAACTGGGCGGTTTTTAGCTCAATACAAAATTGATGATTAATCATGATGATTGAATTCAGTGGTTGTCTATAACTTGAAATGGCTACAGATATGTTGACCTGTAATAGAGCAAATAAGCAACCAATAAATCCCTAATGACACTATTCTGAAGATAAAGTACCGATACTTGAAATCTCACTTACAGTGTAGGCTACTTGAGGTGAATAGAATCAGACTGGATCTATATATATCCTACACTACTGTACAATTATTATTATTTTTGACAGAGAGAGAAATTAATAATTTTATCCAGCCAGGAAGCAATAGTGGCCTTCATTGATCAAAAATGACAGTGAAAACTTGTTTAAAAAATGTATATAGTCTACTTCAAATAAATGTTCTGTTGTTCTTTCTATTCATCCAAGAAACTTGAAAAAAAATTTGTGGTTTTCAAAAAAAAATATTTTGGTTTTACAACTGTTTTAAACATTGATCATAATAATATATGTTTATTGAGCAGCAAATCAGCATATTTGAATGATTTCTGAAATATCATGTGACACTGAAGACTGGAGTGATGCTGAAAATTCAGCTTTGCATCACAGGGATACATTTTAATTTAAAATATATTATTTTGTATTGTAGTATTTCACAAGATTACTTTTTTTACTGTGGTATTGGTCACTTCTTTTAAAAACAAAAATGTTTACCAACCCCAAACTTGTCCCACTTTATATTAAGTGGCTTTAAGTACTATGTACATTGAAATTAATAATTTTAATACAATGGACTTATTGTGTACATACATGTTTTTACATTGCACTTATATTTTTAAAATACCTGCATGTAATTACAGCTGTAACTAATGTATGTAATTACATTTGTAATTACACTGTTGACCTGTCCCTTATACCTTAACCCACCCTTAAACTTAACCCATACCAGCACACCTGTCCAACCTTACCCAGTATCACACCTCAATAGCAGCAAAAGTGTTTTACAATAAAACATGAGCACAATGAGTACATTGTACTTATTTTTCGATGTAAGTACATAGTACTTAAAGCCACTTAATATAAAGTGGGACCCACAAACTTTTAAATTGTATACAATATTCTTAAATAAATACAGCTATTGTGCAAAAATATTCTTGAATTTTTAACACATAATTAACACAAAATACATAATGGTATTATAAATACAGACAGCACGTGTTAAATAAAGCTAAAAGATTAACTGATTTAAGTCTCATTTGCTTTGTTTACCTCATTAAACTGTATTTAAGATGCCTTTTCGAGATATTAAACCAGCAAGAAGAGATGTGATCCGCAGCCAGTGGTGACAGCTGAGGCGCTCTATCCTGCTCTGGGACTTCATTACTCCATCTCTCACCATCCTGTCAACGGAAATATTGGGAGGAGTTTTCTGGTGAATATTGCATGATGGAGACAGAAGACCACAGAAGCCTATAATATGAGGACAACTTAAAACACAGACAGTATTCAGAGGGAGGGATAAATATATCTTGTGAGAGAGCAAAAGAAAGAGGCTAACACATCTTGTGAAAGTGATGACAGGCAGATAAATGTTCTTTTGACTGATTTTAATTAAAATTATTATATATACTGATTTAATAATCATATCATACAAGGATTTTAGGTTGAACAACTTTAATATTCAAGTTGAACAATATATTACAGTTTTTTTACGATCGCTATGACAGTTTTTTCAATACATTTAACAAGTTTCCTAAACTCTTAACGCACCAACACACCTAAAACACACAATTGGCAAAACGGTTAATTTCATGCACAAAATCACACACTGTAAACTAAACTCCAAAACTAATTTTCAAAATACAATAATACACTAACACAATACACATGTCTAACAAAACACTGCAAACATGTTTCAAAATCAAATAATTATTCAAAACACTAACACATGTTCTCTTCCAACAGGAACATTTAGTCAATCATAACACAATGACAAAAAGAACACTAACATCAGCTGAAATTACAGAAACTGCATTATGTTATGTGTCAGGTCTGCCCTTATACAAAAGACAGTATATTGTATTGATCATAGATGTGTTTTGCACTGTAGTTTCTTTTGAAGCCTATCTACATTTTTTGTTTTGTTGGGTTTAGTAAATAGGCTACATGCATTTTGTTGCAGAAATTCAATACAAAAAATGAATGACCATCTCAGAGCTTTATGTACAGTTTATGAAAAACAGAATTCCTGCAGTAAAAACTTTATTTGCAAAAGGACATTACTGCAAGATATACCTCTCCCTTGTCCTTGTCCTGGTACTCGTCTTCCTCTCCCTCGTGTAGGCTTCTTTCTTTCTTTCTTTCTTTCTTTCTTTCTTTCTTTCTTTCTTTCTTTCTTTCTTTCTTTCTTTCTCTCTCTCTTTGTGTTGCTCCATATTGTTCCTTTTCCACACAAGATCAGCCCAAAGAGTCCTCTTTTAGAACATTTGATCATGCGATTGAAAGAACCTCAACACCTGAGTGTGCTTCTGGATGGGAATCAGCTGTAATTTATATATTTGCATAACTTCAATAAGCTGTTTCTCAGTAGCAATGGAATAAAATACAGGGAATATTTGTGTTTCAATTCACAATATGAACAGCTGTTCACTTTGACTTTAGCCTATAAGTTATGTTTAGAACATGATGTTATCTGTTCTGACATACAGTGTGAAAGCATTTGTAAATTTGGCAGTAAAATTACATTGTTTTGGTATTGGTTGAGCTTGAGTGTAAAAGAAGTTCAAGCATTTTAAATTTGTGTTAACTGTATGCATTTTGTGTCAAAGCAACAAGAAATGTGTTAATTAGCCTACAAGGACGGATGTTGTGCTAACCGTGTTAAGAGTTTAGGAAACTTGTTAAATAAATGTATTGAAAAAACTGTCATAGCAATTGTAAAAAACTGTAAATATAAATACTGAGCACCTGCTTGTTTGATACACATTCACTTAAGTATCGGTGAATGCATGGAGTGGTGTGCCTTGTGGAACTTCTTACATCTCTATTCTTTTTGATTAACTTTGAAATCAGATTTTCCCCAGCTATAGTGTCTGACTTGACTGCATGTCCACCTACGCCCGCTCTTGATCAGAATGCCGTATCTCTAAATGCGTTCTTCCTACACAAAGCTGGTAGCAAGTAAATCGCTCTTAGGCAGAAAAATAAAAGGAAAAGAGTAAAACATTTCATATCAGTCCGCTAATGGTCCCAAGTGACATGATCAATGAGGATGGTCTGTAACATCATTTAGCCAGAGGCAAGTTACAGCCTCTCAAGTTACTTAATAAAAGAAATAAAAGAAAACATTAAAAATGTATTGTTGTCCTTGAAGCGATTCATTTGCTGTATTAGCTGATCATTTTGCTCCACTAGAAAAAGCTCAACTTGATTTTATTGACAATTAAGGAAAAATTATGACCATAAAAATGACAATTTTGCTAAAAGAATTGTAAAAGTATGTAAAAAATAAAATGAAATATTTTGTAATGTTGGTGGGCATTTTTCAGTGACTTTTTTACAAGTTGCATCGTTACATCTAGCAGGTGGTGACAAATCTTTATGTAGTATAAAAGTATAGATTATTTATAAAGAACACTAGCATTATTCCCTACTACTGTATATAGTAGGCGAAAAACAGTAGGCTATGTAACAAAAGAAGTATGTCCAAATTCACAGTGATGATGCGGTAAAACATACATATAAAAGTCACAATGTCACTGTCAGTGTCATAAATAGGCATGTTTCTTTTACTTTGCCTCAGGTTTGACATGTATCTGAACTTACATACTTCTTCAGTATTCCTCCCTCATTCTCATTCCTGCAATCAGTCTCAACCGGGAGCTCAATTTTCATATTTAATGTTGACTGCCAGGATTTAGCCCTGCAGTATGGAAACTACTACTGGAATATGCTTCCATGCCCATTTTGTGTCAAAAACAGCGTAATTTCATCCTGCAACATTTTTCATTGCAGTCTGGCAGAAAAGAGACAGCATGTTTATGTATTTATGTTCAATACGGAAAACGCAACCGCTAATCTCCTGGATCATTTGACTAGACGTATGGCTCCCCATCGCAAATCAGAAATATTGCACTTGTGACAGAGAGACGCTGTCTGTTGGTTTAAACATTAATGGGGAATATAATATCACAAATTTTAAGGCCTTCCTATTATGAAGCGACGGATGTTCTTCAAAGTGTTTATTTCAATGTGAAAAACAACATAACGGAGCAAAAACCTGAGCGTATACTTCCTTTCTCAGTACTGGTATTATTGTGCAAGATCTTAAAAAATCTAAATTTATCCATATCTGAAAAAAGTCATAAACCCCACTCCTCCAAGCACTTATAGCTCCACTTTTCATGATCCAATCAATGAGTAGCCTAACATCCTGCCATTTTCTCATCCTATTTTACTGGAAGTTTAGATTATAGAAGTAAAATGGTTTATAAACTGCATTCCATTTATCCTTTTTTTTTTAAACCTAAATGGTTTACTTTCTTCTTTATAAACACATTGAGAAATGTTCAATAATGATCTTCTTTCAGTGCAATTTCAATGGGAAAAAAAGACTCAAAACATATGCTATTTCTTTGAAATCAAAAGTCAAACAAAAACATATTGTATTCCACAGAGAGAGAAACAACATCATCATTGGGGTTTAGCACAACAAGAGAGTGAGTAAATAATTAAATAATAATTTAGCCACTTTTTTGCTGATTTACCTCTATAGGCATAATTTAGATGTAGCGTATATGAGACAATAGGAAGGAGGGTGGATGTTATTATAGGGTATAGCTTTCAGACACTTCTCAGTGCCACTGCTCTCTCTTCTCATACTTTTCTAAATTTAGGCCTATTTGAAGTTTTCCCTCCACAATGAATCATACTCAGACTCTCTCAGTCACCGGAGTACCTTTGTGACTCTCCCTTCATGTTATTTGAAAAAGAAACCTTGGATCGCAATCACTTCTTTTCAGCTTGCTGAAATGCGATCATTCATCTCTCACCTTTTCTACGCTTTCCCTTGAATCTTCTTTTGGTGACAGATGGCCTGATGGTTTATTGATTATTTCAGCTTTTGAGGGTTGTATGTATTGGACGTTGTTGGGGTTTTGCTCTCGTCCATAGATGTTTTCCTCTGAATTTTAATCATATTAGTCTAAATCATAACATGATGAATTACAAATGAACCAAGCTATATTTTTGGCATCACATGTTGCATTATGGGACAACTATGCATAACTAAGCAGCTGTTTTTCAATGTTTTTCCAAAGCTTATATAAAATAGATCTATAGTACCACAACAACAAACGGTCTCTCTCTTATGCAGGTTGATATCTTTAGTAAATTATTATTTGGTTCAATCATTTTTCTTTTCGCCTCATTTGCTCTTCTCATTTGTAAGTCGCTTTGGATAAAAAGCGACTGGTAAATGAATAAGTGTAAAATGTAAATGTAAATGTTTTCATAATTATCAATAATATTGAAGCCAATATTATTGTGTGTGTGTGTGTGTGTGTGTGTGGTGAGCGACCAACATTTACCAGAAAGGGATTCACTGGCATACAAAACCTGCACCGTGACTGCCTCCAACAACTATGATTTAGCAGAGATAGGCCTTTTACAACAGTTGTTGCAGCTGAAACACAATACAGCGGCCATAGAGGGATTTCATGCTTAGTATCAGCTGGTATTCCTGATTTGGCACACATTAAAGTCAACATGAATTCAAAACTATACCTTTTTAATGCATGTCGCTGGTCTGATTGTGAAGGATTCATCATACTTTCTTTGTAGATGTCATTCTGATGCACCTATCATTATCAGGGCATACGTAATAGCCTACGTTTTTTTTTTTATACTGTACAAACTGTACATTCTATCCCCTTAATGTTAATCATAGAAAACTTTCTGCATTTTTTAATTTTTAATAAAACATTGTTTAGTATGTTTTTAAGTCATTTTAATGACAAGGACTCAGGAAATGTCCACATAAACCACGTTTACGTTGTAATACTAGTCATTCTTCTGTAGTCATACACTAGTCATACACACATACCACAAATATTTAATTACCACCTAATTTTTCACATACCACCAAACAAACATGCACACATACCACACACACACGTATATATATATATATATATATATATATATATATATATATATATATATATATATTATGCAATACATTTAAAAATGTTCTGTTCCATAGTTTTCTAGTAAGCTCTATACAGTCTGCATGTGTGTTTTTTTTTTTTTTATAAATCAACTTGCATCAGATTCCTCATGATTAATATGCTTTTTTAAAGACTACTGGAAAAGTCATCGATCATGTAGGCTTTACTTGTTTGGCTTCAGCTCATTCCACATTGTTTCCTTTACTCTGAGCTCACGTCTGCTCCCAAAGAGGGACACATATTCTCTAGACAGAATTAGTCTGAAACAATCACATAATAAACAAATCCAGCAAAACTTTTAGTCCTGACCCTGAATGTTTCTCTCTAGTCTTAAAGACGAAAGTGTGATTATGAATGCCTTTTTAAAAGATGATACTCTGGTCTGTTATTTATTTAATAATCTCTGTTGCACTATTAAATAATTAAACATTCATGAAGTACGACTTTCCACAGTGACACATTATGTATGATGCGAAGGAAGGAAGGAAGGAAGGAAGGAAGGAAGGAAGGAAGGAAGGAAGGAAGGAAGGAAGGAAGGAAGGAAGGAAGGAAGGAAGGAAGGAAGGAAGGAAGGAAGGAAGGAAGGAAGGAAGGAAGGAAGGAAGGAAGGAAGGAAGGAAGGAAGGAAGGAAGGAAGGAAGGAAGGAAGGAAGGAAGGAAGGAAGGAAGGAAGGAAGGAAGGAAGGAAGGAAGGAAGGAAGGAAGGAAGGAAAATATCTTTAGAAGAAATGGCTATACAAATAGCTATAGAAATAACAAATACATATATCGCTATAGAAATAGCTATACAAAATTATGAATAGCTATAGAAAAAAATATAAATCGCTATATAAAAGCTATAGAAATAGAAATGGCTATACTACTGAAATAAAAAAATATAAATAGCTATTGAAATAAAAAATATAAATAGCTATTGAAATAAAAAATATAAATAGCTATAGAAAAAATATATTTAATCGCTATAGAGATAGAAATAGCTTTACAAATAGCTACTGAAATCTAAAATATAAATAGCTATTGAAATAGAAAATATAAATGGCTAGAAATAGCTATAGAAATGGCTAAACAAATAGCTAAAGAAATAAAAAAAAATAATAGCTATAGAAAAAAAATATATAAATCGTTATAGAAATATAAATGGCTATACAAATAGCTATAGAAATGGCTATAGAAAAAGCTATAGAAATAAAAAAATATAAATCGCTATAGAAATGGCTATAGAAAAAAATGGCTATAGAAATTGCTATAGAAATAAATCAAATCGCAATAGCTATATAGCTAAAGAAATAGCTATATAAATAGCTAAAAGAAATGAAAATAGCTATAACAATAGCTGTAAAAATACGTAATATTTTTTATACTTTACAAACTGTATATTCTGTTGCCCTGAATATACAAACAGTACAAACTGTTGCCCTGCACGCTTAATAAACAAACTACAGCTGGGCCAAAACGCAGCAGCTCGAGTTCTTACCAGAACCAGGAAGTATGACCATATTAGCCCCGTTCTGTCAACACTGCATTGGCTGCCTATTAAACATCGTATAAATTTTAAAATATTGCTGATCACTTACAAAGCACTAAATGGTTTAGCTCTGCAGTACTTGAGAGAGCTCTTAACGCATTATAGTCCTTCACGTCTACTGCGATCTCAAAATTCCGGCCAGTTAATAATACCTAGAATATCAAAATCGACTGCTGGCGGTAGATCCTTTTCCTATTTAGCACCAAAACTTTGGAACAGTCTTCCTAACATTGTCCGGGAAGCAGACACACTCTGTCAGTTCAAATCTAGACTAAAAACACATCTCTTCGGCCTAGCATACACATAACACATTATAGACTTCTATAGTTCAATGTTAGGCTGCATAGTTTAGAACAGCCGGGACCGGGAACACTTCCCGTAAATCATGATGTACTTGGTAGGATGGCGTCTACGCTAATATTAGTCTCTCTGTCCGAGGTTTACCGCTGTCCACCGGAACCAGGCCGTATCCAGATCTGATGAAGAACCAGTGCCAGGACACGACGACGACGCTGACCTGAAGTGTCAACCAGTCTCTCCTCCTCTCCACTCCGACTTCAACCAACCGGAACTGGACAAATACTCTGATTCATTCCGAACTTCATACACTGTTCACTCATTGGCCAGAGGAGAACTGGCCCACGACTGAGCCTGGGTTCTCCCAAGGTTTTTTTCTCCATTCTGTCAACTGATGGAGTTTTGGTTCCTTGCCGCTGTTGCCTTGCCTTCTGGCTTGCTTAGTTGGGGACATTTAATATTCAACAATATTATAGATCTGCCTTAAAGGTGGACCATGATGAAATTGTTTTTTGTATTATTTTCATGCTATCACTGTGAAGCTGCTTTGATACAATCTGTATTGTAAAAAGCGCTATATAAATAAAGGTGACTTGACTTGACTTGACTATTCTCTCCCCTAATGCTAGCCATACCCCCAAATCATAGAAAACGATCACCAGAGTGAGAGTGCGCGGCATAACCATCAGAGGGCACTCCAACCCGGACAATCACCACACATCTACAAACTACATTTACCATAATTCTTTGCACAGACTAATCAGCCGTCATCACATTCATCTGTGTGTCATTACCTTGTTTAGATCGCCCAATATAAGCCTGGTTTTCACATTCATTCCCTGCAAAGTCTTGTTTAGTGTTTGTACTGCAATTCTGGCTACTGCAAAACGGCTACTAGCATTTGTACTGCAATTCTTTTCTTGTTTCTCCTTGATTCTCTGCCTGTTCCCTTGGATTTCTCTTCTTGCCTCAGCCCTTTTCTGTTATTGTTTGGATTACTTGTTTGTGTATGACCCTTGCCTGGATTTGGATTACGTTTATGGATTACCCTCTGTTCAATAAAACTGCATTTGGATCCTCAACCTTCTTGTCTCAGTGCAGTACGTGACAGATATTATAGTTACTACTTATTTTTTAAGAATCCAAAGTACAATTTTCTGACAAACCATTGTTATTTTACTTGGGTAAAATAAAACAAAATATAACAATATTCAGAATAGCAGAAGAGCAAGAATAGCAACTGAATGTCAGTGGAGTCCCTCATCCGAACTAATCACCCCCTTAAGTTATGCATCCTGGCACTAACTTTGGGGTAGAAGACTAGAGGAGTGTTGAAAATGGATCACATTTAGCTTTGATAGTGAAACGATGACATTAGGAGCATTGATTTGTCTTTTCATTTCAAAGCAGTTCATGTTCTGAATCAACATCTAAACACCAAATGTGCTTAATGAAATGTGTGATGAAAAGCCGAGATGAATGTGGTTTAATTAATTACTCGGTTGGTATCAATATTTTGCCTTTCATAAAGACACTCACTACAAACAGACCCCTGCGTTGTGCTGGAACTGCAACAGACGTATCAGCTAACAGTTGATGTGAGCGGAGCAGCCAACCAAAAGATTGTGGAGAAATATTGCACTTGTAAAGTGACACACTTTAATGTTGCTTGCATAATTAGATTAAATATTCCATGGCATAAGCCAGCTAGGTGGAGTGCCTTTAAATTAGTCTACAATCACAAAAAGAGAAGCTTTCTTTTTACCTTGCTCAGCATAACTTCCAACTTCATGAAGAGGTCAGGGCTTTTCCAGGAAGCACACACACACACTTGAGAAGTACCGTAGGAAATAAATGGACGGTATCTTCTGCAAAATTGCTTAAAAGAGGCAATATAACACCTACACAATAGATTAATTCCAAAGCAAATCTTGGCTGAGTATATAATGACCGTTTAGCAGCCATTCAGTATCACTGCACCTTGCAGCTCCATTAAAGAGAGTATTTACGCCACACGATCCATCTGATGGCAAATGCAACTCATTACATTAGTGCGGATATAAATGCTTCCATCAAATAGGCCAATGGTGGGAAGCATAGCAGAAAACGGCACAAGGTGGTAATCATTAAAAGCCAACTGTAATTATTGAGACATTATTGAGGTTGATTGTACTTTTTATCATGACTCCACAGAGAAAAGATCAGGAACACGAATCCACCAAGATTTTGTCAAGGTGCAAATTGAGCTGACTAGAAAAAGAATGAGATGAGATGCAGCCCAGTCAGTACAAGTGCAGTGACCTATTCGGTGTGTGATAAATTGTGCCAAGTCAAGTCAAGTCACCTTTATTTATATAGCGCTTTTTACAATACAGATTGTATCAAAGCAGCTTCACAGTGATTACATGAAAATAATACAAAAAACAATTTCATCATGGTCCACCTTTAAGGCAGATCTATAATATTGTTGAATATTAAATGTCCCCAACTAAGCAAGCCAGAAGGCAAGGCAACAGCGGCAAGGAACCAAAACTCCATCAGTTGACAGAATGGAGAAAAAAACCTTGGGAGAACCCAGGCTCAGTCGGGGGCCAGTTCTCCTCTGGCCAATGAGTGAACCGTGTATGAAGTTCGGAATGAATCAGAGTATTTGTCCAGTTCCGGTTGGTTGAAGTCGGAGTGGAGAGGAGGAGGGACTGGTTGACACTTCAGGTCAGCGGCGTCGTCGTCGTGTCCTGGCGCTGGTCCTTCATCAGATCTGGATGGTTCCGGTGGACAGCGGTAAACCTCGGGATAGACAGAGAGACTAATATTAGCGTAGACGCCATCCTTCTTATGATGTACCAAGTGAACTCAAGCCCTATTGTCGGTTATGCAAACTGCCCACAAATGGTTAAGGACCCCCGTGGGAGCATTTACCCTGGGTGCAGGTTGCCCGCATAACCTGATCTGCAACAAAAACTCCCAAAACGCAGAAGCAAAGACTTCGCCTTTTAGAAAGGATTTGTGTAAGGTGTGCCACTTTATCAACCTCTTTTCCAACTTGTGATCAAATACCGTATATGGATAAATTGTGAATTTAGTCCTGGAAAGGACCACTGCTGAAAGACCATTACGACAGAACATTAGACAAATACTAAAACTAAGATTTAAATGGAAACTTTCTAGATTAAAATACAATTAGAGGTAATTCTGTATGGTGTATTACTGTGGATCACATCCAGTTCTTGCATTATCTCATGGGACGTCACAGGCATTATTTTTTTAATCAAGATATGCTTTGTACCTGGCCAAAACTCTAATACAATATCCCAAAAAGTCACAGTTTCCATTAGTTTACTCAATGTTCCTGTTAGCCTGAGAAGCACTGTGATGATTACATTAGTAATTCCAAAAACTATACATAAAAAAGTATAAGATTTCTGTATAAAATAAATTTTCAAAATGCTGCCTTCTGTTAGACTGACCTCACAGAGCCTTCTCCCCATGGATATAGGATGTTTAAAACATGTCAGTGCGCACACACACGCATACGCGCATGCGCACGCACACAAACACACACACACACACACACACACACACTTTTGGAGCAGTGAGATTTTTTTGACAAAAGTTTCTAATGCTTACTAAGCCTGCATTTATTTAGGAAAAAACTCTAATATATTGCAAATTGTTAAAATTACTTTTAAAGTGTATGCTTTACTTATAGAAAATAATACAGAAAATATTGTCTTGGCAACATATCTATAACAGAAGTAACGTGCGGTACCCACCAGAACACATATCTCAATACTTGCTGCTCAATACATATTACAATTTTTCTCAATTGTTTACAATTGTTTGTGTTTTGCACTGTAGTTTTTTTTGAAGCCTCTCTAAATTTTTTTGTTTTCTTGTGTTCAGTAAATGCATGCATTTTGTTTCTTTTGCTGCAGAAATTCAATACAAAAAATGAATGACCATCTCAGAGTAGCTTTATGTACAGTTTATGAAAAAAAAAAAGACAGAGACAGAATTCCTGCAGTAAAAACTTTATTTGCAAAAGGACATTACTGCAAGATATACCTCTCCATTGTTCTGGTACTCGTCTTCCTCTCCCTCGTGCAGGCATTTTTTCTTTCTTTCTTTCTTTCTTTCTTTCTTTCTTTCTTTCTTTCTTTCTTTCTTTCTTTCTTTCTTTCTTTCTTTCTTTCTTTCTTTCTTTCTTTCTCTCTCTCTTTGTGTTGCTCTATATTGCTCCTTTTCCACACAAGATCAGTCTGAAGAGTCCTCTTTTATAACATGCGATTGAAAGAACCTCAACACCTGAGTGTGCTTCTGGATGGGAATCAGCTGTAATTTATATATTTGCATAACTTCAATAAGCTGTTTCTCAGTAGCAATGGAATAAAATACAGGGAATATTTGTGTTTCAATTCACAATATGAACAGCTGTTCACTTTGACTTTAGCCTATAAGTTATGTTTAGAACATGATGTTATCTGTTCTGACATACAGTGTGAAAGCATTTGTAAATTTGGCAGTAAAATGACATTGTTTTGGTATTGGTTGAGCTTGTGTGTAAAAGAAGTTCAAGCATTTCAAATTTGTGTTAACTATATGCATTTTGTGTCAAAGCAACAAGAAATGTGTTAATTGTATAGCCTACAGAGACGGATGTTGTGCTAACCGTGTTAAGAGTTTAGGAAACTTGTTAAATGTATTGAAAAAACTGTCATAGCGATTGTAAAAAAAACTCTAGTGAAGACGGGTCAAAACAGAGGACTTTAGAAACCATGATGCAGAGGCTCATGCTCGGCTCTATGATTGGGTGTCATCAGTCATGGCGTATCCTTCCCTGATTCGTCAGCCACCAATCACATTACCCGTCCCCAGAAGAAAACATACAAAAACAACCTGGACTACGCAACGTTAGTGACTGCAACATGGATAACGAATTACAACTGGTTTTCTATTATCTATCATTTCAATTATTGGCAAACTGGCGCCCCTGCTTGCTGAGAAGGTGCCGTGCACAGAAGCTATGTCAAGGGGGTCTCCAACACCCATAGCTCGTGGCCTGATTGGAGGTAGCTCGCCAATAAAGCTTGCTTTATCCACCTTATTCCTGACGATCTCACTGCGTTTTGAATTATGAGTGGCACTTCCGGTTTGGGGAACTTCCATTCAAAAAGGCTGAAACTAATCATTTCAAATCATAAGTTTGCCAAACAAATAAAGCTTATCTGTTAGTTTGACTGGATGAGCTGTCAATTTCCCTTCATGGTTTATTTTCAGGCATCATGAGAATAACATACACTTGGTATTTTAACGTGACATGTTATAACAAGAATATCTACGGCAAGAGCTCTTTTCAGTCGCTGCATTCTTTTCCTCGTGATCTTTTTTTCTTCTTTCTTTGCAATCCGCTGTAAAAGTATGAAAAATATAACATATATGGTCTGTTTCCCGAATTTAATTTACGATATATTCCATTAATAATTCACTGGAATGCACGAATAATCTTTTTCGTTATTATCAAATCCTCACGTCTCTTTCCAGGTTTGTTTTCACAGGTAAATCCAATTTATAATCTGTCAAAATGACGGAAATCATTTTGAAATAGTATCACGTAATGCTGAAGTTAATGAACATTTTTGATTAAGGCAACATAAGTTACAGATATATTACAGTAATATTTAACCAAAGACTCGCGCTTTTGGGGTTATTTGGTCAGTTGAAAGTACCTTGGTCGTTAGCAACGACAGATGCCATGGGAAAATCGGACCGAATTTTACTATTAATAATAAAAGATTAGCTAATGTGGATTGTAAATGTTAGTAATTTATCTTTTTTGACTCATTCTTTTTATAAAAATTATTTAAAGGCTGAAATATGTGAGGTTTATCTTTTTATAAAACTTTTTTTTTGTCAAAACTTTATTTGAACGTGCATAAAGACACTCTGGCGATCATCTTTAATGTTATTATTTTAATGTTTATGTAAACAAAAAGTGCATATTGATGCTAATTTTATGTTATTTGCTGGTTTTCAACATAAAACTTGGTGAATTTATTTCATTGTGTACTATTAGTAGCTACTTTTTGAACAATATTCTGTGAACTTCGATCCCGTCGAAGGGGGTCTCGCCCAGGGTGTAATTCAATGTAGAACCACCACTGGCTACATCAGCCTTCATGTAAGCTCAAGACTATGGGGGAACGACCCTTTTCATACAAAGCCCCGAAGCTATGGAATGTGCTTCCTCTTAGCCTCAGAAATACACCAACGTTGGAACACTTTAAAAAGTTGATTAAGACATTTATTTAAGGCTGTTTTTTTAATTGTTGTATTGCTTTTGCTGTTTGTGTCTATTTTACTGTAGCGTTTTGGGTTTAAGAAAAGCGCATTATAAATAAAATGTATTATTATTATAGTTTTCCTAACCAACTTTCAGCTCAGCACAGCAGTTAATTACACATGCAAAATGCACTAAAACTACCAAATCACTTCAAACATGTCTCAAATCAACACATTCTTCCATAACACTAGCAAAGGTTGACAGCCAACAAACACTTTCTCACCCATAAAACAATGACCTAAAAAACACTAACAACAGGTAGCATTATACAATGTTTTCTTCTGTAAAACAAGGACAAATTTAGAATTCACTGCAATACATGTTACTGGAATGAATCAGACATGATGCAGTATGCTTCAATGTGATTTTATTTAAATTATAGTTTTTTTTGTTTTCTGTTTTTGCACTGAATAATTCCAAAATACAAGAATTTGTATACACACCATTCACCGATACAGATAGGAATCCAGGAATTCAGGAATCCAATTGTTTTTATATCATTTAATTTTTAGATTCTAAATATTTAATTACAATATTACTGTAGAAATGTAGAAAATTGCATGTGCAAATTGGCCTGTAGGTACACAGAGTTTTGGCGGTTGTGTCGAAGTGAGAAAATAATTAATGTAATTGGAAAGATGTAGTCATTGAATGCATTTTGAGCCAAGGATAAATGATCCAAAGTTTAGCTCACATATACTTCTGTTGTGCTCACTGTGTGAAGAGTTTTGAAAAAGTGACCCAAGTATTGAGAAATGTGTCCTAGCGACTGTAAAAAAATGTTTTATATATCATTCAGTTTGTTTTTTTAATTATTGCCTGAATTAACTTATTCAGAAATTAAATTTGTTTTTTTTTCTGAAGTATTTACTTCACCACAGAATCAGTTTAATCAGTGAAACAGGAAGTTATGTTCAGACTGCCAGCAAAAATCTGATCTTTAGCATATCTCCTCCCTCGCCTGAAAATATCTGATTTGCTTGCAGTCTGATAGCCTTATAGAAACTACTTAAGAGAAAGATGCCTACTCACAGTGAGTGAGTTCAGTTGTTCTCACTTTCAAACTGCTTCGCATGCATGCCGCTGTGATGTGCCTGAAAAGAGATATGTTTATTAGCAATGTAATTTTGTAAAAAAATGAAATAATTACTTTCTATGTTAATTTACAGGTATGTTGAGATACTTACCTAATGTGGTGCCATTGTTGACTAAATGCAGTGGTGTATTTCTGGCCTTTTAAACAGGCCAGGTTTTGTTTTTCCTGAGTTGATTTTCGTTGATGTCAAGCCAACCTAATCAGACACTGGAAGAGAAGGAAGAAAATTCATTCTACAGGACCAAGAGAGTATCTTGATTTAATTTTTTTTCCTGCTCAAGGTAAAATTATTCTTGCACAGAGACTGTGTTTTCCCATACGGGACTGAGAACTGGGATAATGAATGAAAGAAACTGATCTCAGTGATTGAACAATTGGAAATTGAACCTATCGTCGACGCATGCGTGATATTACAAAATTGTGGTTGAGTCTGAACAGATTTTTGTCATTCTACTGTTGGGTACATGGTAAATGTATTTCTACTGGGAAACTGGCAGTGATTTGTTCATTTATTTCTCTTTATTGTATTAATATAATTTTCTTTGAATTGTTTATTTATTTTATTTAATTGTGTTTACTTTTAAAAAGGGAAAGGCCTGTGCAGTTAACCAAACATTTATAAAAATTATATATACTTACCTTAACCGTGGTCCCCTGTCATCCCTCACAAATTACCCTCCACCTCCCTAGTCGAATATAGTGATCTTCTGATTTCATAATTGGTCCATAAAGTGAAGACCTAAATTCTAAGTAATAAACCCGTTACACTTACTAACGGATAACATTGCCATTTTGGTTTCCTAAACAACATCGTCCAAGCGTCGTCGCCACCACATTTGGCTCTTGTGTTGAGAATATTAATTAGAAGCAGATACATGAATTTGCACTTATTAGCGCAGCGAAGATTGACATCTCTCTGCACTCACACTTTCTGTATTATTCAGAATACAGATTCACACTTACAACTAATCAGATAGAGTGTATATTACATATATACATATAGGCCTCATGTATTGATTGGATAGATCATTTAAATGTGTTAATAAATCGTTAATAAAACAATTAAAAAGAAAGCTTATTAGTCATGCCACCACCAAAATTGATCCTGGAGATTCAAAAGTTTATGTCTGACAATGAACAAGTAGCCTGTTAGCATTCAGGAGCTATGCTAACATAAAACCAAAGTAGATCTGGGACGAAATAGGATTGCAGTTCAATGTTGAAAGATTTTAGACCACCCCAATGCATCTTCTCTGTTCCCCTGTAAGCCAAATGCTTTGCCAAATACATTTCAATACCTTAGGCTGAGCTATAACTGAGGCTAATATCCCACACACCTAATAAAGTTTTCCCTGGCTGGTTGGCATATTGACCTTATCTAATTAACTGCAAAAGGTGTATGAACAAGATTTTCCACTTCTAGAGATAATTTTCCGAGTTATTGTACTGGAATGCTACAAAATCCTGGAAAGGCCCTGAGGGTTTGGCTATGTAATAGACTTGCTTTTTGTTTATGCACCACCAAAGCCCCATCAATAAGGCTCAAGTACTCCTTTATTGACAACACAACAAATGTGTTCATTTGAACTCTTTCAACAGTTTGTTTTCAGTAACTCTGCACAGTGATTACATCACTACACCAGTCTTTATGAGTGAATCATTGATTCATTTGGAACCCCAACATCTCGCAAGAGATGAGAACTCAAGAGGGCCACAACCAGTGTGTTTCGTTGCAAATATAACAACGTTTATTGCACAATATTCACAAGGAGCACATGGGGTAATCAGAACTGGCAAAGAGAGAAAACAAACAAAATTGTAACCGTTAGAGACAACAGGGTTCCCAATCCTATCCAATGGAAATTGCTCTGAAACTTATGTGCACACTCACAAGTTCACCAAAAACAATTTCACTCCAACCTCCGCAATTGTAAAGTAAATCAAACCACTACCATCTATTCCCCAAACCTTAACAGAGTAAACCATATACAAGAAAATGGGAACCCCACCATCAGTTATAGGTCCAAAACAAAAACAAAACAATCTCACAAATTAAATCGATCACTTCTCTCTTAAGTAGGTAATTATTTTGAATAAGTACTTCAGAACCACCAAAAAAGTATGTTCTATATAGTATGAGAGTGTGTAGTATGAATGTAATCTGGACGTACTACATTCGACATGTTGTCATTACCATGTGACCTACCAGAGTTAGTTGCATTGCTTCACTGTCATTTACAAATCCCCTCCCGTGTCCTCATGGGATAGTAAAGTGTCCATCGTACGCATATTTCAGAATCTTGCCAGAAGAGGTATAGGTCATGCGGGTACTTTTTGCCTACTCTTTTATAAGTACTGTGTTTTCAGACATACTTTTGTCACATACCATTTTCCCCCTGCTAGATCTATGTGATTTTGGATGCAGCCTCTGTGTGTGAAAGGGGCTGAACAGAACAAGTGACTACTGCATCCAAAATCACAAACTCTTAAACTAGGTACCTCATGTGTTCAGGGAGGAGGGAACACTGCGTAGGCATCCTGTGAATTCGAAACACAGCCTGTGTGTTGCTAGGAGACAATACTTCTCCTTGTGCTTCATTCTGTTACATTTGCGTTTGTGGAGCAAAAATAGACCAATTAACTGGCAATATGATGTCTACAATGTAAGTTACTCAATATTAACAGTGTTTATTGAATGGTTGTTTAAAAAGCAATATAATAAATGCACTGTACTTATAATTTATTTAATTATATATTTATATAATTATATTAATAATGAAATAATTATTAATAACTAATTATATAAGCTATTTATATATTTAAGCCTAGAGGATATAATTTAGCATTACAATTAACATGAGTTAAAATGTATTTTAGTACAATTACTGTCACGGGTGTTCTGAGGAAGGCAGAAGAGGATGAAGATTTAGTTCCAACACAAAGTTTTAATGACAAAGAAACAACTAAATGAACAAGGCAGGGCAACACATAGACCGAACAGAGAATGATTGTGAGGGATCAACTTATATACTGGAGCAACATTAATTAAGGATAATTAATAGAACACAGCTGACACAAATTAACTAATAATGAGAAGCAGGAAACACTGAACAAAGGAGCACATGATGAGAAATGAAAACAAACTGAAAGTCCATGAAAACAGAACATAACGGTGAAAATAACTCACTAAAAACATCAAATATTACAGGTGAAAAACAGGATCCCAATGCTTTCCTTGGTTGGGAATCACTGTCTTGAGTGAAAAAGTCGATGCATGTTGAGTGATGACATGCTTTAGTGCCCTATTATAATAATCCCTTATAATATGTTCTCATATTCTCTATAATAGTTTCTGTCGTCTGTCTTTGTTTCTACAGAGATTTATAGCCACAACAACAGCTATGATTACATGCTGCAATATGTTGATCAAATGTCAAGAACGCATTCGCACAATGATTGTGATTTTGCTATATGCAACAACACAGGGGAGGACAGAACCAGACATTGGTTGCCATGGAGAGACTGTCATTTGAGACAATGCCCTGAAACTGAACACGTTCAAAATTCAAAGACCAAGATTTAAGTGGCGCTATACGCCATGGTGCTCATTCACAGTGTGCCAATGTGCCATGTATACACAAACAGATTAAGCTTGTTCTTTCAGCCTGTTTTTGGTTCGTTTGTTTGTCAAAAACAGGCTATGCAGGCTCATTACAGTATATGCTTATTCTGAGTTGTGAAATATGCATGATTTTTAAGCAGAGTAAATAACTTCAGGCCTAACATAATCAAGAGAGTGACATTTTATTTTCCATATCCAACGGAAAAAAACTTGGTCTAGTATGATCTCAAGAATATCCAAAAGGTTACCCTTGGTTTAACAGGTAATTGAAACCATAATAAAAATAGCCACATTTAATGTAATTTATTTTCACCCCTTGAACCAGCCTGATGAGCTAGCTTTTGTGAAAATGGTTTGTTAATTTACATATTCCTCAGAACTTTTTTTGTAACAAGTGTCATAACATGAGGTAAAGAGGATCCCCCTCCCCCCCTCCCCCCATGGCCTCTGCAGAGGTTAAATACGAACCTATTTGCATTTAATGATCTTTTCTCATTACAAAGGCTGGTCCATCCAGTCAAAGCATCCTTCTTTTTCTAATTAACATTTTATTGGATTTCGTATGAATGAGATTTAAAGTTTAATCGGGGTGAAGAGCCTGCCGTATTAATGCATATTAATATTGACTTGTAATAACTTTCTATGGACCATTCTTTCAGATAGCAGACGTGGCTATTTGTGGCTCTTTATGTTGTCAATGGTTCAGAAGTAGAACTAGTGAAATGCTAATTTAGTAGTATGCAAGACAATATAATGTGAGAATGAGACTGAAGACCTCTGAACTATGAACTACTGTCATGAAACCTCTACCCCTAAACAAATCTATATATTGTATTGTATTGTACCCCTCCCCTGTCTCTGATGCAAACTTGTAAATCTTAAGTGTTTTGAACTTACAGCCAACAATAGCCAGACATATTGATCAAGAATCAAATTAAAGGGACAGTTAACCCAAATATGGAAGAATTACTCATCCGGATGAGTAACTCAGAAGACTTGCTTTTCTGTATAGGCTATTTGTCTTTTCCATCAAACAAAATGAAAACAAACTAAAATAAATCAGCTTGCTGGATGCAAAAAACACCATAAAAGCAGACCATTCGACTTGTGCAAGGCATCAAAATAAGTAGCCAAATTATTTATTTGTGTGAGAAATATATTAAACTAAGATTAAGATTCATTTTTGAGTCAATATTCAATCCAGTCCAGTGAGCTCTCAGGTGAACTCAAGTTAATGAGTTGGATGGATCAATCTGATTACTGAACAAATCATTTGTGAACAGAATCATATTCCTTAAAAAATGAGTCAACTCAAAATAACAATATGTTCATGATAGGACATTACTATTTCTCTCATAAACACACCAAGGAGTGCCAAAGACTTTTATAGGCTTTTATAACAGATTTTGCATACTTTTTGAAGCTTTAAAGGGGTGGTAAAATAAATAAATCTCTGATGTCCCCAGAGTGTGTGTGTGAAGTTTTAGCACAAAATACCTCACAGATATTTTTATATAGCATGTTAAAGTTGTCACTTTTTGAGGATTTGCAAAAACGCAAATGAGCTGCTCTTTAAATGCAAATGAGCTGCTGCAGAGGGCGGGGTTTCAAGAGCTCATGTGTATTAGCAGCTGCGATTACCTCACGCAGACACACTAAAATGACAGAAACTGTTCTGCCTTTAATGTTAAAACAGAGTCAGACAAAGATGGAGAGACTCAAGAAGAAGTGACAACACGTAGAATGCAACAGGACGTCTCTGAAAGGTTAGTTGAGGAATTTATGTTGCTGATGTGAAGTTAACTATCTTATAGAAATAGTATAGAAACTGTTGTGAGATGCACACAGAGTGACTTTCGATTGCATGTGAAAGGATGGATGCTAAAGTTTGAGGTGACTCACAAATGTACTCTTACAACAACTTTTACTCTTCTCAACGTGGACTCCGTGTTCAGGGGGCGGGGTTTATGTACATTTTAGGCTTGGATCACTAAACCCGGAGGAATGTCGTGTTGTCCCTACCAGCCGCTTGTTGTAGTCCTTTTCTTTAAAAGCAATAAATATCTTACTTTGCTTTGAACTTTGAGCGTTAATTTTGCAGATGTTGTTTATGCTCAAAGAGCAACATTACACACTAACTAAAGTTAAAATTGAAATCATACTTTACCACCCCTTTAAAACTCCAGTCCCCCCACAGAAAGCCATTCACATTTAGAACAAAATAAGGCTGAATAAATGTTGACGGAATTAACATTTTAGGGTGAATAAATACTTTACAGCAATGGTCCTTTCCTCTGAGGTACAGAAAGATACAATATCTACTTGATGCATGAGGACTTGTCACACATAAAAAAAAAAAAGTGTTATAAAAGTGCCAATGATATTGTCTACTACTGGTACTAAAACTAAATTATAAAAAAAAAAAAAAAATTTTGTTAATTGAAATGAAGTTAATAGAATATAATATAAATATTAGATGAAACATGTACATTTACAAAAACTTTAATGCAAATAAGAGATGTTGCCATGGCATTTAACTAAATTTAAGTTGAAGTAAAAAAAAATCTAATTAATTTAATAACCATAATAATAATTACAAAGGTGCATAAAAAAGAAAAGAGAAAATATTTTTTTTTTAAATTCAACATGCTACAATATTATATAAATAAAACTAAAATGGCACTGATAAATGTAGCATTAAACATAACAAAATTAACTGATAAATGAATGCTATAAATTTGTGATTGCGTCGACCCAAAAAATGTAAATAAATAAATTGATTGATTATTTATCAATGTCCGCCAGATCTTTCTTCATAAATCCTATTGTCCATGCAAAAACTGTTTTCATTACTTATTTCTGCCTGTAATTGTTTCCCTCTTCCTTGTGGGTCCAGTACCAGTACCACTGATATTACCTTTGCTCTCATTGTTGTCTTCACCACCCTCTATGAAAGAGGTTAAAATCCACTTGTGTAGCTTCCCAAGTGACCCTCATCCTACTCTAGCAGCATTGTGCTTAATGATAAATCCATGAGAGCTACCCTATTGCAGCCCACATCGAGATGGAGGCAATCAATCAGTATGAGATTACTAAAGGCAGCACACCTGAGGACACCTGCATACTACACAGCACTTTGAATTTAATGAGCTGCTGCTTGAAAGAGAAGGAACCCGTTTTCACTGTGCACTTTTGATTTATTTTACTATACTTCACAAAATATACATACATGCAGATATTACAGATATATACAGAAAAACATTACATACATATTTATGTCACGACAACTCGGAATGTTTGGCATGGTAATGGATATGACAATGTGGATATGTTTGATCTTGGCAGAATATATCTGCTACGCTGCTACTGTTATTGATGCTGCAGAGCAAGTACAGGAGGACATGCTGCTGCTGTGTAAAATAGCACACATAAATTACTCATAGTAGATCTATACATGTGGAGCTAGGGAAGGTGGAGGGTTTCTGAAAGCATGCTTCACTACTACAGCAAATGCTGACTAAGTATTTAAAGGTTGAGCAACAAGCTTATTGGCTACTGATACAGCAGGAACCAATCAGCTGTGTCCTATAGAGAATGATGTGATTGCCAACAGACTGAGTTAATAACCAATCATTCTGTGCCATCTAGAGTTTTATGACATAACTTTGTTTCCCTAGCAGTCAGTCATGTTCAACGTTACATCAGATGTGATCTGACGAATTAGGATCTCGTTTGTGAGCCCAAACACCTTTGAGTGTAAACTAAATGACCCAATGCACAATTTCCAAGATTTAGTATCCGCGATCTCCAGAGCATTTCCTGCTGTTTATAACAGCCCTAAAACAGCTGCACTATTCCCTGCCAGCTGCATGCGGCCATTTCCCCAGTGCGCTTCAGCAAGAGAGCGAAATTTCCCTGAAAGAGCAAACACGGGTGTGATACTGCATCTTTTTAAAATGTGTTTCTGGATGCGATCGTTACCTGGCGCTGGCTGACAGTCACAATCTTTGCCTCGCATTTGTGGGCGTCAAGCACGCTGAGGTAGCTTTCGTGGATGAGTCATGTCTGCGGGAGGATGACCTTCACAGTGTTGCAATCGAGACTTAAGTACCTCAGACGAGGTGGAGTCCCCTCGCCTATACCCCAATCTAACTCCTCTTCTGAAAGGAAGAGGGCTACTTTGGTAAATAGCCAGGGTGACCTGAGAATCACAGTGGTGGCTAACCCGCAGAGTCAGTCTCTGTGGGCCCCCCACTCCTCTTGCGTGCATGCTGTGGAGTTTCCGGGTGGAGGCGCTGGTCCTTCATGGGGGACCGGTTGTTTAATTCGGGCTTCGCCGGACGATCAGATGTCTATTGCTCCATTGTGGATTAAGTTTTAAAAAGGCCATGTTAGGTTTTTATGCTTGCATTAGATCTGGGGTGGAAAAACAGCGTATCTTGGAAATGGTGAAAACACACTACTAACGCAACTCAACCAGGGAAGGCATGTGCTTTTTATAACTTTGCAGACCTTTTTCATGCTCATTACACAATAGTTAAAAATGTAAAAAACATAATAGGTTCAGTTTAAATTTAAATTAAATTTTATGAATTAAACACCTTGCAAACATACATTATCACCAAAACAATTTTTTTATTAACCATTAAACATGAAAATATGCAATCATGCAATCGTAAAATGGTTCTTTATATCTAAGGCAAGAACCTTAGGTGTCACAGTTGCACTTTTGAGTTCGAATTTTCTTTTCCTGGCAATTATCTTCTTTTCCTATGATTCAATCAATACCTGATGAATAAAAAAAGGTCCCTACATTTTTCTACATCTCACTCAGTATACAAAATATGCCACATTACAGACCTAAAATGGACCAGAAAGGCTGTTTCAAGTTGGCTTTCCCCCACCAGAGTTTTTTTTTTTATTATTGTTAAATAAAATAGGCAGTTTTGATTTATATGTTTGTGATGTATATATAGTAGTACTGGGAATAAAAAAAATAACTAATTAATTGCACAATTTGCTGTAATTAATTGCAATTAATCGCATTTCCCCTAAGCTTGTAATCATCTAGGCTATATTTAAACGTAGAATCACGTAATTAAAATAAACATCACAGGAAAAAAAGGAGCAGAAAATCGGCGAACACGGAGGGGCGGGGTGGCATATTTTCGGCCGATCGGCAGCCGTAAATTTGGTGCATCCAGCTTCTATGGTATTTGAATTCAGCTTTGCTAATTGTACACAGCATATTTGTTTTGTCAAACGCACATCAGGCAACTTTTTAAATGTAAACATTCATCCTAAAACTCCATCCTTGTTTTTCTCCATCACTACAGGGTGACTTGACCCGTGTATGAAACCGCTCCCTATATCCACTATATAGTGCACTAGTGTATTGGCCATTTTGTAGTGGTGTCCGAATTCTGAGTGAACAACATCATTCCCTACATTCGTTCACTACTTTTAGCCACAATCCTCTCTGAATTCGAGTGTACATTCGATGTACACTTGCTGAAGCACTATTTCCCATTATCCAATGCGGAGAGGAGTGATGGTGCGTTCAAGTAATCTCGTATAGATCGTATTTACGAGTTGAACGCACTTGAACGCCACCACAATGTCGTGAATACCAGTGGGAAGCTCGGGATTTTCTCTAAGCCCCGATCTTTACGAGTTGTGGGCGTGTCACTGAGAAACATGGTGGAGTACTACAATGAAAGGTATTAAGCTTGTCAGGCTTTTCAATTCACAACGCAGTAAGCTAATTGCCTGCACGGAATATGATAGCATTTTAAAATAACAATGTAATATGTAATGATAAAGTTTGCAGTGGCTTCATAAATTAACTGAAAACATAAAAAAACAAAGCACACTCATGCAAATCTTTGTTCTTCATTTTCTAGAACTAGAGTTTAAGAACCTCGCTGTATTTTTGTGCAAAAGATGATCATTTGGTGGATGATTTAAAAATTATCCGTTAATCATCCGTATGTGCGTATTCATTCGAATGTAATCATAACGGTCGCCTGAGGGCGCTCAACAACCACGTCATCTGTTAGCGTCATTATAGTAGCCTATTGGCTACTGTTTTACATAATGGATATGCTAATTCAATTCAATGTTTGTGTGGTAGGTAATAGCCATATATCGTCAATATTATAATATCAAGCAACCATAAATGAATCTGCAAATTTGAAAAATCGATTTGCATTATAGCCTGAGGCAAGACACTTTCACCAGAAAAATTAATAAACAAACAAGACTATCAGCCTGCAGTCATTAGGATAGTTATCCTAAAAGATGATTTTGTCCATCTAATCATGTAGCTATTACTACGGCCAAGTCAGCATTGGTCAGGCACCCCTCCTCCTCCTTTAGCTCATGCCAGCGAGCGAACGCTGGACCAATATTGATCCTCGTCCTCCTCCGACAAAACATTTGCCTCCTTCGGTTTAGTTGCTGCTTCGGCCGTGACAACAACATACAGACGCTATACAGTCGGCAAACAAACGCTATCACGTCCGAATTTGAGGAAGTGGGGGTTGTGGGGGATGTGAGGTATGCAGTAAAAAAGCAGTCAAATATGCTCTCACGTCCGAATTTGAGGAAGTGCAGGGTGGTGGGGGAAGTGAGGTTTGCCGTAAAGCAGTCGAATATTGTAAATCTTTTTGTGCTCGGGTTACTACCCGAACCCCGAAGTTCCGTAGTGCCAGTAAAAGCGATACAGACGTTGTCAGGCTATGGCAGACATGTCATTCAACCTATTGTAAGTCGATGTACCATCACAAGGGTCTTGGAAATATATTATGAAGGTTGAAAAACTAGTACTTGGTGTTGCTTTGAAAGTAATTTTGTAAGGTAGTTCTGTATGTATACTTTTCTTCTTATTTTTTTGCGTATACAGTCAGTCTTTATTTTAAATCTGTCTAAAGACTAGTTAATCTTGCAAGCTAAAGTTTTTTCTATCAGCATCAAATTAGGTCAATTCTTCATGTCAAAATGCTGTCTGACGACAAGATAAAAGATTGATGACACTTCACTTAATTTTCACAAAAATATATACAGCAAGTTTCAGTGTCATAAAAAGACCACAGACACAAATTATGCACTAAATATAAAATACAGTTATTATTACAGTTTTTCTCAGTCGCTTTGGTACATTTCTCAGATCAGAATTGAAATTCTCAAAACTACCTGTTCAATCTTCACATCATTGTGTCACTTGTGCACATCAGAAAAGCAGTTTCTCATTTCTTTGAACAAGTTGCTAATGCTTTGGTACATCCATGCAAATTATTTTTTTAAATTCTCTGCTGTTTCCTACATTATCAATTGCTTATATCACATTGATCAAAATGTATTACAGTTTTGTATTATCAGTCGCTTTGCTGCATTTCTTAGGTCAAAAGTGCAATTCTTGAAACTACTTGTACAAATTCCAAATCATCTAGTCACTTGTGCACATCATTAAAGCAATTTCTTATTCATTTGAACAAATTGCAATTGCTTTTGTACATGTTGCAATTGATAATGTACAAGTGTCACCTTTTTTCCACATTTTCTATTTCTCATGTCATGTTGATTAAAATATAGTAGATGGTTCTCTGTTGAATAGTCCCCTCAAAACATAGGCATTATTTCCTTGCATGAGCCATTACATGCAAAATTGTTGAACTATTTGTCATAAACTGTCAAGCATAGTTTTTTTACACATTTAAACAAAACAAATTCAACTGTGTGTTTTGGGATATAGCATATAATGGAGTTGGAATCAAGTGAACCCGCTCACAACTTTGTATACGTGGATGAGGCTGGCTTTAACCTGACCAAATGCAGAAGGCGGGGTCGGAATATCATTGGTGACACAGAGCTACTGTATTTGCCAGGCCAACGGGGAGGAAATATCACCATGTGTGCTGCTATTTCGGAGCATGGTGTCCTAACCCATATCCCCCTTATAGGGCCATACAACACCCAGGATCTCCTCAACTTTTTAGAGACTCTACAGGGCTGTCATCCCTGATGATGAGAGGGGTCTGTTTAGAGAGGATTTGCCAAAGTACTGTATGTGGTCATTTGTGATAATGTGAGTTTCCATCGATCAAACATCATAAGGCAATGGTTTGTGACCCACCCGAGGATGTGATTAATTAACCCACTTGAGGAGTTCTTCTCCACATGGAGGTGGAAGGTGTACGATCTTCAGCCACACACCCCCTGCTGGCTGCAATGGATGCAGCGTGTGAGGACATCACAGTAGACGCCTGCAGAGGATGGATAAGGCATTCCAAAAGATTCTTTCCACGTTGCATTGGAAGGGAAAAAACCCGGTGTGATGTTGTCACAGAGCTGCCCTCTGTTCCCCTTGTTAACCCTTGATAAAAACACATGCACACATACTTGGGTTTTTAAAAGACACTTTATTTACCTTGATGTACCAGCGAAGGGAGAGATGGATTACACCCACACCCACACAAACATGCACCTACAACGAGACTGTTGTGTCTCAGACTGGCCACCTGAGCACGCATGGTGGCAGCCATCTTGATTTTAGTAAAAGACCGGAATGGACTTCTGTTGTGCTTTTTGTACCTGTGCTGTGTTGCATCATGGGAGTGGGAGATACCAAGTATGGTGGGTAAGGGATGGAATTGTTTTGAAGTTATTTATGTATAATTATTGTTGATATAATCATAATTCTACTTTCTATAATTGTTGAACTGAAGTTTGTGTTATTATTTAAATTTGTGTGTTGAATAAAATAGGAGTTACTTGATCTTTAGAACATTTCTATGGTATTTAATACTTCCCCATTTTATGATTGAGAAATGGTTGTACCCATGTGTATAAATGCTCACCTAAGGAAGTGGTCAGGAAGTCTATGACTGGTGGTAGTGAGTGCAGTATCTGCTGAGTACTCTGATTGAATTGTGATACCTGATCCAAGGTGATTGTTTTTTGTATATTTAAGTCTTTTTATTTATTTATTTTTCCTTTTGATGTTTCATGTTTTGGCACCTGTGAGCACCTTGCACTTTCCTGGCTTGGGAGAATAAACTGAAAACTGGCATTTAACGTTCTCCATGTGTTGATTTGAAGAACTCTAGATGGTATCCCTAGTTGCTCTTTGACAGATGTGGATGAGAATATGTGGGCCGACAGACAGGAACGTCTGGCTGTGTCTTAGAGGTGTTTCCTGTGTCTCTTTCTAATTTAGTTATTTTTTTTCTTCGTGCCCCTTGTCTTTTTCTTACTGTAAATGATTTAGTTTTTTTCTTTCATAAAGTAGCACTATAAAAGCTGTGAAAAACAAAATCATGTCCAGTCTCTTTCAATCAATAACCCACATACAGTAATATGTAAATAGTACTGTTTAAATTGATATGCCATAGAAGTGCAGCCTTGTGCATTTTCAATACAGTAACTGTTATCCAAACTGTAGCCAAGTTTACATCAGGTAATACTGTACACAGTTACATTGACAACATGCCTAAACATTTTGACGACCTTGTTTGTGAACAATGACTCAATGACTTATCATTCTGATGACACTGACATGATCATTGGCATGAACATTTACTTTTGAGAGAAGTACTAAAGATTTTTAGTGACTGACTAGCTTTAGAAACATATCCATTGTATATTGCAGTTTTAACAAATTGTTCTGAGAAATGCACTTATTATTTTGCACATGTTAGGGATGATGTGAAAAATGCTCCAAAGCGACTGAGAAAAACTGTATAATGGGTCTCTATTGAATAGTCTCACCCCCCACAACATTTAGGCATTAGTTCATAGCATTAGTCTTTACATGCAAAATGGTTGAACAAGTTGTCATATGTCATAATATAGAAGATATGTGTTGCAATGTGGATGAGAATTTGTGGACCAACAGAGGAATGTCAGAAGGTGTAGGAAGACTGCACGGTAATTCCTACAGCAATTTTCCTTTCTGTATCGCAATGACATGGCCTGTCAACAAATTACAGTACAAACAGTGAAAGCGTAAATGTGAATCTTGTCCAGTCTCTTGCGATCAAACTCCCACATACACTAAGGTGTGACCTACAATTTACAATAATTGTCATCAAAACGTTAGCCATAGTTTACATCAGAACATCCCTCCAGAGCACACTGTTATATTGACAACATGACTAAGCAATTTGACTGTCTTATCCGTACACAATGACACAACGATCTGAAACGCAAGTGTCAAAGCGCGAAACGCAAGTAACTTTGTGGGCGGATCCCAGGCGTTGTTGCTATTTTCCCGGCGGGATAAATTACTCTTGCGCCTGGCACAAATCTAAAAGGGGTTGGTCTGAAGTAGCTTCATTATTCATAGGTGTGGTTTGGGCGTAACGTGAAATAAACCAATCAGAGCGTCCTCTCACATTCCCTTTAAGAGCAGGCGCGCTTGTTCCGTGGCGGATCGCTATTAACGGCGGATTTGCCGGCGCACGCCAGGAGCAGTTCACAGCCGAGGAGACCGACGTTCTCGTCAGGACCGTAAAACAGAGAAGTGACATTGGGGATGATGGGAGAAACCCACCCAAATTAGCTTCGGTTAAACAGGCGTATAATTTGGGTAAATTGGGTAGATAATTTGCCTAATCTAGATTTTTTTTTAAACTGTCTAGATTTTTACAATAATTTTAAACTGTCTTTAGATTAAACTGTCTAGAAAATCTAGTGGCGCAATTGGTCAGTGGCGCAATTGCTTTCTAAAACTGGAAAATAGCACCAGGGAAGTTTTGCGCCGGAACACGCCTCCTCTTTGCACTGAACCGCCCCCCGCGAGCGCAAGTTCATTCCCTAATTTACCGACGTGCGTCTGTGGAGGGAAAAGTCAGCTGTGCGCGGGTGCAAAATAGGAATGATACATGCGTCGGTGTTCAAAGTCAATTGCGCTGGGTGCAAGATAGGGCCCTATGACTTGTCATTCTGATGGCACTGACATGTTCATTGACACATATATTTACTTTTGAGAGATGAACTAAGGATTTTGAGCAAGATATTGGCTTTTGGAGGTAATCCATGGTGTTTTACTATTTGTACGAATTATTTTGAGAAATGCACTTACTGTTTTGCAAATGTCAAGGATGATTCGAGAAATGTACCAAAACGACTGAGAAAAACTGCAATATAGATAATTATATTATATAATGGCAGATAGAACAATAGGTAGATAGATAGACAGACAGACAGACAGACAGACAGACAGATACAGACAGACAGACAGACAGACAGATAGATAGATAGACAGATAGATAGATAGATAGATAGATAGATAGATAGATAGATAGATAGATAGATAGATAGATAGATAGATAGATAGATAGATAGAGAGATAGATAGATAGATAGATAGATAGATAGATAGATAGATAGATATTTTTCAGTGACTGTAGTTTTGTGCATGATTTTTTTTCTACCTATAATAATAACTATTTTTCTTATTACATTCACATATAGCGAAGTGATTAAAGCCTGTAATTTAAATGATTTCTACATAATGTTGGACTGATGTGCGGATCAGATAGTGTTTTGCAGATTTCTGTTTCCATGCAAAAAATAGTACGACTCATTTTCTTCTGCCATAGGAGTTAAATGATAAATGTAATAGCTTCTCACACTCATCCCTGTTGGGCAAAACTATGCATACATGCTCCAGGAATACAATTATCAGCATGCTAGGCTGGTTCCTGTCAATCATGCTTTCAATAAATACATACATTGAAATGAATTTAGAAATGCCTAGTGAGAGGCCTGTTTCAAATTTGCTATTTCGCATGGCCTACCAGCGATGCTGTGTGCATGTAACGTGGGACACTGGGGCCACAGCTTGCTGGCTGCTTAACATTAAAATGAAAAAATAAACCACCACCTTTTTCTATTCTCAAGTGAGGCCTGTGGATTGGTTTGCTGTGTGAACAGAATGAAAAATGGTACATTTACTAAATATGCCATGTGAGCACTCAAAAAAAAAAAAAGATTATATGAGCATCCCCTCTGACCAAAACATTTTACAATTAACAACAGGCCTTATGAAATGAAGAACATTATTCCTGCACATTGTTCGACATTAACAGCCAGTACATGCGGACCATAATAGGCGGATTTTATCAGCAAGGAGCAGTCGGCATTTCCAAATTTGCACACCATTATACCTTTACTGATTGATTGCCGATTAAAGTTAGTGCACAACAGGCCAATTACAATACAGTTTAAAATAGGGTAGTTCTAGTGGTTTCCTCCTAAAGAAAATTGTTTTACTGGCCTTTAAAATAGTCTCCAAACCTAGCCAAACTGGTCTTTGGCTAGTCTAGCTGGACTCCCAACCAGTGTTGGTTATAGTTGTAAATAGAATCGTTACAGCGTTATCTATTCATAAAAGTAACGCGTTAGAGTACTCATGCGTTACCAAAAATTAAAAGCCGTTTGCAGCGCCTCACACATGCTGCAGCTTAATTTACAGACACGGCCCCCTTTAAATGCACCTAGAAGTCGTGACTCCTGGCAATGAATAAGGTCAGTCATCCGACTAAATTAACACTGCAGGATAACAATAACAGGAAAGACAGTCATCAATAGGCTATTCCACATAGCGTTTTATTTATTTATTATCACAGAGAACATATTAATCAAAATTCACACCTTCCCAGCCCGGGTAGTAGAGATGCGCGGATGGGCTATTATTTCAATAAAAAAATCAATAATTATAATGCCAATATTAATTCAGTATAGAAATGCAGACATCCCAAGTCTACCGGAAGGTCCGGGAGTCTCCCGCATATTGATAGCGGCTCACTGATGCCCGCGAATTAGTTAAAATCTCCCGGAATCTAGAGCGAGTGCGCCCGCGAGACAGAGGGCCCTATTTTAACGATCTGAAACGCAAGTGTCAAAGCACAAAGCGCAAAGCGCAAGTAACTTTGTGGGCAGATCCCGGCGCTGTTGCTATTTTCCCGGCGGGATAAATGACTCTTGCGCCCGACGCAAATCTAAAAGGGGTTGGTCTGAAGTAGCTTCATTATTCATAGGTGTGGTTTGGGCGTAGCGTGAAATAAACCAATCAGAGCGTCCTCTCACATTCCCTTTAAGAGCAGACGCGCTTGTTCCATGGCGGATTGCTATTATAACGGCGGATTTGCCGGCGCACGTCAGGAGCGGTTCACAGCCGAGGAAACCGACGTTCTCGTCAGGGCTGTAAAAGACAGAGAAGTGTCATTGAGGATGATGGGAGAAACCCACCCAAATTAGCTTCGGTTAAACAGGCGTATAATTCGGGTAGTAAATGTGTAGCCTAATCTAGATTTTTTTTTTTTTTTATCTAGATAGATCTTTTTCACATCTTCACGGACACAACAATGATTTCCCTCGTGTGTTAATATTTTTCCTTGTAATAATGTATGATTTGCAAAAATGAAAACTGCTACGTCTGTTTATAATTATTAGAGAATCAAAGTGTATGCGCGTTAACACGCTACATTATGGCCAAGCACGCGCCCTTAAAATACCATATGACTAACGCGCAACGCGCCACTGTCTTTAGACTGTTTTTTTCCTGGTCAGTGGCGCAATTGCTTTCTAAAACTGGAAAATAGCACCATGGAAGTTTTGCGCCAGAACACGCCTCCTCTTTGCGCTGAACCGCCCCCGCAAGCGCAAGTTCATTCCCTAATTTACCGACGTGCGTCTGTGGAGGGAAAAGTCCGCTGTGCGCGGGTGCAAAATAGGAATGATACATGCGTCGGTGTTCAAAGTCAATTGCGCTGGGTGCAAGATAGGGCCCAGAGTCTGTGCTCCAAACCGCGTAGCGCGTGCACAGCAGAGAGGGAGAGAGAGCAAGAGACCGCGCGCGTGTGCCTTAATGAAGCGCATGTAAACGAGACTCCCGAGGCTGAAAAGCCTCTCCACGGGTTCGCTGGAGGGTGGTGGGGTATTGAAGCGCAGAAACACTGTCTTGATCCTGGGGAAATTTTTTTATTCAGAATTTTCCTTTCCTTAAAATAACGGATTACTTTTTTAAAAAATTAACGAAGTTACTGATTACTTAAAGCACAAAACTAACGCGTTAAGTTACACATTTCACGAAAAAGGTAATTAGAGTACTCTAACGCGTTACTTTATAACGCGTTACCCACAACACTGCTCCCAACCTACCAAAACCCCTCTAAAACAAGCAAACCTGGGGCCAAAACCCATTTCCAAAGATTCTCCCATCAAGTGGTGGCCCAAGTGTTGTACCGGTATCATACAACACCTAACTAACGTATTTTCCGGACTATAAGTCGCACTTTTTTTCATAGTTTTGCTGGTCCTGCGACTTATAGTCAGGTGCGACTTATATATCAAAATTAATTCATACTGACTGAGATGCGCCAAGAGAAAACATTACCGTATACAGCCGCGAGAGGGCGCTCTAGTTAGCGGAGTTGATCAGAAGCGACACAGAGGAAGAATTCAATGGATTCAGTGTTGTGGAATGAGATCGCGGGAGCTTGGTGAACTTGCTTACCCGTAACTTGTTGGACTCGCTGGCTTATGTTCATTTTGCCTATTCAGCCTCCCAGGTATATGTTCTTTATGCTATTGTTGTGTATAGGGGTTCCTGCAGAACATGTTAGTTAAGGTGTAACGTAACTTTGTGTAACTTAACTTTGTGTTAGCCTACGTTTCGCCATACACATCAGCATAAATGCTCCTGATAAATTATTTGTTATTAAAGCATTAATATTCACAATCCACTGTTAATTGAACATAAAAGCATTAACAGTTTCACTGTTAATTTAACATAAAAGCAAGCAGGCTGCGTGCATGGTTTGCCATGACTGAATGCGCGCTCCCTTAATAATTCCTAAATAGCTGACATCAGTTCATCGCGATCTCATACATCTCTGTTATTATCAATGAAGCTGACTGCATAATGAATCTTTCATAATATATTTTATAATCAGAGGATTTGCCAGCATGCAGAATTCAGCACTGAACAAAAAGTCCGTTTTGAGCGGTGAGCAGATTCTATCTTAAATCTTCTGATTGGCCATTGCGTTCAAGAAATCAACACATGTCTGTGATTGGCTACATCTCTCAACGCTGCAAACATGTTACAAATAGAAACTCTGGCCTGTAAATCGTTTCTATTTTGTTTTAGTTGTTCTTGTTGCTCTTCTGCTACAGATGAATAACAATTTATTAGTTTGTATATGTTTTATTCATAGATATTTCGATTTAATCGTTTTATTCTCCTGCATATTTAGTTTGACGACGTAGTTAAGGCGTCAGGCGTGTGTTGCTTAGGTGGACGCCTTATTTCCAAAGTGCTGCGGGAAACCCTGTGTTACGTTAACATGCCGGACACCTATTAAGCCTGTTGTTCTGTGTGCTATTGTTTAGTTTAATAACTTGCCTTTCCAAATTAAATGTCTGTTCTTGGTCTTGGATTTTGTGAAATAAATTTCTAAATAAATGCGACTTATAGTCCGGTGCGACTTATATATGTATTTTTCCTCTTCATGACACATTTTTTGACTGATGTGACTTATACTCCGGAGCGACTTACCTGTATAGTTCGGAAAATACGGTAACTATTTTATCATACAAAACCAAAACTTAAAAAAAGGCCTTTGTCACGGTCTTGGACTCTAATTTTGGACTCTGTTCTTTTTTCTTTAGTGCGTGTGTCTGTGCTCTGATTAGTTTCAGTGTCTGATCATGATCATGTTCATGTTAGTTTCTATGGTCACTTATAATCAGCTGTGTGTTATTATCTCTGACATATACTCCATCTTCAGTTCAGTCCTCTGTCTATCATTGTTTTTTTTAGTAATGTGTTTATCCTGCATTCATTATCCATCCATCCATCCATCCATCCATCCATCCATCCATCCATCCATCCATCCATCCATCCAATGTCTCTAGTTATTTCTGTATTTAAATGTGCCATACTGTTGTCTTGTTAAAAAAGACACTGTCATCACTCACAGGAACCTGTGCCTCTCTTTTACTGTGAAACACTTGTTTCTTCTAATTACTCTGACCAGTGGCAACAATGACCTTTATAGGTCAAGGCTCTTTTTCACAGGAACACAAGTAAACAAAATGATGACAGGACGTTGGTGATAATTAACAAAGATGTTGATGTTGTGTGTGTATGTGTGTGTGCGTGCGTGCGTGCACGCAGATGGTACACTGTGGTCATAAAATTATGGACATAATCAGCAACAATACTCAGGGTATATGGGTGTGGAGTTTAAACTATGCTCAATTGGTACTAAGGGGCACGAAGTGTGCCAAAAAATTGTATACCTCAACCATTACACCACCGCCAGCAGCCTGAACCATTAATACAAGGCAGGATTGATCCATGCTTTCATGTTGTTTATACTAGATTCTGACCATACCATCTGAATGTTGCAGCAGAAATCGAGACTCGTCAGACCAGGCAACATTTTTCCAATCTTCTATTGTCCAATTGTGGCGACCCTATGTGTTGATAATCCACCTCAACCTCCATTGATCGAATGAATGCAACAGGGCCTTGGGTACCATTTTCTTTCTGGAAGCAGATGGATTGGCTAGCGGAACGGGCAGTGATCAAGTACATTTCCCCCAACAGGGTGCATGGTTTTATCCACCGGTCTACCTGGCCCACATTAACAACTGGCACTTGTACTATACCGAGAATTTTTCACAATTCTCACTGCCTACGCCCCAACCGCTACATATATTTAAACCCTGTGTCTTGTTTCAGTGTTTGTGGGTTCTTGACTTTGTAATGTTGTTTGTTCTGCTCCCTAGTCTATGTCTGTCTGTCTAGTTTATCAAATAAAGCTGCTGCATGTGGATCCTGCATCCTCCTTTGATTCAACCCTGCAACGTTACAACAATAAGATAAGAAATTATAGATTTTAAGCCATATAAACACTGCAACCCTCAGACAGAGACCAAAACAGTAGAGTTCAAAATTCAGAGACCACACTGAAAATCTTTTTTTTTTTTTTAAACCCAGAATGTTATGTTTATTTTGAAATTTTGACAGAAAAGTCATTAATATAAAGACATCCACTTTCTCTCCCCCACTCACTTTTTTTTTAACGACTCCAACCAATCCTGGATGTGCCGGCAGAAAATTAGTATGTCAAACATGTACGCCTTTTCTTTGTATTTATAGAAACAACCTCCGGGGCCTTCTCTGGTTTTAGGTGATTTCATTAGTCCTTTGTGTGTCTTAGGTTGGCAGCCTGTAGGGGGAAACCAATTACTTATTTTTGGACAGCACCTGGATAGCAGGATGTGTGATGACAGAAGACAGAGGAAGCTGAGATGATGAGTGATTCAGGCAAACTGCTGAGATAAAAGCAACTACATAGACGATCAGAAACACTGTTTGATATAACCGTTCACATTCGCCTTTTGAGCGTATTTGACTTTAAGTTATTAGCAGCAAATCAACAATTTCCAAGCTAAACAGTGAGACAAGTGTTTGAAACTGAGAGAATGATTTTTATTGAGAGACTATGATACTTGTGTAAATTCCATAATAAGGGATTTTACTGATATTTAATCAGACAAAACTTTGTACACATTTTTTTTGCTTTGACCTTCAGCAAGGACACTTTTAGTGTATTTTTAGATAAGCCTTAGTCAAATCTGATTCATGCACACACAGCTATCTTAGGTCATTAGTTTAAATAAAGCTTAGGGGTACACTAGGCTAAATAACTAGTTAAATAAGCTCTAGGCTATCCCAGTCTGAGTGCATATTATGAATCAGGACAAAAGCTATTTAAGCCCCTTGGCCAAGCCGACCAGGTATAATGAGTCTGTCCATTAGTGTTGTGCTATTCAGTAGGCTGGCCCAGAAATAAAAACAAAAAGCACACACATAATTAGCATGGCTTTTTGCAGCAGCAGTACAAAAGTATTGGCAGGTAGATCGGTAGATCGCAACTGCAGCATGTCTTACATACTGGTTAGGATGTGTGATATGTTTTTTAGTGATCGCTATGATGTTTGTGCAATAGTCTTTTAGCCAAAGTCTTCAAACTCGCTCTGCATAAGCAGATCTAGTCAGAAAATCTAACTTATAGCGATTATAAATATATACTTTAAAACTTCTTCAGAGAGATTTTTTTAAGATTATTTTTAAAATCTTGTCACAAGTTCCATACTAATTGCATACTAAGGGCCCTATCATACACCTGGCACAATGCAGCACCAGGCGCTACGCAAGTATTTTTTGCTAGTTTCAGCCCGATGTAGTTATCATTTTCACATTTTTTAAATAGCAAATGCATTTGCACCCATTTGTGTGCCCATGGGCGTGCTGGTCTGAAAACGAGTTGTGTTCAGGCACATTATTGGCACGTTGCTATTTTGAGGCAACTGAATTTGTTTTGTTATTTAAAGAGCACATTAGTAATATGCGCCTATAGGTGGGTCCGCAACGCGTATACACTTTGTCCCGTAGATGGTCTGCTCGCACGCTTTAACTGGCTTTTAAAGGGAATGGGAGATGAGACTCTGATTGGTTTATTGCACATTACGCCCAAAACACACCCATTATTCATTAAGAGAATAGGAACAACCCTTTTAGACCATGCGCCGGGCACGCCAACCTTTTCCCGTCGTTAAGCAAAAGTGGATTCAGACATGTCCTGAGTGCACTTGCGCCATGCGCTTTAGACCATGTGCTTAGATCGTTAAAATAGGGCCCATTATGTGTCACGAGTGGCTGCACAATAGAAGCATACAAAGACGAAGATATCATTAGACCAGTCTTTAATACAGAACTCGGTAGGCTAAAGGCAGGCAAAAACTCAGGCACACAGGAGAAACAACCACGAAGCGTTTATGAGACAAGACAAAGAACTGACCAGAACAGGAAGTATAAATACACAGGAGATAACAAGTTAAATAGGACAGGTGAATAGAATCAATAATTAGCACCACTGGGAAACTGGGTCAAATGACAAGTTCAGGGAGAACAAAACACATTGATCCCAACATAACCCTGACAATATGCATTAAATTGATCATAAGTGATGTAAAAACAATGTAAAAGTCTTTAATATTTCAAACAAATGTTCCCTATCAGTCGGTCACTACTACGTAGGTCGTGACCGACCAATAGGAATCTCGCTAGAGAGCCGATCTACTTCGAGTGAAACTAAACGAGCCAATACACATTGGCGTGCAATCATTTGCATCAGCTGCGCAGCCTCGCAGCGCGGGTATATAACGAGCAGCTGGTGATTGCACTGTAGCTTTTTGCTTCGGAGCCAACCGATGCTGTTTAATCTATCTAATATTGAGTGATCAAACAACGAGCAAGCTCTTCAGGAAGATCTCTCGTGTCTGGTGCGGGCGATACAGCGCGGCAGCGGGGTCGACTTTATTTTCTCTTTTATTTTTGTGTTACTAAGCAAAAAAAAAAAAAAAAAGCTGTTTTCACAGCTGGTAACGGTGCGCCAAGAGCGTTAAATAGCCGTTCTTACGGCTGGTAAGACCGCCGTGAAGAGAGACAGCGCACGACAGGTTGCACATTCCTGTCTGTGTCCGCTGCGACCGTTCCCCTGCGTGCTTCAGTACCAAGAAGAGCATTCACCTGAAAGAGCTTACATGGGTGTGAGTTGCGTCTTTCTAAAGATGACATTCCACCCGTGTGTTTCTGGTTGCGGTCGTTTCCTGTCCTCACTGACGGCCACGATCACTCTCTCGCATGCCTGGGAAACATGTGAGACTGTGTTCGTGGGTGGTTCATGTTTTCACGGGAACATGACCACGTCGGCACGCCGGTTGACTCTGCTTTCTCCGGAAAGCTTGAGTCCCCACTGTTGTTGGCCAGCCGCTGCTTGTGTGTGAAGGCACAGCTGCAGGTCTGCTCGACACTCTGGGACACCAGCGTGTCGTGTGCCGTCGAGCTGCCGGGCTGCAGCGCGGGTTGTCACGGCAACCCAGCGCTCGCTCGGCGCTCTAGGTGAGCGGTCCCCATGTCTATTCTCCGTTGTAGCGCCCTCCCTGGTGGCCACCAGGAGAGGTCTACTTCAGTAGAATAGCTTGGGTGATCCTGAGAGCTGAGGGCTTCTCCTTCGGGGAACCAACCCCCTAGGGCCCCTCCCTCTCTAGCGCATCACAAGCTGTGCAGCTTCTGGATGAGATTGCTGGTCCTTCAAAAAAAAAAAAAAAAAAGATGGAGGAACCTAGCGTTTCATTCAAGGCTCCAGCTGAGGGCAGATGTCGATTGCTACATCGGAGAGAGGGGCTGTTTCGTTCTGGAAATGAGGATGATGTTAAGTTCCCACTGTAATAGTGTGTGTGCTTATGCTGAATCAGATTCAGAGCGGACAGCCATGCTTTCCCGGGTCTTTCTCGGACGTGCATTGAAAACTTAGCAGTATGGAGCTATATTGGTGCCAAAAATATGGAACGCCAAAAGTGCCAAATTCTGCATAAAGTTTTCACCTCTCTCACTACCCTCGATGGTGGGGTGGTTGTGCCTCTGGCAGGCCACCTCTACCCTGCATGCGAGGCCAAGGCACTCTTATTGCACGAGGGTAGTTCTGAGCCGGGGTTGAGCTGCGCTTGTCGACTGACCGTGTTCAAGTCACAGTGCTGGCCCTCGATCAGACGATGTCCACCTTGGTGGTCCAGAAACCCCCCTGGCTGTCCTTGTAGAGGTGTGAGAGCTCGTCAAAGTACGCTTTCTCGATGCTCCATCTCATAAGGTGGCCTTTTCAGCGACACTGTTGAGAACTGGCCCAGCAGTTCTCCACAGTCAGCAGCAGACTGAAGCGGTTCCCCTGACGTACCACCAGAGTACCTCGTGGGCTGCCCCTCAGTCTACTCGTCGCCAAGGGTGTCATCCCCTGCAAAAAAGAGAACTCCGGCACAGCCTGCTCTACTGTGTCCGCTGCAGGAGGATGACACCACCCGTCTCAACCACTGTTTAAGTGGTCGGTGAAACAATCACTGGAGACGGGTGACCCGGAGATGGATGGAGCTGCTCTCTCCCAGTAGAGGGCTGGGAAACTAATCTTTTGAGTTAAAATTCTGTTCCACCACTGGAGTCACAGTGGTTCCCAAATTCTCAAAAAAAAAAAAAAAGAGCAGATCCTCTATCTCTGGGTCTGAAGAGGGTCTGGAGAGTAGTGGGAGGAGAAAATCCTCACCACCCTCATCCGCCTCTTCTGTCGCCAGCGGGCAGCGCAGTGTGTGGTTCGAGAACGCAACCAAGCCTCCTCCTGCACCTCCTGCCTCGTGGAACCAGGTAAGTGCTGCACAGCACACTTAGACCACGCTACGGACCGCCTCCCCAAGAGAGCCTCCCGGGCCGCGTCCCTGTGTTCCACCTCGCTGCCCCACTCCGGGTACGCCTACGGTCCCTTTGGTCCCGCTTGTACGGTCTCTGCGAGCCTGGTTAGCGCTCCCCAGTCCGTCTCGCTGGCTCATTCGGACCATCAGGCTCGGCTATGCGATTCAGTTCGCCCGGCATCCCCCCAAGTTTCGGGCCATCCACTCCACTACAGTGAGAGCAGCCGATGCCCATGTCTTGCGTGCGGAGATCGCAGTCCTACTGGCGAAGGACGCGATAGAGCCGGTCCCTCCAGCCGATATGAGGTCAGGACACTACAGTCCCTACTTCATTGTACCCAAGAAAGGTGGTGGGTTACGACCGATCTTGGATCTGCGAGTTTTGAATTGGAGCCTCCACAAGCTACCGTTCAAAATGCTCACGCAGAGACGCATTTTCGGATGCATCCGTCCCCAAGATTGGTTTGCAGCGATCGACCTGAAGGACGCGTACTTTCATGTCTCGATTCTTCCTCGACACAGGCCGTTTCTGCGCTTTGCGTTCGAGGGTCGAGCATATCAGTACAAGGTCCTGCCCTTCGGGCTGTCCCTGTCTCCCCGTGTCTTCACGAAAGTCACGGAGGGGGCCCTTGTTCCCATGAGAGAACAGGGCGTTCGCCTCCTCAACTATCTCGACGACTGGCTCATACTAGCACACTCTCGAGATCAGTTATGCGAACACAGGGACCTCGTGCTCAGGCACCTCAGCCAGTTGGGCCTTCAGGTCAACTGGGAAAAGAGCAAACTCGCCCCCGTGCAGAGGATCTCTTTTCTCGGTATGGAGTTGGATTCGGTCGCACAGACAGCGCGCCTCACAGAGCAGCGCGCTCAGTCGGTGCTGAACTGCTTGAACACGTTCAAAGGCAGGACGGCGGTCCCACTGAAACTTTTTCAGAGGCTCCTGGGGCATATGGCAGCGGCAGCAGCGGTTACCCCGCTCGGGTTGCTTCATATGAGACCGCTTCAGCACTGGCTTCACGGCCGAGTCCCGAGATGGGCGTGGCATCACGGCACTCACCGGGTGGCAATCACACCGGCGTGCCGCCAGACCTTCAGCCCGTGGTCAGATCCCTCGTTCCTACGGGCAGGAGTGCCCTTGGAACAGGTGTCCAGGCATGCTGTGGTATTCACAGATGCCTCTGCCACCGGCTGGGGCGCCACGTACAACGGGCATGCAGTGTCAGGGGTGTGGACGGCTCCCCAACTGCATTGGCATATTAACTGCCTCGAGTTGCTAGCAGTACATCTCGCTCTGAGCCGCCTAAAGAGGCCGCTACAGGACAGAGACGTGCTGGTCCGTACGGACAACACAGCGACCGTTGCGTACATCAACCGACAAGGTGGTCTACGCTCCCGTCGCATGTCGCAACTCGCCCGCCATCTCCTCCTCTGGAGTCAGAAGCATCTGAGGTCGCTTCGAGCCATGTATGTCCCCGGAGTGCTCAACCGTGTGGCCGACGAGCTATCACGAGCTGTGCTCCCGGGAGAATGGCGACTCCACCCCCAGGCGGTTCAGCTGATTTGGAGAGAGTTCGGGGAGGCTCAGGTAGACCTGTTTGCCTCCTCAGAAACCACCCACTGCCAGCTGTTTTACTCCCTGACCGAGGGAACACTCGGCACGGACGCACTGGCACACAGCTGGCCCCGGGGCCCCCGCAAATATGCGTTTCCCCCAGTGAGCCTACTTGCACAGACTTTGTGCAAAGTCAGGGAGGACGAGGAGCAGGTCCTTCTGGTGGCTCCCTATTGGCCCACCCGGACTTGGTTCCCGGAACTCATGCTCCTCGTGACAGTCCCTCCCTGGCCATTCCTCTGAGGAAGGATCTTCTGACTCAGAGACGGGGCACCCTGTGGCACCCGCGTCCAGACCTCTGGAAACTCCATGTCTGGTCCCTGGACGGGATGCGGAGGTTCTAGGTGACTTACCCCCAGAGGTACTTAACACCATCACTTCTGCAAGGGCGCCGTCCACGAGACGTGTGTACGCCCTGAAGTGGAACCTGTTCGTCGAGTGGTGCTCTTCTCGCCGAGAAGACCCCCGAAGATGTTCGATAGGGTCCGTGCTTTCCTTCTTGCAGCAAGGGTTGGAGCGAAGGCTGTCTCCCTCCACCCTCAAAGTACATGCTGCTGCTATTTCAGCTTATCACGACCACATAGATGGCAAAACAGTTGGAAGGCACGACCTGGTCGTCAGGTTCCTTAGGGGGGCGAGACGATTAAATCCTCCTCGACCCCCCTCCATACCCTCTTGGGACCTTTCCCTGGTGCTTCGAGCACTTCAGGATGCTCCCTTTGAGCCGTTGCAATCAGCAGACTTAAAGCTTCTCTCCATGAAGACTTTGCTGCTGGTTGCACTGGCTTCGGTCAAGAGGGTAGGGGACCTGCAGGCATTTTCGGTCGACGAATCGTGCCTAGAGTTCGGGCCGGGTGACAACCATGTTGTACTGAGACCCCGGCCTGGCTATGTGCCCAAGGTTCCTACCACTCCCTTCAGGGACCAGGTAGTGAACCTGCAAGCGCTGCCCCTGGAGGAGGCAGACCCAGCCCTGGCTTTGCTCTGTCCCGTTCGCGCTCTGCGTATGTACGTGGACAGAACTCAAAGCGTCAGGACCTCAGACCAGCTCTTTGTCTGTTACGGAGGCCAGCAGAAGGGAAAGGCTGTCTCCAAGCAGAGGATGGCCCACTGGATAGTGGATGCCATCGCCTTGGCTTACCAAGTTCAAGGCGTGCCCTGCCCGCTCGGGTTGCATGCACACTCTACGAGAGGCGTTGCATCCTCCTGGGCGCTGGCACGTGGCTCCTCGCTAACAGATATCTGTAGAGCTGCGGGCTGGGCGACACCTAACACGTTCGCTAGATACTATAGCCTACGTGTAGAGCCGGTCTCCTCCCGTGTTCTCACCCTAGACGGGTAGAAGCACTGAGAGGCCCGGCTCTGTCGGCTTGCTGCACCCTACTGTGCACCCTTATTCTCCAGTGTGAAAAACCTGTGAGTCCTCCAAACACCCTCGGGCCGGACATGGCGGAGCGTCCGGTGCCAGGCCTGTATCCGCTGAATCCTTGAGAACCGGATATAGGCTGGGTCCCATATGTGTGACCCTACGGGGATCCCATATGTGTATATTCTCCACGGCTGCTCCTAAACGGAAGCCCGTGTCTTTCCCTTGGGCTAAGTCACCCATTACTCATATGCTGTACAACCCTCGGGTTAGTCCATATGTTATCTCCACTTAACTCCTTGAGAATGTGGCTTCCGCAGCGTTCCCTTCCTTCAGTTCGGGCACGCTTTCCCAGTGTTATCCAATAATATCACTGTATGGGTTATCACGGAACAACAGTGACAGGTTCACTCTGTGTAAGCCGCCTCCTATCGTCCTTCCAGGCAAGAAGGTGTAGAGGCTTGCACAGGGCGCTGGATGGGGTGCAGCAGCTGTGGCGCTTTGGTAGGGATTCCTATTGGTCGGTCACGACCTACGTAGTAGTGACCGACTGATAGGGAACGTCTCGGTTACGTATGTAACCCTCGTTCCCTGAAGGAGGGAACGGAGACGTAGGTCCCGTCGCCACATCTGCTGCCGCCCGCCGGGGCAGCCAGCTTATCGGCTTGGCTCCTCAGCAAAAAACTACAGTGCAATCACCAGCTGCTCGTTATATACCCGCGCTGCGAGGCTGCGCAGCTGATGCAAATGATTGCACGCCAATGTGTATTGGCTCGTTTAGTTTCACTCGAAGTAGATCGGCTCTCTAGCGAGATTCCTATTGGTCGGTCACGACCTACGTCTCCGTTCCCTCCTTCAGGGAACGAGGGTTACATACGTAACCGAGACGTTTTTCTTTTTAACTTTATATTAATCAAAGAATCCTGAAAAAATATGGTTGCCACAGTTCCAGTATTAATCAGCACAACTGTTTTCAAAATTGTTAAGTAAATGTTTCATGAGCAGCAAATCATCATATTAGAAGGATTTCTAAAGAAGCATGCGACACTGAAGACTGGAGTAATGGTGCTGAAAATGCAGCTTTCTATCCCTGGAATAAATTATATTTTAAAATGGAATATTCAAACTTATTATAAATTGTAATTATATTTCACAATTACATTTTTTCTGCATTTTTTATCAAATAAATGCAGCATTGGTAAGCATAAGAGACTTCTTTCAAAAACATTCAAAATATATTGTCAGATCTATAGCTTAACAAATGAAGTACTGTATCAGTGTTTTCTGCCTTAAGGAATAAAACAACACTTGGACTCAATACAAAAGGCACCTCTCATATCAGATATTGTCACAACCTTGTCACAATGTTAGCAGTTTTGAGCAGTTGCTGTCCTTCCCAAACTATTAATTTACTTGTCATGGCTCTGCCAGCCCTGTAGTTTTTTTTAGGTTTCTGCCATTAGAAATCCAAAAACACCATGCAATTCAATTTAGTCAAGTAATGCTTTTATGAAAATGCCAAGTGACTGACGTACTGATTCCTGAAATCAGTACTCTAATCAAAAGAGCCCTTCTGATATTTTAAAAGCCTTGTAAGAGGAGTACAAATTGGCAAAGCACGCCTACACTTCCACCTGCAAGGATATTGCTGGGAGAAAAGTCAGTGAATGCATCAGGTTTTCACATTTCCTTTGAGTGTGTAACATCTGTCTTTCAGCAATAAAAAAAGCCAGGATTGATTGGTTTGGTGACATTTCTGAAGATGAGATAAGAGCCTCTTAGATAGATTTTCTCTCTTGGTCTGTTTAATAGAAGAATTGTTGAGGGGGGGGGGGGAGCAAATACATTGAAGTTCAAAGGGACTGACAACCAAAAAATTTAATTCTGTCATCGTTTACTAATTTCAAACCATATACTGTAATTTAGTTTTTTGGAGGAAAACACACACATAGGTTTAGCAGAACATTGACACTTGCTCTTTTCCGTACATTGAAATTGAATTGTGACTAGGGGCTGTCAAGCTCCAAAAAACAACCAAATACACAAACAATCATCTGGTGTGAGGAATAAATATGGAATTGAAACTGAAAATTATCTCCTCTGCTACAGCAGAGAGGAGATTTTTCAGTGAGTATTAACTTCAATTAACTATTAAATTTTAGTCTTATCACACACAAGTTATTGTACGTCTTCAGAAGAGAATATTAGGGCTTGCATGCAGGATGTTTATCGGCTGGTCTGTAATTCAGTTTTTACATTCAAATAAATGAAATAAAAGAACAAAACTTTATTAATGTGGTACATAAATATTTATATTTTTTTATTTAATGTATAATGAAAATAATGAAATGTATTTATTATTTATTTATTTATTTATTTATATAAATAACTATTTTTGATAATTTAAGAAATATACTTATTTTTTCTAGAATTAATAAATAAAAATAAGGTATACATGTATTTATTATAGCATTTACTATATATATATATTCTATACAAAAAAAATGGTACGACCTATAAGAAACTATTATAATTTATTATTATTTTTTATTACAGATGATTACAAAGAGTCAGATGACAAAATACGAAACAAAGACATAATGACAGTGGTCTCTGCATATGCATCATGCTCATGTATTCCCACACACCAATTTTGCACTTAAAACCTTTCACTACGACTCCTCCAAAGTCAAACTCTTCACATCATTGAAATCAACAAAGTGTTTGCCCACGTGTGTCACGCATGTGTGTTCGTGATGGACTCATTAGGAACGTCAGTGCTCATGTTTTCATTTTGGTCCCCACTCCACCTCAGTGGGCTTACTGTTTAATGAAAGCACCTTTGGGCCATGGTAAAAGGCCAAGAGCCTTTGTAATTATTGTGATTACAGTGAGTGGCAATCAGGGGCCAACCTGTCATCTCTCTTCACCTCCACACCATCACCACCACCACAGGGGGGATCTCCAGGAGACACACACATGTATGCGTGTTCTTGTGCGTGCGTGCGTGCATGTGTAGGCGAAGTCCGTAAAGAGTTTGTGGCGGCCGCAGCGTCTGTCAAGATGACAACTACATGCACGTATACTCACACCCAGTATTAATTAGCTCATTCCTCATGTCATACAGCACTAACTGTGTCACATCCATTTCTATCAGCTCACCCGGCTTGACAGCCAGCAGGATTTACCTATAATAGCTGGGGGTGCTGGCTTATTAGTGTGTTTCATTAGTGACACTTGCTAAGGCAAACATCACTATTAATATTGCTCATACAATACGTGCAGTAATCGAGTTTTTAAAAAACACCTCTACGTTTTAAAGTAATGCAACATTTAAAGGGGACCTATTATGCAAAATTCACTTTTACATGGTGTTTGAATATAAATGTGTCGGCAAATGTGTGTACACAACCACCCTATAATGATTTAAAAAAACATGCTCTCCTCTTTTTTTAATCCCCAAAAATCATAAGAAATGTCTCAGAACAAGCCGTTTTCAGATTCTAGCATATTTGATGTCACATACAGTATAAAGCTACTTTTCTTTTGTTGTTTGATTCATATTAGCAGCATAGCAGTCTGTTACGCTGTCATGCCATTTCTTTACTTGCTGTTTGCATTCACATACAAAACCGACTGTGTTTATGTGAACTTTGTGTGTTTTTGACATAACCTTGTGTGTATTTGACTGTGTATATAACACATGAAAGATAACTTAGTTTAATACTCACGGGACGGGCTGTCTGACATCCAGCTTTGTGCGTGTGCTTCAGATGTGAGTGCTCTGAAAACCATAAATTAGAAGTTAGACTGATATGGCTTTAAAATGCAAGCAAATAAAAAGCGTTCATGATGAACAACTGCACTGTCAAGCATGACCGTGAAAGAGATGATAATCAAAACCAAACATATATTTTCGTTTTTGACAGAGTATTCTGAGGCGTAAGCTGTAATCAGGAGGTGTGTGCTATTAAAGGAGAACTCCGGTCAATTTTAACATTGAGCTCAATTTTTAGTAAATTTGGAGTGCTGTCAATACAGAGAACAACGACAAAAATTGGTGTTGCCTACACCGTGTTATCCTCTTTTTAAAATTTGCACCCTGTTGACTTCAATGGGGTCTAATTTTAAACCTGCTTTTATTTCTCTTATCATCCTTGATGTGTCATACAAGTGCCCAGCCATGTTGAGTGATTCCTTCAGAGTGAACACGAGTGAATCTGACTGCAGTAGATGTGAAAGATATTAATAAAAATGATGTTATTTCAGCCAGCGCAAATACCTGTATTTACATCCTGTTTTCGGACGAAATCCAAAGTAGTCGATTGTCGAGTTCACGCGCGTGATCATAGATAACTAAACCAATGCGCGTGAACTCGACAACCGACTACTTTGGACTTCGACCGAAAACAGGAACTAAATACAGGTATTTGCGCTGGCTGAAATAACATCATTTTTATTCATATCTTTCACATCTCCTGCAGTCAGATTCACCGTGCTCACTCTGAAGGAATCACTCAACATGGCTGGGCACTTGTATGACACATCAAGGATGATTAGAGAAATAAAAGCAGGTTTATTAACGTGCCCCATTGAAGTCAACAGGGTGCAAATTTTTAAAAGAGGATAACAGTCTAAGCAACACCGATTTTAGTCGTTGTTCTCTGTATTGACAGTACTCGAAATGTACAAAAAATTGAGCTCAATGTTAAAATTGACCGGAGTTCTCCTTTAATTTGCGAAGTTTTTCTAAATGCTCGATATGAATCAACTCAAACCAATGGTGTTTGTGTGGAGCAGTATTTGTGAGCCTTCGCTCAGAGACACTGGTGTGTAAAAAAGCAGAGTGTGCTGTGCATACATTTATTAAATTAAATCACAGCCCATGTAATTTGATAATCATACTAAGCCATAATCACAACTTTGGTTTTATTTTGATTAATCATGCTACAGAACAACCTATAGCTATAGCAACCCCTTAGCAATGTGGCAAACACCATGACACCTCAGCAACTGCACGGCAACACCTTGAACACAACAGCCACCCTGACCTCTTTCTTCAGAAAATATTAGAAATCTAGTTGATCAGTACTATGTCTCTGTGTAGAGCAGGTGTAGACACTTATGAATGAATGAATATTAATGCATCAGAGTGTAGGTTTCTCATTAGCATGTAGTCAAAAGGAAGAAGGCACATTCATAAAGGTAATGTAAGGTTATTGAGTTAATTCATCAAGTGCGGTCTTTTACTCATAGTAGATGCTGTCATTTACTGTACGTTGCACTCTTAAGAATTGAGAGGCAGAGAGGCTTCAGCTTCCTTTATTTTCGCTGCGGGGCTTCCTGCAGGTTGGTCATGCAGTGCATGAACGAATTACCTCAACAAAATCAGCCCAAGGCTTACATGTTGGTAAAGTTACACAATCAAACTTTTACAATGCACACAATTCATGTTTACAGCTAATGTAGAGCTTTTAGATTCTTTTTAGCCTTCTGATCAGCTTATATTTGTATGCATGAATGAATGAAATTAGATTTTTAGCAACTGCAAACATTTCATTACATTATAGCAGAACCTGTTTTATGAAAAGCATTTTATATGAAGTAGACTTGTTTTTCCTTGTCTGCTGCAAGGATTTATAATATAGAGTGTGCAGTTACATGGCATTTACAACTATTGAGATGAATGGGAATGCTAACAGATAACACTCTCCTGGTATATTAGACCTCATTGACCTTGCTAAGGTCCATTACCACTCTGAACCTATGTTGCTTTTATAGCAGTTTCTTTTTCACTGGGAAGCAGATAAATGAATGCCCTGCTCTTATGGCAAGTACAAGTGGCGTGGACTATTGAACCTCTGGGCTTGTCATGCAAATGGATACAAATTACAACTGATATATAAATAACAAATAACAAAACTAAAATTCTATTAGGCCGGGGCCCATGCGGAGGGGGGCGGCGGCCAGCAGAGCGAGAGCGTGGTCTCGGGTGCCGGGCCTGTCGAAGCTGGGGAGCAGCGGTGGTGGGCGGAGGCTGCGGCTGAGAGCTTCGAGCAGACGGCTGCGGAGCTGAAGCGCTTAGGCAGGAAGTGTTTCATGGCCTGTGACGTTTTCTGCACCTCAGCGAATCTATCCGCAAAATCTTTGACGGACGATCCAAAGAGGCTGGTAGAAGAGATGGAGGCGACTCCGACATCTCAGAAAGCGTCAACTATAAGTGTCTCTCCGCAACGGTGAGAGACGCCATGCTCCGCCCTATGGCCTGTGCAGCAGACTTAGTGGCGCGAAGAGCTAGGTCCGTGGCGCTCCTTAAATCCGGCATGCTGATAGCTCCCGGTCCTTCCTCATCCAGCTTACGGAGAAGGTCGGCCTCGAAGATCTGCAGGATGGCCATTGCAACGCAGATGCAGCTTGTCCAGCGGCAGTGTAAGCGCGACTGTGCATGGCTGAAGTCGTGCGGCAAGCTTTTGATGGTAGCACCATCTTGGCACGCCGTCCAGCGGAGGGCGGGCAAAGATGGGCCGCTACAGCTTCTTCCACAGGAGGAAGAGAATGGTATCCTCTGTTCTTAGCACCGTCCACCATGGAGAATGCTACTGTGACAGAGGTACGCATTCTGGCTGAGAAGGGGGCTTTCCAGAACTTCGCAACTTCTTCATGAAGCTCAGGAAGAAAAGGAGCGGTTCTTGAAGACGGCGAAACGCGGTCCCCTTGCAGGAAAGATCTATCCAGCTGGTTGTGTGCAGGCACCTCGGGCGTCAACCACTCAAGGCCGAGGCTCTCTACGGCCTGCGTGAGCACGAAGCGTTCCACAAAGCCTCGATCTGTCCATCCCTACCTACAGGTTTGGCATGCTCTTGACGGCATATACACGGGTTCGTGTCAACAAACACTTTTCTGTAAACTACGTGTGCACAATGTTATTTTTGAAAACTGAGAGGGGGGGTGAAATGTCTGTTTATGAAAATAGCCGTCCACGTGTAAATGTAGCCTAAACCAGGAATATATAGAGAGAGTTATCAAGGCTCATGACACACAGGTGGAAGTGATCTAACAACATTGAGTCCAGGCAATGGGTTATGGGAAGTGTAGTTGTTTATTGAGTGGCAATATGTATAATCTATCAAGGGCACTCCAGCTGGTGATCAAGATGAAAAATTATAGTGATTTGGCCATTTAGGGCCATGTGGCAGGAATACAATGTCTTCTACACCTGAGCTTCAAAAGTCAATTTGCTCCAGTTATTTTCTGCTAATTAGCAGCAACAACCGTTTCATTAAGCCTCAGTTATCACAAACTGTCCATTCCACATTATTTTGTCATCGCTGTGACAAAATCTACAATTCAGCAATATGACATTTTGACATTATCCGGCCCTCCAAACTGCAATCTGGTGCAATGAATGCCACTTAAAAACAGGCATTAAATGCTGAATTGAGAAAAGTTAATGAATCATAACTCTGCTGACAACGGAAAGCTTTTTTTCGGCACAACTAAGCAAAAACAAGTTGGAAAAAGGCGGTTGGACTCAGCAATTGTCAAGAGTTCTCTAATCCCTGCCGAACACACGCAAGCTGCAGAGTAAACAATTATCGCTGTGCAGTTTACGCTCCACTTCACAGTGAGGAGCATTTCATGAGACTCAAGCTACTGTAAACGTTACATCTAACACATAGTTTGATCTATAGGAAAACAACCACTTAGAGCAGGTTTATCATGATTCAATCAGTGCCAGTCTTTATTTATTGTATAAGCCCCTATACCTTTGTAAGCTGTATGTATTATATGAACCTGAGGCATACAGTGGCATTCAACTGTAAATAAGTGCATGGTGGAATTCAAAGACCCAAATGTCCCATGTGTTCTCTGGTGTACTGAACCACTATTCATTGAGAGACACATAATAACGATTCTAAGTTTGGCCAAGGCTCATTGCTAAACTTTTAGAGACTTGCAAAACCTTATTAGTCATAGCTGATGCTAATACATGTAAATATGTGATGATTATGTGCATGATTATGGTGATTACATAGCTAGCATTCTAACACACCCATTTAGCTATGAAAGAAAATTCATGCTAGAGTAAATTCATGCTAATGACATCTGTAGGTCTAGTCTACACAGCACAGACCAATTTGAAATTCAAAAACAGTTTAACATGTTTTTTTTTGGGTTTTTTTGTTTTTGTTTGTTTGTTTGTTTGTTTGGTTGTTTTTTTCACGTGAGAATATGTGTGGCGGACAGCTGCCAGGAGTTTTGATTTAATGGAGAGTATAAAATAATCCTGAACCAAAATAATCCTGAACCCAAATATATCAGTTTCCACAAAAATATTAACCAGCACAACTTCAACATTGAGAATAATAAAAAATGTTTCTTGAGCAGCAAATCATCATATTATAATGATTTCTGGAGGATCATATGACACTGAAGACTGGAGTAATGATGCTGAAATACAAAATTATTTTAGCATTAAAATACAAAGATATTTAAAATTGTAACAATATTTAGCAATATTACCATTTTTGCTGTATTTTTTTTTATCAAAATAGAGAGATTTAAAAATCTTACTGACACCGAAGATAATGTCCACGCAATCTCATGAGATATTGCTGACGTATTTTGTGTCATATCCTGTAACGTTGACTCATTATACTTAAGTAGCCCCAAAACAAGTCCCTAATATAACATGTGGAATTAATATGTCCAAATAGGTTATCACATCGTCATTTTCAAATGGTTGTCATAAATCAAACTTTTACATAAGATCCTGTTTGCGGTGGAGTTTCACACAACAATGGCAAGGAAACATATAAATATAAAAAAGGCTTTAGTGATAAATAGTCACTAAAGCATCTCCACTATTAAATAGCTTCAGGCCAGTAGCTAAAATGTTTGTCTATTTTGTTTGTCAGAATCCACAGTCCAACAGTTATTTGGGTCATGCCACACAGAACACATCACCATGTACCAGAAAGGCAATAACTTCAGTCATTAAACCTAATATGCAATATCTCCCACAAGTTGTAAATTGATAGTCCCACATTTTATTATTTTATTTGCTGCTGAGCATCAGTAAATTTGCAAACAAATCATCATTCCTGATAGTTGAAGAAATGTGCCACAGAATGCTGAACAGCTTTGGATGTGTGACACATCCCCCCATCAATCATTTAGCCTGTGTAATGGATCAGCCTAAACAGGATGATATTTCATTACCTGAGAGAATCAGAATTGTAATCTAGGTCACAGTTTATTTCCACAGGATCCAGGGGCCTGTACCATGATGGTAGTTGAACAAACTCAGGGTTACAGGATTAGTTTCGAGTTGACAAAACCAAACCAATCTAACCAACTGGCTTTGTTGGCACCATGATGCTGATCATCAACTTTCTCTGTCAACTCAGGCTTTGATCCTGAGTTTAGGTGTGACAACAGTAGCGAACAGCCAATCACGCTGTGAAAGAGTGAAACTGTGATTTATTTCTTGTGAGAGAAGCAGCGCGATTCACTTCTCTCTTCTGCAGAATATTACGAGATTGAATAATATTAAGAATTTTATCAAATTTACACAGCAAGCAGAAAATAGCTGTCTATGAAAGAGAACAACTAAAAGAAAAAAGTCTTGCTATATCAGTGCAAGTAAAAGTTGTAAAGGTAGTTTATACAGTTGATAACTGTGTGTAATAATAATTGATAAACTAAAATTGTACATGTGATTGATTAGGGGTAGGATAATTACATAAATAATATCTATATAATACACAATTATTATTGTAAAATAATTTGCTATGTAGTGACTTTTAATTTGGAGAAGAAACCGGTGGAGTGACTTTATCGCATCAAACATGTGTCACTTTGCTCACAGCTGATTGGTCCAAATTCGGTTTGCAACCTCTTACCTGGACCATAACCTGCCCCGGACCAGGTTGGCCGTGGAGCGTAAGTTACTGTGGCAATGAACACTGCTAAAAGCCAAACCACTTTCATAGTCCCTAAAACCCAGGGTTAGAGCAAACTAAACTGAAACATAGCTGTCTAGCCACTTAAACCGGCTTCATGGTTGTCACGGTCACCAGCCTAGTCACCATCTCCTTCACTACATCTCCCTTCTTGGCCCACACCTGCACGTCCTTCACAATCACCTGCACCTGCAAGCGATCTTCCTCATTAACTTCAGCATAAAACCACTCACCTTGTGTTCTCTCATCCTCCAGTCTCGTTTATCTCAAGCGTGTGGAATGTTTGGACCCATACCTCCCGTGTCTTTACCTGTGTTTTCTCCAGCGATTCCTCCAGTGTTCATCCCCAGTATTCCTCTCCAGCGTCTGTGTCCTGTGCTCTCCTCTACCTGGTGTTTGCCATTTACCTGTTTGTCTACCCATTGCTGCTATTAAATTAACTCAATCACTTGTCTTTCTGTCTCCGGGTCCTCTGTTCTGTAACAATGGTATAGGCCCCAGGTCTTTGGTTGTGATTGTTAACTGATCATTTTGAATATCAACAAACTGCTCACTGGATATAACAATTATCTTTTGATATTAGACATGCGTCGAATTTAAAATTTTGACCAATACAATACACTAACAATATTTTAATCGTATGGCTAATAAATGATAAATGACAGATGTAATTTTTTTGCATCATGCTATATAAATTATAATGCTACACTAAAATTTTAAATATTCAATTACTGACCTTTATTTTATCAAAAATAGAACAAAACAGTAATATAATTATAATTTCTGTTTTGATATATTTTAAAATTTAATTAATTCCTGTGATGGTAAAGCTCAATTTTCAGCAGCCTATTATTCCGAATATTCTGATCTGATACATAATAAACATTTCTTATTAATATCAATGTTAAAAGCAGCTGTGCTGCCCAATGTTTTTTGGGGGGTTTTTTTTGGTAACTTTGGTAACTATCTCAAAATAGTTGGGGGCCTAAGGACATTTTCGAGCAAATTCATCTAAAAGCACCATATTTGGCACAGATGTAGCTCAGGCAATACTGAAATGATTTAGCTAGGGCGCCGGAGCTAGCGACCCTCGGGGGCAAGTTTGCGGCCTATAACTTTTGAACCACATGAGCTACAAATACATACTTGATGTCTTTTTCAGCTTAATTGATCATGGGAAACACATAGGAATGTATGCTTATATTTACCTTTTTTGGCTCTGGCGCCCTAGCTAAATCATTTCAGTATGACCTGAGCTCTGTGGCAAATTTGGCGCTTTTAGATGAATTTGCTCGAAAATGTCCTTAAGGCCCCCAACTATTTTGAGATTTGAGAAAGATTACATTTACAGTTTTAAACATAGAAACATCTATAACCAATATGGTACCAAATAGCAATACATCATGTATCCTTATGCCCTTCAAATGGAGCCGAAAGTATTGTTATTATGAGATATTGAGTTCTGAGCACAAAAAAAGTGGGAGTCTCGTAATGATAGCTTCACAACACATCACTCAAGCAAAGCAAAATGTAAAAGTTTGAGGCACAAATGTATCTGGGCCCCATATCTCAGAGGTCTTCTTTTGAATGATTATAAGAAAGTCACACAAATAGATGGAAGGTGAGTGAGACACTCAGCCTGATAATGAAGAGAATCCAATAAATGATTTAGGCGCTACCTCTTTTCCTCCATCTATATAATAACAGCCTTTTGTGTTGTCTTTTCCCAAATCACGGGCATGCCTTTTCATTAGCCGCTGAAGCACTCAAGGTTTCCTCTTTATTAAGAAAACAACTGGTCAAGTAGATTACCCTATAGAACTGTATCCACACCGTAAAAGCTTTCTATGAATTAGGTTAATGGCTTTTCTGTGTCAGTGTGAAACATGCATTTTTCGGGTCCATAATTGCTAGTGGTAGCACCACTACAAATGTCTACAATGTTATAATTGCTGGAGGCTATTATTGGTAATACTACAACAAATTACCACTTTCATATTTAGTGAATATCTCTGTAGGCCCGTGTCTAGTACAAGAATCATAAAGGAAGCATGTCTGCTATTTAAATTTGAGAGTTGATGGGGGGAAACTACCAAAATCAGTTTTTTGGCAAAGTTTCAAACCAACAATGGAGAAAACATTTGATTTGGAACATTGCTGATGTGAAAATTATATGAAAATGCATTTAATTATCTGTAACACGGTGTGGCGAGCAGGACGAGGTCGAGGGACGTGAGAGAATCGTATCGCTTCACAGTCGTCGCTCCTCCTTTATGCTTCCGCTCCTCTGTGAGAGATACGAGACCGGTGCGCCTCACAGGTGTCGTTCATCATTAATCACACCACCTGTCTCGCACCGCTCTCTCACGTCCCTCGACCTCGTCCTGCTCGCCACACACGGTTTCTTAACCAAATGGATCCAAAACAAGCCTTCTCTACAATCTAAATCTAAATAAAGTATTACAAGCTGTAATCTCCGTAGTATAAGTCGCATCAGTCAAAAAATGCGTCATGAAGAGGAAAAAAACATATATAAGTCGCACTGGACTATAAGTCACATTTATTTAGAAACCAAGAACAGACATTTAATATGCTGGAAAGGCAAGTTATTCAGCTACACAATAGCACACAGAAATACAGGCTGAATAGGTGTCCGGTATGTTAACGTAACACATTAACAGTTATTCAGCGACACAATAGCATAAAGAACATATACCTGGGAGGCTGATTTGGCTAAATTAACATTAGCCAGCGAGTCCAACAAGTTACCGGTAAGCAAGTTCACCAAGCTCGCAATCTCATTCCACAACACTGAATCTGAAACCATTGAGTTCTTCCTCGGTGTCGCTTCTGATCAACTCCGCCAACTAGAGTGCCCTCTCCCGACTGTAGATGGTAATGTTTTCTCTTGGTTAATCTCAGTCAGTATGAATTAATTTTGATATATAAGTCGCACCTGACAATAAGTCGCAGCCAAACTATGAAAAAAAGTGTGACTTAGTCCGTAAAATACGGTACTTGGATATTCTGTAAGCTTTTCACTTTTATTTAGCCTCTGCCTCTGTTTAAATTTATAAAAATACACTTAAGGGCCGTACACACCGGGACGAATATCGGAGGGCATTAGTTTAGGCTTTGTTTAGTCACGAGGCGTTAAACGTCGGCGAATATCGCACGTGAAATTCGTCCCGGTGTGAACAGGCCTTTAAGTTGGTCAGTGAAATAAATGTTAGTTTTGTCAGTTAAATAAAGGTTAAAGAGAATGAACTAATCACATATTCTTGATTTTATTGCATTTTACAAAATGTCCCAACTTTGTAGAACATCTAATACTGAAATAAACTGCTGGATAAAATCGATTTCATACAGATGTACAGAACAGTATTATTCGCTCTGACTCAAAGATAAATCAGGATTCATAATGAGACATTATGCACTTGAGCACTTCATAAACGAAACCTGACAGCAAACAAAATGTCACCTCAAATGAGTCACTTACTCTAGGATTTACTTTGTTCAGGGCACATGGAGCACATTTTACTGCTATGAGACGTGAAAAGCTCTGCCATTAACTATAATGAGACTAATATCCTAGAGGGCAAAGTGACCCCTCACATCATACTTTTTAATTGCCTGTAATTCTACACCCTAATAATGTCTGTACATTATCAGCCTATAATTTTCAGCCAGGACATTTTCTACTGGAAAAGGTCACTTGAAGATTACTAGTCCGGGCATGTATGGGGCCCAACCATTGAGAGCAAATGTATGCGCCCTAGAAACGATTTTTATTTTTTATTTTAATAAAGATGCAATTTATTAAACTCAACACTATTTCCATAGCTGAAGTGAAATTAATTAACTAACAAAGTCTCGCAGAGAAAACCATACAATCAGCAAATTTACCACATTTTACAATTACCCAGATCCACCTCATTTGCTACATCAGCTCTGTCAGTCACTAATTTCGACTTTATTATAATGTTTTGTTTTGACATGTCTGTTCAAATTAATCTTCCTTCCTGGTGATTATTTTAGTTAAGCAGAGTTCCACAGTATGATAAAAATCACAATTAACTGAAGCTAATTACCTTCACTTTATATTAGTTCATATCACATGTCTGATTGCTGCAGAGAAGAATTGATACAGTAGTTTGAGCTTATTGCCCTGCTATCTGAAATAGGAAAACTAAAAGGGATACTCCACCCAAAACCCTATATGTTTGAATGGCTCTTTATACAGTTTACATTCTCTGTCTGTCTGGGATTTACTTAGTTCTTCTTGTTTTCCACCGAAAATATAAAATGTATTACTCGGGGTCTGTTTTTCTTTTCTTTCTTTTAAATCAGCCAATGAACTTGTATGACACTATATCATTCACGGACCACTAAAAGTCCACAAACCACAGTTTAAGGGCCACTGCTCTATAATAAAACAAACCTCTCATTCACTCTGATATTCTCCCTCTTTTCCTGAAACACACCTTTTTTCTGTCTGTCTCTGTTATTTTTCCTTTCACTCCCTCACTTGCTTCTTGCTCACAACTGAAGGTTGAATACTTTGGGCTCATAAGGGACAAAACTTAGACTGTCCCTTTAACTTAAGATATGAATGAATGTACTATTCCCCTTCATAATCCTTGTAGACAAAACAAATATGGTTAAAGCAGCTATCTGGAATGTTCTTTACAGTAATAACAGCCAGAGACACATGACTCATAGCACCTCTGGAAGTGACAATCTGCAGAATTGGGGGCCAAAATGTTGTGAACTATATTCAAATCAAAGAGTATAGGTCAGTTTTAAATAGGCAGATTCTCCATTTAAAAACACAACCCTGGCTGTGTTAAAAACGTGCCTGTGACGACATTTCTGCATTACTCTAATTTTTGCATGTTTCACTATATTTTGAAGTAAAATGTCCAACGAGTGGAGCTAAAACCAAGTTCTACCAATAAGACAAGGGAGAATAAATACTGTGACAATTAAACATTTATTTACAGCCCAGCAAGCAATCATGTTCTTTGGCGTAGGCATTGTCTGTAGCTTGCAATCCGAGGGTCCGGACTCTGCATATCCTGCCTGAAGACGAAGGCAGGGGCGCAGCCGACCCCCTGCGAGGTATGGGAAGGGAGCATCCTGGTGGTGGGGTGGATGGAGGGAAGAGACCATCCTGGTAGTGTTAGGGAGGATGGAGGGAAAGACCCGTCTTGGTGGGGAGAATGGAGGTGAATGGAAGCGTCAGCATCTGCGAACTCAGACTTGTGTAAGTACCAATCTTTTATACCACAAGTATAAGAATATGATTGGATAGATGAGAAGGTAATAAGTGACGTAACAATTGTGTCTTCCCGGCAGAACTTATGCTAAAGCTTTGATTTCAGTTTTATCTGAAACTTATTAATGTGAATGTGGCAACATTTTATTAAATCGGTTGTTGTATGTATCGTGACAAATTATCTAACCGAAAAAAGGTTAATGCGCCATCACGTTTAAAATGACATACCCTACTCTAAACCTAACCAATAGAAATATCAAAAGCAAATGTGAGAAACACAACTATGCCAGTTTAGCTTGCTTCTATACAAGACTGTGCTCTTTTATCGTGACTCTCGTTTCACAGGACTCATACCCGTGCAACGCTGTACCACGCTAGCAAATTTACTATGTCAGAAAAGTCATAGCCTACATACGGAGCTGGTTATGCAAGTTTACATGTAACTATGTTCTTTTAAAAAAAGCTTCTGTGGTGGCAGTTTTATGATATTCATTGTCTTTAGTAAAATATGGATGATTCAACAGAATGTCACATGTGTGTCTCTCACTTGTAGTGAGAGAAGAATCTGTTTATGTACCTGGGGAGGCAGAAGGGGGAGACACTCCAGAGAACAGACGAACAAGGACCTCTGACCTAGAATGTCAGAAGGCCGTTTGGTGAAGGAGGGCTTATGGGCCAACTAGTGACGAATCTAAACTAGTGTTATGGCTTCTTTGTCTATGGAAAACTACTGGATGGAAATCTACTGGAAGGAAGGCTCTGGGGGGGGGAGGAAGACCTTGGAGATTAGGATAAAAAGGTGGTTCAGTCTGTCTGGGGGTGTGTCACTCTTCTGCACAGGGTAACAACTGTGTATTAGACTGCTCCTATTCTTGCAAGAATAAATACTTCTATTTTATAATTTGACTCTGAGTCTCCCTTACGCAGTGATGTTTGTTTGATGAATTTTTGCCACAACACTTCCTAGAAAAGAATCAATGCAGATTAGGGATACAACACATCAAGGGAGCAAACCTCCTGAGGATAAAATGCAGATCACAACAACAAGACAGACAAAAAAAGAAAGTAGGCCATTAAATACCATGAGCCTCACAGACGGTGTATATGTAAATAGTATCAGTCAAAAAATGGTGCTATACCATGTCAAATGTGGCAGAGTATTAGCTCATCCATAATCAATACAACAAGCCGCAAACAATTGTTTGAGCACAGACTTCACAACAAATGACTTATGGATTCAGGTTGCAGGCCTAGCACTTTTTGGCCACAGTATACTGACCTGTCAACAAGACAAGATCCATCTATTGCCTCAAAATGACTAATTGCTAAAAGAAAGCTGAGTGAAAGTTCCAGTGTCCTCCCTGCCAGCCTACACTGGCTATTTCAGTGGTGGGTCATGACCCAAAAATGGGTCGCAGGTCTGTTCTGATAAGGAAAACAATGCAGAATGCAAATAATAAATTGCAACATATCATATCATGCATAGTTATGATGCCAAAGTAAAAAGACATTCAAATGCAGGAGAAAGCACTTCCCATATATTTTTTGTTGGTGTTGAGGCTAATTAAACTCTACATTAAACTCTACAGCATTTTGTGGGAAACCATCAATTCATCACTTGTTTGCAAGTTAACAAATTAGGTAGATGCCAACAGGGACAGGTCAAGTGACAAACTCATATATCCATGGGCTTATTTAGTTAATAGTAGTAATGATCATTTGAATAATCAATCTGAATCTTAAAACACAACCAGTTGAGAACGTCTAGGTTACTAATGTAAACCCCCCTTCCCTGAAGGACGTCAGAATGATTGATGAATTGGGATCTCACCTGAGAGCCCAATCACCTTCAAGTGTAAACAAAACAAGCTAATGGACATTGCTTGCATCGCGAACCACACCCGGTGAAGCGGGTTTGAATTGAAACGTGCTACACTCACTCATTTAAGTTTTGTGCTGAGGAACCGAGACAGTCCCGGCCATTCAAAGGTGGTACAGCAATTGTGGTGATGGGATGTAATGTCTCTATTCCCTCCTTCAGGGAATGGGGGTAACATTAGTAACCTAGACATTCCCTATTAGTCACATGCAACGTTATGTCAGAACAACTGATGAATTGGGATCCCTGCCAAAACGCCGCAATTGGGCTTTAATACTGAGAGAGAGTCGATGACTGCTGTTCCCTCTTAACCACACAGTGAGACTATTTGGAAAACACTGGTAAAGTGTGCCGATTCCTAATGGAAAGGGACACGACGGAGACCACATCCTGCCCTTAGGGAGGTAACCTGTGGAGTTACCCATATGGACTGACCATTAGAGGAATGATACGAGAGGTCTCTGTGGTAGATCCAGCTTAGCTAGGGTGAAGTCAATACCAAGCAGAGACGGCAGGGCGGGCTCTGCCCAGGGAAAGACACAGCCTCGCCTGTATCTTTAGGGAAGCGGTACAGTGGAAGATTACACATGTGAAATCACCAGTAGGGTAATCACAACACGTGGGTACCTAGTCTAGCACAGGGACTGACCTTTTGGGAATACACACAAGCTAGACCTAGCGTCTGATGCTTCCGACCGCGTCTGACTGCAGAGGGTGCTGGAGAAACTCCATTCAGGGTTTTCGCCAGTTGCGGAACTCACCTGTGGAGCAGATAAGTGCTCATATCCCATCCGCAGCAAACAAGAAACCGAGCGGGTCTCCCTAAATACTAGCTACTTGTAGTCAGTACACGTGAGGACACAGGCTCTACACAGAGATTGTTAAACCTCGCAAACGTGTTGGGTGTCGCCCAGCCCACAGCTCTACAAATGTCTGACAGCGCCCAGGAGGAGGCAACGCACCGAGTGGGGTGAGTTCTCACCCCAAGGGGGCACGACTGTTCTTGAGCTTGATACGCCAAGACCATGGCATCCACAATCCAGTGGGCTATCCTTGGATACAGCCTTTTTCTTCTGCTGGCCTTCAGAACAGATAAAGAGCTGGTTTGAGGTCCTGAAGCTCTGCATGCGCAAGGTGCGAACGGGACCGAGCAGAGCAAGGGCTGGGTCTGCCTCCTCCCGGGGCAGCACTTGCAGGTTCACCATCTGGTCCCGAAAGGGAGTGGTAGGAACCTTGGGCACATATCCAGGCCGGGGTCTCAGGATTACATGAGAGTTGGTCGGCCCGAATTCCAGGCACAGTCCGTTGACCGAAAATGCCGTCAGTAATGTCAGATCAATAATATTGTTCAAATTTAAGTGTCCCCAACTAAGCAAGCCAGAGGCGATAGTGGCAAGGAACCAAAACTCCATCATTTACAGAATGGAGAAAAAAAAACCTTGGGAGAACCCAGGCTCAGTCAGGGGGCCAGTTAAGATTCAGGCTGAAAAGAAAGCACGAGTCTGATCGGGCATTCACATGTGGTCTTCTCCGTGAAAAAAAAAAATCACCAATCAACGAACAGGCTCTATTTCAAGTATAAGGGTGGAAGTGATCATGTCTACCACTCCCGGGGTTAGATCACAAGTCCTCCATGTCCCGTCCAGAGACCACACATGGAGGTTCCAGAGGACAGGATGTGGGTGCCATAAGGTACTCCATCTCTGAGAAAGCAGGTCCTTCCTCAGAGGAATCCGCCAGGGAGGCACTGTCACGAGACAAGACTTGCTCCTCGTTCTTCCTTGAGTGTGCACAGTGTCTGTGCGAGCAGGCTCACTGGGGGAAAGGCATACTTGCGTAGGCCCTGAGGCCAGCTGTTTGAGGCCAGTGCATCCATGCAGAGGGTCCCCTCGGACAGGGAGTAAAACAACTGGCAGTGTGCTGCTCCGAAGCATCTCCAAATCAACTGGACCATCTGTGGGTGGAGTCGCCATTCTCCCGGGAGCGTGGGCTCTCGTGAGAGCTCGTCGGTGCACGTTTGAGCTCAGCTGGGTTGTGAATGGCGCCAAGAGATGGTGGGTGAGTTGGAATATGTGACACGAGAGTATAGACCACCCTGGTGGTGAATGTACGGAATGGCCGCAGTCTTGTCCACGCAGACCAACACATGCTTGCCCTCTAGCAGCGATCTACAGTGAAGCAGGGCAAGACGCACTATTAGCAACTCGAGGCAATGGATGTGCCACTGCAGTCAAAGTCCTCTCCAGGAGCCCGAGGCAGCATGGGAACACCACAAGTGTAACACAGTGGGTGGGGGGTGGTAGGGGGGGGATTGCAAATGCAAAAAAATAAAAAATTATAAACAAAAAAAAAAGTTGGGGGGAAGTAGTTATACCCTGGCTGAAAAAAGTCAGTTTAAGTTTTAATCCAATGCGATAACGTTTACTAGCATTTTCAGGAAAAAGGAAATCCTCTCCTGGTCAAAATGACTCGAACACAACATGAACAGACCAATAGAAAAAATATGAAAAAAAAATACTATATTTCGAGAGAAAAAAATGCTACAACACAAACTTACTTTTACTTGCAATACCAGAGGTGGGCTGATCACATCAGCAGTTGTCTCATTTCAAATTCATATTTAGCAGCACTGAACTGTAGGTCCCTGCCAGCTTCCTGACTGAGATGCTTTGTACGACTCATATTCAGAGCATTCATAACATAAGGTGAACATGCGTAAGCAAGTGAGCAGATGAAGCCCTTAAAACATGATTTCACTTCTAAGTAATGCAGCATGCAAATGTAGACTGGGTAGGTGTCTGACAGTGAATGAGATACAAAGAGGTACTATACTGTAAGGCAGTGTTGTTGACTCTCAAAAGCTGTTAAATTTGCTTTTTAAAACATGAGTTGGAAAATAATCAGTATTCAACTCCAGCAAAAACTACACAACAAAAACTATTTGAAGCAAGTGCAAAAGCACAAGGGAATATGCATTACTTTAAACTGAAGTTCACACCCAACCTACGGATGTGAGCCTTCAATTTAACATGTCAATGTAATACTTCTGTCACATTATTATGATGTACATTAAGATAATTGGATATTAATTTAGTGAATTTCTAGATTTAAGTGTAATTTAATTAAGTGTTTGTAAATATGAACTATAAGTAAACAGTAGAATCCCGTTCGCAAACAAATGAAGAAATGACCATTAATGAACATCAACATAACCATTATGGTACTGATATATTGCAAATCACTATTCATTATATTTTCAGCAACCAATAAGACTGTAGAACCACTGTATGGAAAATGGTTTGAAACTATATTTTGAAACATTTTATGTTCCATTTGGGGGTGCTAGAGAATAGAAATTACACGCTTCATATTTAAAGTCTTTAATTTTATCCTATGTCTTAAATTAATGAAAAATGTATCCATGATTTCAATATTCAATATTTCAATGTTTTGTTCCTTTTTTATACACCTTCCACAGCGGATGGCAACATTTCATCATAGGGCAACATTACATCAGGGTAATAATACAGCTTCCTTCCATGTTGTTTATCATCTGTAATAAATGACTAAACTCCAAACCCAGTTCAAGGTCTGCAAACAAATAAAACTGTATGCCTGTGATGTACTGCTCCCTGGTTTACCCATTGTAAATCAAAGTTTTGAATTACAGTTTTGAATATGTCCCAAAATGTCATAGCATATAATGCATTCATCGTGTAATTACAAATGAACACTGTATTCCTTTACCTCAAAAACAACAACAAAAGGACAAAAAACACTAAGTTATACAGTATAAATCTTGTACACTTTTTTTGTTGCTTTTTTTTTTTTTTACCTCAGGAGCTCAGCTGTTTTTCTAACATTTGTAAAGGTTAATGTTTTTGGAAGTGCATTAAAACAGAGAAGTGAAATGCAAACACCAGAAGCAAACACATGCCTTCTACTTCCAAATGCAATAATGGGTCAGAAACTAGATTCTTCCCTGGTCTGAAGCAACAGTGTTTCTCCTCGCTCCTACGGCTCTTCAGGAAGTAATGAAAGTATTTCAAAAGGATTTGGCTTAACTTGGAGGTAAGCAGAATGGCAAACTAACTCAGACATATGCTTTCAAGACCAGACTTTCCTTTCCAACTAGCATGCAGCGATATAGCGATTCTGAATGCAGTGTGATGAGTGTACAGCACTGTATGGCAACACAAAGCACTATCAGGTATTCCTGTACACAACTATGGAGATATTCATGATATTTAAATATTAATGCATTTGTTTACAAAGGTTCAAGTGTTTACAAAGGTACAAATGTTTGATGTTCCCTTTTCATTTTATAAACAGTTTGGACACACCTTACAGAATATATGCTCCATGTGATGTTAAAAAAAAAATCATAATAATAATAATAATATATATATATATATATATATAAAACATTTTCAGCCACAATTCCCATACTTCCATTTGTGTTTCATAAATTAAATGACTTATGTAACGGGTGTGTGAAGTAAAATACAGGCAGAATGACAAGATTTAAGAAACGAGGAAGATTTAAGAAACGAGGTAACACTTCACTTAAACCACAATTTTAACAATGAACAGAACTGAGAAAATTTTGGGCTTAAATACACTGGGGTAAGGAGAGGAGAGCAGGAGTAGCAAGGAGGGGACGCATAGCACAGCCAGGACGAAGGCCCATGGTGGAGTCGAGGGAGGGATGAGTCAAGGCTGAGCAACTGACCCTTTAATGAATGAATGAAATGAGAAAAAGAAAAAATCTTGTTCTTATTCAGAGATGTGATGCTCAAATTTTTCTATATTTCATTAAAATGATCATCATAATTGCAATCCAATGCACAGTTCACCAAAATTATTTAGGCTACTCGCCCTCATTCACTATAAAAAATGCTGGGTTGTTTCAACCCAATTTTGGGTCAAATATGGACAAACCCAGCCGTTGGGTTACATTTTTTAATTACATTTTTAACCCAACGTTTGGGTTTGTCCATATTTGACCCAAAATTGGGTTGAAACAACCCAGCATTTTTTTTAGAGTGATTTGAAAACTGCTAACTTGATAATACTTAAAACTACAGTTGACAAATAAATAATAAAAGTTTGTCAATTTTATACTAAGAATAATTAAAGGCCGTTCATACCAAGAACTATAACATAACTATAAAGATAACTGTAATAACTATATTAGCGTCTATACTATAGCAACAGACTGTTTATTATAAGCATGCGCTGCAGTTGTGCCGTTTGCTGCTTTAAATGTTTGAGCTCTTTGAACAGGATGGATTCTGATTGGCTGTCAATGTTTTTTATAATTCATCAGCAAGAAAACTAAATCATTTTGAAAGTGATTCCAACAATATTGTTCCTCTGTGGTATGGACTCTTCTATTCTTTTAAATTTAGAATGATTTTTACAACTACATCTTTATTGTTATTGTTATCGTCCCTGGTGTGAACTAGCCCCATGGATAATTTTTTTATGCTTTATGATTTACAGTTACAGTTTACATTTTCCAAGGAGTCACTGCCATTTCAAACAGCACCAGAGAAGCCAGTCATCACTGGGTAGCATTGCTATTGTTACGGATTATGGCAGATCATTTGTCTAGTCAGGGTTAAGGATTAACTAAAGGAAAGGGCAATGCATGATGGGCAAACTGACTGTATAAAAGATTAAGGGAAATGAGGGTTTTCTGTTTACATATTTAAAATGACAATCAGGTCATGGCAAAAATTTAGCAGATTATCTGAGCTCTCAGAAGCATCCCAAAATGGCACAGCTTTTCAAGTGAATTCGAGAGATTACAGGAAACGCTTTCAGACAGTTTGGGGAAAAGGCAGGGAACATTTTTTTCTCTGATGCAAATTAGTTTTCACAATGGAATTATGAATGGAGTGTCAGACGGCTATTACTTTAAAAAATCTAACGCTTCACCAGAGTTTGGTGCTGAATATTAAATGAAATCCCAATGGATTTTTGCTAAAGAATTTCTGTAACAAAGATGTGGACCAGCACTGGTGTGGAAGTTCCTAATGGCTCGTTCATGTTCTATTCGAATTCCGTTAGACCTCATCTCAATCAAAATAAAAAGATACCAGGATGAGGGTAAATTAAAGGACAAGTTCGGTATTTTACACTTAAAGCCCTGTTTACAGACCGTATCTGATGAAATAGAACGGTTAAGATTAAAATTTGGACACATGCTCCTGTCCCGAGAATTTTAGGTTTATTAAGCTTTTGTGGACCTATTTTGCCAAACGCGTCACACCCAGATTCTTCCGTTGAGAGCTTGAATAATAGACACCAGTTGGTGGCGATAATGCACCTTTGCCAATTGCAAGCAAACCGCAGGCATTTCATTGAATACACAGAAGAAGCAGAAGAAGAAGCGGCGGAGGAATATCGTACCTCACACAGCACATTCAATACAAGTCAATGGAGGTGGACAAACACTACGATAAAACCTGTTGGAAAGCATCTTTTTCAGCGATTTTTTTGGGGATCATATCAGTGAACACCCCTGACCACTCGGTGAGTTTCAAGTCTTTGTAAACGAAAGTTTAATGTGTTTTAGGAAGGAATCTGCCAGTGCACATAGACAACTATTGTGGGGGTGGGGGGGGGGGGGGGGGGGAAGCTAAATAAACCGAAAATTCTCGGGACAGGAGCATGTGTCCAAAGTTTAATCTTAACCGTTCTATTTCATCAGATACGATCTGTAAACAGGGCTTTAAGTGTAAAATACCGAACTTGTCCTTTAAGGACAACCATAGCAAAAAAAAAGATGTTTTAAACTTGTTTTGAATTGCAGCTTGCATCCACATAGACAGCAATCAAAACTGACAGGCCACTAAAACACTGTGCGCATTGGCCAGAGCCATTTCTGGAATTCCCATTAAATACCCAACGCCCTGTACATCATCACACGGGAGACACTGAAAGTGCATGTGACATAAAACTGTTAAGAGGCCTGCCTCGAGAGTGCTGTTTATTTTATATAGCTTAACTTTGAACACAAAGCCATTCCATTATGTCAGTGGGCAATGAAGCGTCTGTTTGTGGTTGGTGCTGAACCCTCAGTAATGAAATGCAATGGGATGTGCTTGACTAAGGAGACAGCATCCCATGTCAGGAGCCTTATTAATGAGCATGTGGGGAGAAAAACTTGCCAATAAGCCAAGCACTAAGTCTGAGTCTAAACCAAAATAAGGCTACAGAGTTTCAGCGAGCAGTAATTGGAAACCTTTTGGTTTTGTCTCTCATCATATCACAACATGCTGGACTCAAGGGACTTACTTGCCTGCAATTTAGCAGATAGAAGTCTGTCTTGTAGAATGAGCACTATTTGAAGAAATAAAATAAGGACAAATAATAAAGCATATTTTCTGTTTTTTAAACATACAGCGGAGTAAACATAACTGTATAGTGCACACTGAATAGCTGGGATGCAAAGTCTGGAAAGAAGCTAATATTAAGATTTCGAAAAAATGTATACAAAGAAATGCAAAGATTTTAAAAGATCTAAAGATTTAAAGATTGCTGCTTTTAAAGCAAAAGACGGACATACCAAATGATTTTTCAAGATATGAAAATTTCACTCATGCTGAAATAAACTACTGCCATTCATTTTTGTGGTCAATACGTTTTTTTATTGTTTTTGAAAGAAGTCTCTTATGCGCACCAAGGCTGCATTCAAAATGCTTCGTTGTCAGGAAGCAAGATGGCGCCTGTGTTTGGCTTTGCCTCTGCTCTGTCTCTGCCCTCACGCATATCTGTGGTTTTTCTAGTGTTGTTCTTTGTTTTATCAGCCTTGATAACAAATAGCTGTGTCTCAGCTGTTTTAAAATATGATCGTCACACGCTTTTCCGCATTAAGGAGACTATGAACAACTTCTCAGTTACTGGGGCTTGGTCCACGAAGTTTTTCCCTCCTAATATTGAATTCTCTACGTCATCGCCGGTGTACCTGCTAGTCACCAAGCATCGCGGCAGGAGGAGGAAGCGGGGATCCAGGGCTGGTGTCCAGGCCAGGTGGAGGAAACAACGTGGAGAATTACCATGTCCAATTGGTCCCGGAGCTTGCTGGGTTGAGCGATGCTTGCGGTCAATTCCTATCTGTAAGGTGTCTTGTGCGCCTTCGTTGCTTTGGAGTAACGTTAGTCAATCTGACCGGAGTTTTCTGACTCGCCGGCCCCGAAATCCATTTCCGCGAGAGCGGATTCTGTGTCATGTGACTTGCCAGCTAGCAAATGCAAAACCTGACCCATCTGAACGTGCCCAGCCGGCGCGATTTGCTCTGTTTAATGCGCGCTCCATTGCTAACAAGGCGCTCATACTCAATGATTTATTTACAAAGGAACATATTGACTTTATGTTCCTAACTGAGACTTGGCAGCGAGATATGGAATACACTCATCTCAACGAACTGTGTCCCCTGGACTGCTCTGTGTATGGGACACCGAGGGTGTCGCGACGAGGAGGCGGTCTCGCTCTCGTGTACCGGAACCGTTTTTGCTGCAGGTTGATCAATTCGGATTCTTTCGACTCCTTTGAGCTACAGATGACTAAGGTTGGAAATAATGATTCATTTTACTGTGTCTTAATTTACCGTCCTCCTGGTTCTGCTCGCTTGTTTTTAGATGATTTTGCAGAGTTTTTATCTTCAATTATCAAACTTGAAAAGGTTCTGATACTTGGGGATTTTAACTTGCATGTTGATGACTCTTCATGTTCTGTGGCATCTGAATTCTTAACACTCACTGAATCATTTCATTTTAAACAATGTGTTTTAGGCCCTACACATATAAAAGGTCATACTTTGGACCTTGTTTTTGCATTAGGTCTGAGCATCGACCATTTGAGTGTTATGGACATAAATGTGACAGATCATTGTTGCATATTTTTTAATATGTCTTCTAATGTTGATTGTCTTCCTTGTAGACCGATGTTGCAAAGACGTATTATTAATCAAGCTACAGCTGAGAAATTTTCTGAGTCATTTGACCCGAGTTCTTTTATTGATTGTAAAAATGCTGAATTATTCCTGCAGTCTTTTAATAATCAGTGTCTGTCGGTTTTAAATCTAGTTGCTCCCTTGAAAAGTAAAAGCATGTTCCCTAATAATGTGTGCCCTTGGATGAATGATGATATAATGTCTTTCAGGAGAAAATGCCGTAAAGTTGAACGTTTATGGAAATCCACAAGTCTGGAAGTACATAGATTGTATTTGAGGGAGCTTATCTCACTGCTAAATGTTAAGATAAAACAGGCCAGGTCAGATTATTTTACTAATCTTGTAACTCAGAACAAGAACAATTCTAGAGTTCTGTTTGATACGATATCTAAGATAGTCTCTCCCCTTGCTCCCCAAGTGCCTGTACACTCAAAGAGTGATTGCAATATGTTTTTACATGCTTTTGTAAACAAGGTGCATGATATTAGAAATACTACAAATCCATCTCTTGATGTCATTTCATGTGGGTCAGCTGCCTCATACACTTGGGATAATTTTTCACCTATCAATCTAGATGATATTAAGAGCATATTAAGTAAAATGAAACCATCTTCTAGCCCGCTCGATGTAGTGCCGACTTTGTTGTTATTTAATGTATTTGATTTACTTGGACCATTGGTTGTTAAAATGATTAACCTTTCCCTTTTAAGTGGATCTGTTCCCAGTCATTTTAAACAAGCAGTTGTCAGCCCTTTACTAAAGAAACCTAATTTGGATTCTTCTGTGCCAACTAACTATAGGCCAATATCTAAAATGCCTTTTTTATCAAAAATTCTTGAGAAAGTGGTCGCTGGCCAGCTGATTACATTTCTTAATGGTAAAAACATACTTGATAAATTTCAGTCAGGTTTCCGGAAATGCCATTCAACTGAGACGGCACTTCTTAAAGTTTCAAATGACATTCTGATGGCTGCTGACTCAAGACAGTACACAGTGCTGATTTTACTCGACTTATCTTCTGCGTTTGATACTTTAGACCATACGGTCCTGTTAAATCGATTACACGATGAAATGGGTTTTTCTGGTGTTGTTCTTAGTTGGTTTACCTCTTACCTGAGCGACAGATCATTTTGTGTGTCCGTTAATAACATTCTGTCAGATATGACCCCTCTGTTGTATGGAGTTCCTCAGGGTTCAGTTTTAGGTCCTCTCTTGTTTTTATTATATATGAGTCCGCTTGGTGAAATAATCAGAAATTTTAAAAATGTGTCTTATCACTTTTATGCTGATGACATTCAGTTGTACTGCTCTTTTAATGATTCTGAGTTTGAAAAATTAACGGATTTATTGGAATGTCTATCATGCATTAAGTCTTGGTTATATAACAATTTTCTACAACTGAATACAAAAAAGACTGAAACTATGATCATTGCTCCAGAACAAAAAATATCGCAAATTAAGCAACACCTCTGTTCCTTGGACTCCTCTGTCCAGACGAGCCTAAGAAACCTTGGTGTTCTGTTTGACCAATCGATGTCCCTGGATGGTCATTCTAGACAGCTGGTCAGAAACTGTTTTTATCAATTGAGAAATATCTCTAAATTAAGAACAATACTGCCCAAAACTAACATGGAGATGATCATTCATGCTTTTATTTCTTCACGGTTAGATTATTGTAATTCTCTTTTTACTTGTTTTAACAATTGTTCTTTGAACCGTCTTCAACTGGTTCAAAATGCCGCAGCCAGGCTTTTAACAGGAACAAACAGAAGGGCACACATTACTCCTATTTTATTTACTCTGCACTGGCTACCGGTAAAATACAGAATTGATTTTAAAATTTTAATTTTAACTTTTAAAGCACTACATGGACAGACGCCTCAATACATCACTGACATGTTGACCCCTTACTCTTCGTCTCGTATTCTTCGCTCCTCAGGTCAGAATCTCCTGATGGTACCTAAAACCCGCCTTAAAACTAGGGGAGATCGTTCTTTCCAGGCGACTGCTCCAAAATTGTGGAATGCCCTGCCCTTGTCGTTGCGTGTGGCCGATTCTATTGTTTCTTTTAAAAAGCAGCTGAAGACACTACTATTTAGACAAGCTTTTAATTGATTGTGCTTTTATGTTTTATGTTTTATGTTAGTATGATGTTTTTTAAATGGTATACTTGCTACTTGTAAAGCACTCTGTGATTCTTTCTGTGACGGGTGCTATATAAATAAAGTTTATTATTATTATATTATTATTAAAATACGATGAAATAGTAATATTGTATTAATGTAGCCTACATACTACATTAGGTTATTAGTTATGATGGATATATATATATATATATATATATATATATATATATATATATATATATATATATATATATATATATATATATATACCGTTTTTGTGTAATAAACGGGTCAAAATAAAGTGATAAATATTGTTTAGTACCATAAAATACCCTGAAAATACAAAATATTAATAAAAACTATTATTGAAGAAAAATATTTATTTATTTAATATAATTTCATGGTATTTGGTTTATGACCAGCGAACCTGCCTAGTGTGAGCATCAAATGAACAGTGCCAGAGGGTTAATGCATCCTTGCTGATTAAAATGATATAAACTGACCCTAAACAAAACAATTGCACTATTTTCAATTGTTTTCTCTAACTTTTGGACCCCACGGTATCTGTGCTTTTGATTTATCTTCACATTAGCAAAAATAAATAAATAAAATTAAAAACTAATTAAAATAATAAGACCATAACTAAATTTGCTGTTTAAAATTAATCTGTTATAAAAGACCAAAAATACACTCATAGCATTACCTTCTTCCATGTGGGGGGCTTCAAACCTAAATCCAAATATCTGTAAAGATCTGTAGCATCTGGTTATGATGGATAAATGTTTTCTCTGAAGGAAAGCTCTGAGCTTTTGCTTGATGCATTAGAGTGTTTGCATGTGCATTACATTATGGATAATTAACTCAACATGTATTCAGAACTGTTCTATTCTCCCCAGAATTCCTATAAAATCCATTTCAGTCTTTTGGAAACTAAGTTCTAAGCGTTGAAGACACAGTAAGATAAAGTTTGTTCTGAATTAATCCATGGACACGGCATGTTTCCCATCAGAATGAGATCATAATGTGTATTTATTTAGAAGTATTCATTTAAAAAAGAAAATCAGTTGCAACTTCCTCCTTTAAGTGCCAAAACATGTAGCATATTTAGTTGCCAACTGCTACACTCTTCTAATACAAAGACCTGATTTCACAGACAGGGTTTAGATTAAGTCAGGATTAGTCTTTGGTTAAATTAAGATTACATTTATTTATTTTAAAAAACTTGTGCATCTTAAGACAAAACAATGCCACTGATCTGTCAGTTCAAGTTGCTTTCAGTGATCTTAAACATGCATTTTAGTCTGGGACTAGGGTTAAGGCTTGTCTGACATTTTAGATCTTTTAAAGTGCATTTTCATTCGCACACACATATATGGAATAGATTTAAAACCCTAGCTAAAATAAAAGCTTATAATATCTAGCAGTTTTAAGAGTGGAAAGCTGGTGCTCGAACAATTGAGCGTTTGCCCAAAGTCTGACTCTGATTCACATCTCTGTTCAGTTTCCTCTTTCCCACAGTGCCTCACTTGCCTTTTCATTTGTGCCTTTTTTGGATTGGTTGAAAAACACTGAAGGACCTCCTGTATGACTGATCTGGAGGATCTCATGGGATGAACTTCCAAGATAAACTCACTAGCAGTGCACTGCACACAAAAACAACAATCCTCTCTCCAGGACCAACACGGACCCCTTAATGTTGAGCGATTGAAGATTCTGCAGAATTTTGTGCTGGTTTGATAACCAAAAATATGTGGAGGATTACTAATATAAATGCACATAAATTTGTACGATAGAGCATACCATGGCTTCTTCACACATAGTTCACATAACTTTAAAATAATAATAATGTTGCTGTTAAAAAAAGGTATTCTTGAAAAAACATTCTGCATGCACTTCATGTTTCTTGTGATACGTGTGAATTTTCTGGCCTCTTTAATGCACAGCATGTATTTAATTCCATAATAAGTTATTTATAATTACTCCGTCTTAGAAGTACCACTCAAATACAAAGCCAATGCTGGGTAAAAAAAAAAGTAGTACTATTAGCAACTTTTAATACATAATTCACTATGATTCTAAATGACCTTTTGATTGAAGTCATTCAGAAACACCCTGTGGAATTGCTTCAAATTAGTCATAAATGTATATAGTAAAGATAAATATACCACATTCAAGACACCATCCAAGGCATTTAACTTTATTATTATGATTGTAAGCCATTTTTAATATGACACAGGCATATTAACTTAACATCCAGAGTTGTAAATCCTCTGTTGACTTGCTATCTTCATTTGGAAGTGTAGACTAAAAAAAGTAAGTATTCATTTACATTTTATTTATTTATTTGAACTGAAATTGTCTACAGTGATGGCACACATATGGTGATAGTACAAAACAAGTCGAGACTGTATCGGCGCTACAGACGTCCAGGCATCTGTGTGTGGCTTTTTTGTTTAACTATTGCATCGAAAGGTTGATGAACCTTGTGTTCTTGTAAGCCAGCTATTTTTGTGCTCTCAGCTAAAACTCTCAGCTCAATAAGTAATTGTATCTTGTGTTTAGGGTTGCAAAGTTCAACTTCAGCAGAAGAAAATAACAGACACTATACACTCTAAAAAATGCTGGGTTGTTTTAACCCAAACCTGGGTCAAATATGGACGAACCCAACCGTTGGGTTAACATTTTTAATTAAAAAAATGTAACCCAACGGCTGGGTTTGTCCATATTTGACCCAAATTTGGGTTGAAACAAGCCAGCATGTTTTAGAGTGTAGGGATTATTTTAATGCCACATACTGTATGCCATTTGGGGGAGCACAGTGACTCAGTGGGTAACACTGTCACCTCACAAGCAAGGATGTCCCTGGTTTGAGTCCCAGCTGAGCCAGGAGACCTTTATGTGGAGTTTGCATGTTCTCCCTGTGTCTGGTTTCCTCCGCGTGCTCCGGTTTCCCCCACAATCCAAAAACATGCAGTATAGGAGAATTGGAGACACTTGTCCGTAAAATGTCCGTAGTGTGTGTGAATCCCAAGCCATGTAATGGGGAGGGTTCGGGAAAGGCCTGGCGAGCTATCCTGGAAAAATGATCGCCAAGAAAATTCATGGACACTCTTCTGTGTAAATTGATAATCTATGTAAATTGTTGCATTTGACCACACTGTAAAAAAACCTTCTTAAATCAGCCAAGGCCACTTACATCAAATGAACAGATTTGCTTCAGATTGTCAATTAGTATGTGCGTATGAACTGTGGTTCTGTTCTAGGCAAAGCGCCCCATAAGCCTGGACGGAGCTGATAGAGTCACAATTAAACTCCCCAAAACAATATCAATGCCAAAACCTCCCTAATCAGCTGATGCTGAACACTTATTCATCACTGTGAACCACCAGCTGAAGAACGATGAGAGCGCATCAGTGCATTACTAACTGAGAAATGGGAGACTTTCACAAAAGAAAAACCAACAACTTTACATAGAATATGCTATACAACACATTATGTAAGACATATTTTTTTATCCAAGTAATTTCAAAATGTAATGTAATTAATATCTTGTACATAGAAATATTTTCAAAAATAAAGAAACATTCCAAGAGTTACACAGTACCTACCTGGCCTACCTGAACACGTCCAATGGGCATAAGGTAAACTTAGTTAAGCAACAAATCTTACTATTACAATACAAGATTGCCCCAAAAGCATCATATCTTTGGAATTATGCAGCAAAAATGCTGTGATTAAACCCAAAACAAATCAATAAAATTCACTAATTACATATGCAACGCCAAACAGACTCTAAGGGTGCGGTCACGTTAGAGAAATTTCGATTAAAAAAGCTCTATTGTCGATTGCCAATGCTGTACAATAGACAGAAGTCACTATTAAACCAAGCATGTTTCTGTTTGTCAATGAGCCGGATGTGCGTGACCAACTCGAACCCATTGTGAAATCTGCTTGGGACAATGTTTCTGAACAGCAACTGATACTGTACAATACAGCCAAAGCAGACTGCACTACATAATATTGCGATGTGTTGTGTATGTAAACTTATTTGTATAAATGGTCAGTCCTGACATGCACCTAATCTATTTGTAAATGCTGTAATAGTGACAATAAAAGAAAAGAAAGAATTGTATGTATGTGTGTGTGTGTGTATATATATATATATATATATATATATATATATATATATATATATATATATATATATATATATATATATTATACTGTTTAGTTAGTTATAAAAGACATTCCTGTCTTTGTTGGGAACTGAAATGGGAGAGCAAGAGAAATATAAAATTGTCCAGTGAATCTATTTGATTCAGAACAAAATATGTTTAACGTAAAGTATGTCTTAATTACATTTTCTGATGTCCTAAAAGTAGGAACTGGCCTGGAGGACTTGAATACAGCATGTAGTGATGCTTGATAAAAATACCACGGAATGCTGTGTCATTATTTGAAAGCATTTGTTTTGTGCAATCACCATGAAATTGTCACAAAAGCAGAGGAAAAGACTGACCATAAGGTTTTGTTTTGACAGCAAGGGTAATTTTTGTTCTATTCTGGCAGATAGTCCTGCCTGGTACACTATCTACTCGGCCACTGGAAAACACTTGACTTGAAAGAAGTGCCTGGATGTGCGTGCTAGACTATGCGGATTACCAGTGCATGACTTGCTTTGTACTGAAATGTTGCTTCTTAAACAAACTGTCTCCATGTTTGTTTGTTTTTTCAACTATATAGCTGTATTTGTTTAGTTTGTGGGTTTATTGGAGATTTGTAAAACAGTGATTACATGATATTTGAGTTAATGGGCAACCCAGTTCCACTTGTCTTTAAAGGTAAAGTGTGTATTTTTTTCTTGCAAAATACTGCAATTGCCAACGTAACCCTCAAAGAACCACTGTAGCAAAATTGCTACAATTGCTCTAAATAATACCTACTTCACTAAATATCCGCAAAACCACTCTGAAATGTTATAGCAACAGGTTTGGCAGAAAACTATATAAAATGTGAACTTCCCAGCATGCCAAAGTCACACAACATACTGCCTATTGACACCATTGCTAACTTTTTTAGATCAAATGTAAGTAGCAGTCTTATAAGGATTTGACCTGTTTTCACATTTCTCAGCATGTTTAGTGAATAGGAAATGTCAATGCTCCCAATAAAAAAAAAATATATATATATTTTTATAATGTATTTTTAATCATGTAAATATTATAAAATTATTTTAAAAAATGTTTTAATATAATCTTCAGAATAATGCAGAAATGCATTTTGGAATGTTGCAGAAATGTGCATTTTGTCAGTGTTTTTCATGGTTTTCTTTGATATATTGAGATTTGTCACAACCAAATTGTCAACTTTTGTCAACTGTATGCAAAATGCATACAGTGTGAAGGCTGCTTATTTGGGATGAACATACTTGAGTTTCTTAGTAGGAAAGCTTTTTCAAAGGTCCAACTAACTGCACTACATAAGCCAAAATGTACATTTTTATACAGAAAGTCAAAGCTATTTGTTTGTTGATTTCCCAGAAAGCCAAGGTGTGCCATTATTCTTACATGAGGGTTTGAGAAACCTGTTTCAAAACAGTCACTATTTTTGCAGGGGTTTTTTGGTGACACTATTGCTACAGAATTAATTTTTTACTTTTTTTTTTTCTCGTTTGCAATGAGATTTTAGAAGCTTAAAATTTGAAGCCTTTTATCTTATGGTCAGAAGTGTTACATAGTTATGGAATGGGTTACAGGTTTCTGAGAGCAGAGCTGGCAGTACTCTCAGATCTCAGTTCTTTCAAGCAGTTGACACGCAGTAAACATTAGGGGTTGTCGAACGACAAGCGGACAGAACTTGATTTTTTATTTGCCAGTGCAGTGAATCTGTTGTATGGAACAAACAGAATATCTCACAATGTCCGACCAAACACCTTTTGTGTTTTTGTTTACTTCCTTACACTGCCTTACTTGTAAGACACAAAGAAATATATAAATGAGTTATCATGTAATGAACCCTGATAAGACTGCTAGCAAATATTTTGTATCCCCCTGGTTTATCAGATTAGTGTCACACTGATATTCATTAGGCTCAACACAAAATGACACAAATGTCGCCATGGTATTTGAAATATCAGCTTCCCGACACATGGAAATATGCTCTTTCAAATGTGCTGGCGGAGGAGGAGACTCTGTGTGCAATGTCATTCACAGTCAGATAAACAGATAAATGAGAGTACGTAAAATAACTGACAAGTGTCACAGAGTGGCCTGCCCACATTACTCCTCTGCCTTGCCATTAATATCATGTGCATGCAATTCAAGAATGATATCACTGGAGGTTTAAAATATATTTAATACATCTTTACACAAATCTGACATGCTAGCATTACTGGGTAAATGATTTGGAACTACTGTCTAATTGCTGTAGAGAGAAAGTGTTACATGGTAATGTTGCCATCTAGTGAGAGAATGTTAAAAAAGCAGTGGAGCATGTTGAACATGGTTTAAAAGAGGATGATGCTCATAATCAAGAATGCTTTTGACGTTTAATATCTGACTTTTGCAGTAAAACTTTCAAATAAATAACTTTACTTCTTTTGTCTTTTATAACTACTGAAAGGTAATATTTCTGTGTGCCCTTGAGTCCTACATCACTGGCTGTCATTTTATTATTGAATAAATCTCTACACTCAAGCAAAGTTCTGCATCTGTGACTATCAAGGACAAATGGCATGTTTCAACAGCAGTGCCTTTGGAAGAGCTAAAAAAAAAATCTATTTCTCAGGCTTTTGACAATATTTATGGTTTTGCATTGAAATGGCTTAAAAGCCTTAAAGAGTAGAGAGTTGGTTTGGTACGATTTTTAAAATCTCTTATGCTCAACCAGAGCTGCATTTACTTGACCACAAATACAGTAATGACAGCAATAATTTTGTGAAATACAACAATATATTTTTTTAGGATTCTTTGATAAATAGAAACTTTAAAAAAAACACAGTGAAATAGAAATCTGAACAAACATATTAATTTCACATATATCGTCACTGCCCGATGATGAAACTCACGTATGTCCAAAACGGTTACTTTTCAGTCAGTGAAAAAAACACCGTAATTTCAAAAGCAGTTGAACGTAGCGTTGTCATACTTGGTACGGCATTTTTAAATGTAACCATATTATTGCCAGTGTAATGATATAATCCACATTTGACCAAAATCGAGTTTAAATGGACATACGTGCATATTTTACAGTAACGGTGGTCGATACGTGTTCATCCGATCATTAATTAGAATGGCCAAGTCGCGTTTCATATTGACAGATGAATCGGCTACGCTCAGTTTATTAAATAGCCTACGTCTCAGTTTATTAAATATGCTCAGTTTATTAAATGTCTACTTTTTACCTCTTAAAATAACGTTTGAATGTCAATACAACCATTATAATGCAGTATTTCACCTGCCAGAAAGTGAATATTTCGCAAAACTGCAATGGAAACAGTTTTAGCACATTTACAGTCACCTGACTTTTGGGGTCCGTGTACGCAAATAATAATAATAATTATCATCATTATTTTAACATTTATTAGGCTACATATTTAGAAGACGCTTTTATCCAAAAAAATGAACAAAGCAATTCATCAAATGTCATTCATAATACGGTTTAGACAATAATAATACAGGGCTAAGATTATCACAAATAAACAAGATTTTGACGCATATCCAAGGGTTTGAGAGGAGTGTGGAGCGCGCACTGCATGGCACGGAGGCACGGACGCGAACACTTGCATTTTCCTATCAACAGTGCAAACAACTTAAAATACTCTATCATTTCTGGTCATACAGAAAATAATAATACATTATTCGCAACTACTTTTATTTGTGTAAACTCACAATAACAAGAAAACGTTGTGCTTTTGCAAAGTAAAATAAAACAATCAGGCTCGCTTTCATGATCTCCGTGAACTGGAGCACGAGAACTCAAACAAAATATAGCCTATGTAGGCTAAAGCTTGAAATGTCCACTTTAAAACTGCTGTACAAAGTAGCATACATAACCCATAGCAGATCTTTAGAGGTGGAGCTGGGGAAGAGGGAGGGTTTCTGAAAGCTGCAACTGCTACAGTTAATGCTGACTGAGTACAGTTGAGCAGCAAACTCATTGGCTACTGATACATCAAGCTGTGCCCTATAGAGAATGATGTGATTGCAAGCAGATTGACTTAAAGACCTATCAGCCTGAGCCATGAGTTTCATGACAGAACTTTGTAGAAAAACACAATCTTTGACAGTCTTTAGGAAATGTAATACTAGGTCCAAAAGTCCAAAATCATGACTGCTACATATATACAGGTAACTACAGCCCTAGTTTGGAGTTTGGATTTCACTGAGTGTCACAATGACTCAAGGTCAACTAGCAGTCAACAGACCACAGCTATCAGCTGGATGATCATGACACACAGCTTCACGCTCGCCGGTGAGAAGCAGGCTGGAAGACGGGGCGTGAAAATGGATGTGTCATCACCTTCGATTATGGGAAGTTAGAGGTGTGTGCGGGGAGGCGCTTTGCCCAGCGTTAACTGACCTCTGTGGGGTCTTCGATGCTCGGATGATGAATGAAACACTTGAGTGAAGGACAGGTCTATAGGCTGAGTTTTTTGTGAATTTTAGTGGACAGATTTAAGCAATTCAGTTTAACAATTAAGTATATTTAGCTCAAATAATAAAGGCAAAATGTGTTATATCTATGCAAAACAATAATGACTGTTATCAAACAGGTTCCCCACTAACATCCTGTCAATTTTTTCACTATCCTTTGAATAAAAGAGGACTAAAATTAAATAGGAACTGGTTATCCATTGACTGCGCCCACTTCATTCATTAAAGATGAGAAATGAGTCAGAAAACTCTTGCTAAATGGACTTCATGAAATGTATGCCTCCTTTAGGGCTGAAATCACATAACTTCATGAACTTTTTCACCTCGTCAAAAATGTGACAGTTTCAGTCTTATTAGATTTTTCATTAATAATACATACAGACGGCTGAAGTTGCATGTAATTATATCAGATGTCGTTTGAAGACAAACTTGGCTAGATATATTCAAAGGATAAAATTGCCTAGAAACCTTTTTATTCATGCACCAAATTCTCCTGCTATACTCACAAATGTTATGGGGCTTTGGCAATGTGATTCATAATAAGAACACTTTTTTTTATTAAAACGTTTTTGTATGATTTGCTCTTTGGTGTGAGTTGAACAGCAGCGCTTGATATGCAAGTCAGCGGAAAAGTGCAATGACTTAGACTTCTGCTCCCAGAGAAATTTCACTAAAAGAACAGAAACTGGTGAGAAGCCCCTGAGGCCTGAATAAATTCCAAAAATCCTCCAGTGGAATCCAATCCAAAATGATACTCTTCTGAACTTCTTAGAACAACAAAGTGCTGGTGGGGTGACCAAATGTAATCTTCAAATGCAGGAGGGGTGGCCTGATTAGATTTAGTACCTGCATGGTTCTGAGGCTCTGCAGAAGCTCAGAAACGATTTACAGATGGCCACAGGTTGAAGATGGACAATGAATATAAACCCAACCCTGTCCAGGGGAGAGATTGAACAAAATGAACATAAATCTGAGAGCCGGCTAAAACCGCAGACTGAGGTTGTGAGATAAGACGCCATCAACCAACTGAGACGAGAATATTGAACTGGAATCTTAATACCGCTTTGACCTTAGAAAGACCTAGACAGGCTTTTCTCTTGGATATCAGCTAAAAATATGTTGTCTCATTTGTGTACCTTTCTCTGGTCAATGTCAAATATTTGCTATTATGCGAAATTCACTTTTATTTAGTTTTTTTACAAAATTATGTGTCTGCAGTGTGTACACAACCACCCTATTGTGGTAAAAATCCATCCACTCTGTTTGTTATTTTTCCCATAAATTTGAAACAGGCTCATGCGTCCAAAATCTAATACTTCCCTACTATATAGAATGAAAAACAGCATACCAAAATAGTAGTATACTTTGAATACATAGTATTTGAAAATCAGAAGGAGAACAGTCCCCAGATGACCTACCTGTACTACTTTTGCCGAGATTCTAAAGTGTGCATTTGATGAATTGGCATATACAACATGGTATGATAAATTATCTGTGGGGTATTCGCATTCTGGGGACACCTGAGACGTATATTACAGTTTGTATAAATGGGCATAATAGCTCCCCTTTAAATTTCACATGAAGGGATGTCGAAGGTAGACTCTGTGTTCAATCATTCTGAATGGATCTGTAGCTGTATGCAGTAAGGTTAAAACGGCTGGTCTTGTTGTTTGGTATTGTAGCTTGACTTATAGTTCTACCAGAAAGACTCGGAAGGCAAAAAGATGTAACAAAGCATAAATTTATTAACAGCCCAGTATGCAAGTATTATGATATAAAGTTCTTATGCGTAGGCCCTGTCCATAACTCGCAATCCGAGGGTAATGGATTTTGCATTTCCTGCCTTAAGACAAAGGGTGGTCCCCATGGGAGATATGGGAAGGGACCCTGGTGGTGGTGGGGAGGATGGAGGTGAATGTTGGCGTCAGCTTCTGCAAACTCAGACATGTGTAAGTCGTACCGATCTTTTATACTATGAGTATTAGAACACGATTGGTTAGATGAGAAAGTAATACTTGACGTAACAATTGAGTCTTCCTGGCAGAACTTACACTAAAGTTTCCATTTATTTATATTGATAAAAAAAAAAAAAAAAAAAAAAAAAAAAAAAAACGTTTTGCTGTTGCACTGTATAGATAAATTCTGAATTCTGAAAATGAAAAAGTATTTTTTATTAAAATTTTTTGAAAATACAGTTTTGTGAGAATTAACATCAATCTTTATCCTGAACATGTGAAAGCAATTATCTTTATTTAAAATACGTTTCAAGCCTTTAAAATATGTTTTAAGTCTAAATATGTTGTCCTTCTGTTAAATCATGGATGTTTGCTAAAATTGTTGGATGTGGCACAGCCCTTCCTAGAAATATTTTCCAGTAGCCGCCACTACTGTCTGCACTTGTGGATTTTATCTCAATGCTTGTTTTCCAAATATTAGCCAAGAGTTTTAGCCTGGGAAAACCCAGACCACTTCCGGCAAATTTAGATTTGCTCTGCAAGTGGGTCTGGCAAAGAGCCCATTGAAACCCATTTCCAATCCGTCGAAATCGCGGCACCAATCAGAAACATTGGGGCGGGCTTTACACGATGACGACAGAGCAGAGACGGTGACGCAGATTTTGTACATTACAAAGATGGATGCCGCCGTGGAACATCACAACATCACTCGTTCGAATCAGCTATCGCGTCTGTTTCAAGCGATTTAAAATTGTCATTTTCGTTAACACAAACAGAGAATTGCTGAGAGTCTCGAGATGTTTCTCCGTCGCTCTGCATACGTCATGTCATTCATCGCTCTGATTGGTTTTAGATCTATCCGACGTCCATTGGTGACGCCCCTGTGGAAATGAATTGTCTATGGAGCTTTGCCAGACCCTAACTCAGTTACAACTGAGAGTGGTCTGGGTTTTCCCAGGCTACAAGAGTTTCACATTTCTGGACCCTTTACAGTTTTGGGTCAACCATTCTAATCTTCTTGTAAAGCACAAAGGCAAAATACATCATCCCTGCCCCAGAGGTTTTTGCTTTTATCTCATTCCCACAGAATCTTAATGTCTATAAATACAAACAATGTGATTTTGTAATGTCAGTATTGACAATTAGGGTTACACGATGATTTGAAATAAAACTAAAATCGCGATATGGTTTAGTGTGATTGTCAAATTAGAATGACAGCGACAAGACAGATAATCAAATTAAAATAAGTGAATAAAATAAATATATAAAAATGCACAAAATACAAAATAGACCAAATCTGTATGTACAGGTATGTTATATGCAATGCAAGGGAATGTAATAAGAGGTAATGGTATGCTAAATACATTTGAGTTAACTGTTCATGGGGTAGAAAGAAACTTGTCTTGTGCCTGGCTGGTGCTCAGTGCTATGTAGCGCCGGCCAGACAACAACAGTTCAATGAGGAAATGGTCTGGGTGTGATTTTGCCAGCCCTTTTACTCGCTCTGAATGAGTATGGAAAAGGGGTCTTCTGAGGTCCGTATTGGCTGCAGAGCCAAACCAGACAGTTGCAGAAGTGAAGAGGAAAGACTCTATGACTGCAGAGTAGAACTGCATCAGTAGCTCCTGTTGCAGGTTGAATTTCCTCCGCCGTCGAAGGAAATACAACCTCTGCTGGGCCTTTTTCACAATGGAGCCTATGTGAGTGTTCCATTTCCAGTCCTGAGTGATAGTGCCCAGTAACCTGGATAACTTCACTGTTGCTGCTCATGATGGTGAGTGGGGGGAGAGCTGGGAAGTTTCTCCACAATCATCTCTATTGTTCTGAGCGCATTCAGTTACAGGTTGTTGTGATTACACTATATATTAGTTAATGATACATTGATTTCAAACAAATGCATTATACAGACTAACCGTTTGCATGTCTTTTTCACAAAGGAAGGCTATGAGCTGCTCCCTCTCTCCATACATTGAGTCCTCCAAGTGTCTTTCCGTCAAAAGCCTCGTCATGTACAGAAGAGCTAGCTGTTTTCCCCTAAAAAGGTAACCTTATAGTTCCTAATCATGTTTCACTCATATCTACCTTATCCTGATCCTACATTCATACTGTGACCTCTATAGAATGTCATAGAAGCTCAGTCTCAAACTGTGCAGCCATTGTTGTGGTCAGCCATGTTATCGCAAGAGTTTTCCTTTCCACTCTTTCTTCTCAGTCACTTTGAGAGAGCTTGCCGCTGAAAGCATGAACAGGAATAGTCATGGACCACATCCCTTAGAGTAGCACTCTCATACTTTAATTTTGTGATTTGAAATTGAGTTTTGTTTGTATTTAGGGTTGTCTAGCTCAGAAAGAAAGCACAAAAGTCTGCTTTGCACCATTCTTTACAGTCTTCACAATATTGGCTCCTCTCTGATTTTTAACGCCTACAACAATCTAATCTTTCTTCATCTTAACACTTGCTGGATAAAATGTTGGATATTTGACACATCTTAATCCCTTTCGGTCATGACTACCTCAGAGGAATACATGAGAGCTTTTTCGATAAAGGGACTGATTCAAGTCAGACCCTCAACCTTAACCCCCTCTGGCAGGAGAAACCCCAGAGAGAAGACTGCTGGTTTTCGATAAGATAATCCAATTGGGTCTGGAAAGGAGACATTTAGCAAATGGAGAGAGTCTAAAAGCAGTTCCTGGTTCTTCACTTAGCACCTGATGAAAGCCTTTTCTATAACAGTGTTCAGGAAAGATCAGGCCAGTGGACAAAAGAAGGCAGGGTGAAAGCTGAGGGATCCAACTGTAGACGTCACAGGGTCCCGCGCTGAATGCCAAATATAAGAACGACGTGGGTGTGAATTTGAGCAATTTAAATAGACAATTCTCATCATGCTGATATCTCTTCAAGATCTGGAATCAGAACTGCAAATTCAAAATTAATTGCTACTGGAGATCTTATACGAGGGGCAGTACAAACTGATTGAAGTTATAGAAGACGAGAAAAAGAAGAAGCACCATGAAACCCATGTCCACGTTCAGTTTGATCCTGAGGGATCTATGGACTGGCTTGTTTTTACGTGACATGTTCTGTGAGTTTTTGGGAACCGTTTTTTTCCTCTTCATCAGCCTCTCTTCTGTCGTGCTGTGGCCGCATGCAGGGCATCTGTCCTGTGACTTCATTACAGACGAACCCCTTCCGACGCTGGACTCTTCTCTGGCATGCTCGACCGACCCACTGCATGTTTCTTTTGCCTTCGGAGTATCACTAGCCCTGGCCCGTGTCTGCCTCGGTGAGGTTCACCTCAACCCAGTGGTTACCCTGGCATTGGTCGCAGGCTTAAGGGTGAGTCCCTGGCGGGCTGTCCTGTTGGTGGGAGCCCAGCTGCTTGGTGCCCTCAGCGCCTGTGCTTTGCTGTTAGGCATCATACCGATTGCCCTAAGGAGCAACCTGGGGGTTACTGAGGTGAGAGGTTTCTGATCCTACTGGTTTCTCCTATAGGTTATAGGTCTATAAGATTCTCTAATATTATTCTCTGTGTCCTGGATTTTCTGGTTTCTGTATCTTCTGATGTCGTTGTTCTGGATCGTCTGATTTCTGTAACTTCTGATATCTGCATTCTGAATTGTCTGATTTCTGTATTTTCTGATGTCTTTGTTCTGGATCGTCTGCTTTCTGTATCTTCTGATGTCTTTTCTGGACTGTCTGACGTATATATATTTTTCTGATGTCTTTGTTCTGCATCTTCTGATGTCCTTGTTCTGTAGATCATCTTATATCTGTGTTTCAGATCCTCTGATTTCTGTCATCTGGACCTTCTCATCTCTGTGTTCAACTTTGTCAGAATCCAAATTAAATGTAGCTTAATGAATTGCCATTTGGTTTCATTGGAGACTTGTGAAAAAAAAAAAAATAATTTAGATTTATCTAAAACATTTCTGCGTCTATAGTTAATCCGCTTGCTCGATAAAATTAGGTCTTTTATTCACCATAATAATGTTAACTCTGGGTAATTGCCAAGCTATTAAACCATTCTCATTTATTCCACAATCTAATTGAATGATTTCTTGCAAATAATTCTTAATTTCATTGTGACGTGCAAAGTGTTATACTTTAATTCTCTAATGAGCTAATTCTGCTTTCAATTTCAATTAACCGTTGATGGTTGTTAATGAAAAAAATACATAATGTAGAAATGTGATAGTATAGGGTAGAAATGTAAGACACCATATTATATTCTGTATTGTTTCTATTCAGCATGAAATTACATCTCAGTGCACTTATCAAAGTGGAAGACTACTTTTTATTCTGTATACTCTTATGCGTGCTCTTTTTGGTACAATACAGATCTGTCAAAAAGTTTCTAATAATAAACAAATACAGATGCATCATAATAGAAAGACAGGCCGGGTAATCACTGAGGAGAAGTAAATGCCAAGAATTTATCAAAATAAGAATGAGCAAGGGGGAAAGTGGTCTATGTGTGTATCAGAGAAAGTGAGGAAAAGCAAGATGGGTATAAATGGATGGAGGGACAGAGAGCGAGAGTTTATAGTTTCTCAAGTAATTGGAGTGAATGAGGAAAGAAGATAGAGTCAGTCTGAAAAGACAGATTGTGTCCAACAATAACAGGTAAAACTCCACTTACCCTTCTTCAGGTGGCCCCGGGGGTATATCTGTATCAGGCTGTGTTAGTGGAGATGGCTGTTACATTCCAGCTAGTGCTGTGTGTCCAGACTGCCACTCATCCCAAATCAGCCTTTTCCTCTGTGGCCCCTGCAGTCATTGGCCTGTCGGTCACCCTTGGTCATCTCATGGCGGTAAGGATGGCAGATGAGAATACTTAAGACTTTATTTAAAGTTTTGAATAAAACTGAAACTCACGTTCAAGTGAACTGAATGCTCACTGGTGCATAAGAGTAAAACAGTGGTAATTATTAAGTCATAATTCTTGTTTTTTGATGAAAATATCCTTTAAATTTTGTGTATATTTAGTTTGAACCGTATCTGTTCAGTTTTGTTTTTGTTTTTGAACACCTCAGTTTCCTTAGTTGTTAATTAGTTCCAAAAACACTTGTTTCTGTTTAGTTGTGTGTATTTCTTAGTTTTCTTTCTGTTCTTGATTCGATCTCGTTTATGTTAGACTTGGTTGTTTCCTGAGCATCATTTCCTGTGATTCTCCTACATGTTCCTTGTTGAATTTATTAAAGGACTCTTTGTGCGATCTCCTTTGTGAATAGCCACTTTTCCACTGTCGGGCCAGTGTGAGTCAGGGCTAACAACGTGCCGAGCAGGGCCAATAGCCTTGGACCTCAAGCATCGAGGCCAAAATCAAGTTGCGTTTCCACTGTAGGGCCAGTAGCTCCGCTGCACTTCCCTAAAACCTGCCCTTAACATGCCTCCATAGAATGATGTCATAACTCCACCATTTCACCAGTGGACTGAAAATAGCTAGATCGCAAAATTAGCATGACAGAAGCAAACGTTTGGTCTTTACTTAAAGAATTAAGATTCCAGCATTGATATTGGACCAATGCTTTACAATAAAACATTTTACTGTGATAGTTAATTAGTTGTATGTGTCAGGAGTGCACATCAATCATGCTGAATCAAACTGGTATTAACTATTTCACATCAAAAGAGAACACACACAGGTTGAACCTATATTTCCATTTTATTGCGATCACTGGAATGCCCTCCACTAAGGCTTTTAAGTCCAAAGGCTTACACATTTAGAAGAATGATGATAAAATATCATGTTTACACATTTCTTAAGAAAGAGTGAGCATTTCTATAAATTTTCCATGAAATTATGTAATCTGAGGAGGTTTGAGCGATCTCTCCCCTCTCACTGTTGTTATCCTTTCAGCCAAAGAAACAGAGGGAGCTTATGAAAGTTATGAAAACAGGGGTGCATGTTTTTTTTATGACATACTGTGTGCATGTTTTTGTATGGCATGTATGCGGATGCATTAGTACGGTATTAACAACGGCACAGGGAAGAGACAGATAAAACATTAAATCAAATAAACATGTGATTATAATCATGTATGAATTGTCTACATTCTTCAAGCAGTCTCTGGTATTTTCCATAAACATATGTATTTATTATCGCAATGGCTGGCATAAGTAGCCTTTAGCATCGCATATATATATTTCTGCCTCATACGGTGATCAGAATGCCCATCAGATCGCAAGGAAGTTATTTCAAACACTCGCTGGTGTCTGAAAGCAAGTTGAGCTGAAAATTGTTCTAAATATCTTAAATGTTGAAGTTAGCTGGTAGACTGACAGCTGGTAGAATAGCATGGGAAATGAGCAGCAGTGTTGAACCTCTCCTGACTCAAGTAAACTCCGCTTTTGTTCACGACCATTCGTCAAGTCCCAATTGCCCCGCTTTGGACAAAGGTATTCGGCAGGCCAAAAAACCTAGGCCGTTGGCCCAGAGGAAGCCCCAGAAGTGACAGGGTAAACACAACTGGCCTTGGCACGCACTAGCACGCTCGCTTTGCCAACAAACTGTGACAGAAGACAAAAACCCTCATAACGAGTAGTATTTAAGGATTGACTTATCGGCCGTCCAGCTACACTGCATGGAGCAGGAACTGCAAACTCTCGATGACCACACCAGTACATTTCTACAACTGCCGCGCTTAACGAACTTTCCTGAACATACACTGTGCGTATTTTTCATAACCAGCTTAAACAATGCCTGCCTGGTGTTGGTCCTCAGAAAGATTTCGCCGAATTTGTGGAGTGGGTGCTGGAGAACTGCGGGTCCCCATTTACCATCTGCCCAGTAAAGGAGGACGTCACCAGCCCCGCTCCAGAGCCTTGCCAGCCGCCTCCCACGCCTAGCATGGAGCTAACGCCAGAGCCCACTGCAGACAGAGAGCCCAAGCCTGCCGCGATCACAGAGCCAGACAAGAGGACTGAGCAAACCATTGCCCCTGAGCTCGAGCCGGCAACATTGTGCATCGCCTTGGGACTGCTTGTGGAGTACAAGGGCATGGAGGAAAGCCCCGCCCATACTCCCACCGCTGACAATGAGCTGGCTTCTGTATTTTTTAAGGAAGTGGAAGAAGATATTTCCCTGATTCTTCCATTCTCTGCTGGTCCCACAGACCTCCAAGTTTCCTATGTTTCTGCTGGTCCCATCAAGCTCCAAATTACCCTCCCTGTGTATTTAAGCTCTGAGTTCTTTCTGTTCTGTGTTCGGTCTTGTCTTATGTTACACATAGTTGTTTCCTGAGCTTTATTTCCTGTGATTCTCCTATGTTTTCCTTTTTTTATTATGTCATGTTAATTCATTTGAGTCCATTTTTATCTGACTGAAATGGCATGTAATTCAAGTCGAACAGCTGAACATACTTGGTTGCATTATTTTATTTTCATTTTTTTCTGAAACACAAATGACCTGCTTGTTTGCCCCAAAATAAATAGGGAGAGATTTGGCAAGAAGTTTGAATTTGGCAGGAGACCCATAGTTTTCCTATTTTGTATTTTGATCTGCAGATCGGCTTCACAGGTTGTGGAATGAATCCTGCAAGGTCATTTGGTCCAGCTGTGCTGACATTGAACTTCCACAATCACTGGGTGAGTAAACAAATCTTGTGTGATGAAAAACAAATCATAGATAAACAGACAAACTAAATAATTTTACAAGTCAACGGAAAATGATTTATTTTGCATGAACAAACTGACTGAAGTAACATTCTCATGTCTCACCTGGCCTTGAGCAGGTGTATTGGCTGGGGCCTTGTGCTGGTTCTCTCCTTGCCTGGTTACTGCATGATCTGGTGCTCCATCCTCGTTGGAGCTGCCTCGGCGACTGGGTGACAGAATGTAAGGAGGTGCTCCGGAAAGATCTTTCAAAGCAGCCCAGAGGTCCTGAAAACAATATGGAAGGGAACAATATGGAATTGTCATAAATCTAATACAGAATTATCTAATCTAATCAAAATCATATAGTCATTCAAATAAACCTTGTATCTCATGCAATATTGTTTAAGGCATCACTGACTGAACGTTCAATTTGTTTTACTAACTTTTTTACTAACTAAAGCAAATTAGCACATCCTCAGACCATCCATTACTGACAGAGATTAAAGGATTGCAGGTGTGTAATTACGAGCTTAGATCCCCATTTTAAAAACCATGTTATCAGGATCGGTCCAAACAGCATCTAATCTCTCGCTCCACTGGTATACTTGTTAAGCAAAAAAACAGTCTTTTAATCACTAAGGAGAAGACTGGAGCATAGGAGTCAAAACTACACACTTAACACAAACAATATTGGACAAAATGAACTAAGAACTAATGTAAACTGAGGGCTTAGGCCTACACAGAGCAAACAAATGGGAATAATGAGTTAATTAATGAACAACAGGTGCGTGAGATGAATCAATCAAAGGAACATACAGAAACACACAGGGAAATATGGAATGACAACATAACCCTAACAGCTTCTATAGGTGCAAACGTCATTTCCTTGCACTTGACTGTTTCTTATCTCAATATGTCTGCATCTTAGGTTTATTATCTTTGTGTAGGTTTTTTTTTAATGAATTCAGTGCAATACAGAATGTAGCAAATGCCAGAAAATAAGATGAAAATCCCTCTGAGCTAGTAAATATTTAGCATGTCATTTTGTTGTTATTAGGCTGAAGTAAACATCACAATATGCACAACATCAAACAAACATTAAGCAAAATATTTCATGCTTATTCGTGCATCCCTTTTTTTAAACTAAATGTAATTGCAATGTGGATGGTTAATGTTAATTCAAACAATATATGCATACATCTTGTTTGGTGAAATAAAACCAATGTAGTGAATAAAAAAAGAACAATGAAACTTCACAAAACAGAAATTCTTTTTTGACATGTGACATCCTTATATGGGAAGAACGCAATAAAGAGAGTAGGAAAGACTCAGCCACCAGACTTGGACAGATAAACAACAATTAATACATTTATTGGAAGGCATATTGAACAGCAAGTGCATTTTTCATATTTAAAGAGTTAATGAATTGCTCCAGGCTGCACTCAGACCCAAATCTGCAACAGATCTAAAAGAACATTGAAAAATAATGTTTCTACGATTAGATGAGAGGGTGAGACTTCCTGAGCATGATCTCTGCTTACATAATTCTGTCACTTCTCTGCTATCACTTCTGAAAATGTTCCTTCTTTTTGTCTATTTTGAGCTGATGTCTATTGTGTTCTGCAATCTCAAAACAGAAAATGTTTTAAAATTCATTTAAATGGCACATTTTTCATTATAAATGCCACAACACACTACTGTAACTGCATTCAGGAAACCCATGACATGTACCTCATCTTATCTGAAGGAAGCACATCAGAAACAGACACTCACAATTGTCATATGAACTCCAATAACCACAGAGTAGAATAACAAGTTGTGCCGACCTCTCCCAAAGGGACAGAACAACATTAGCTTCTTCCTAGTGGCAGAGAGAATTGTGTAGAACAAGTTTGGACGACTCCAGAATTCTCAGAGAAGATGGAGAAAAGGCTGAATGTCAGTCTGGTGTTTTTTACTGCATATTTGTCCATGCTCATTTATCCAAATCACATCAGTGGCTTTAACCTGGATCTGAACAATTACACAGTCTTCTCTGGCCCTGAAGACAGCTACTTTGGTTTCTCAGTGGACTTTTATCAGTCAAGCAGCAAAAGGTGAGTGGTGCTGACCTCCACAAACGTTCTGCATATGGATTAGCTGGTTAACTGCTCCAGAATCTGTTAAGCCCTTCACCCAAATATGATACTATACTAATGCTACAATTGTACAGTGTCGTTCAAAAGGATTTTATGTTTTTGAAACAAGTCTCTTAGGCTCACCAAGGCAGCAATTATTTGACAATTCAGTAAAAACAGTAACAGTGTATTTTAATATATTTCAAAATTGCTGTGATGACAAGGCTAAATGTTCAGCAGTCATTACTTCAGAAATCATTATTATGGCTTGTTGATAAAGAAAATGTCATCATATTATCAGTGTTAAAAACAGTTGTGCTGCTTAATATTTTAGTGTAAACTTTGATAAAAAAAATTATGAATAAGAATAGAAAAAAATTGAAATAGAAATCTTGTGTTGTGTTGTAGCCTACATGTCTTTACTGTCCCTTGTGATCAATTGAATGCATTCCTGCTGAATAAAAACTTCCGAACAGTGTTTTTTTTTATGTAAAAATGCTGAAGGTTTTCTGTGAAAATGTCTAATCATGTATGCTCTGGTGTCCACCCTGCAGTATAAGTGTGGTGGTTGGAGCACCCAGAGCAAACACCAGCCAGCCTGGGATCTCGCATGGTGGCTCTGTCTTCATGTGTGACTGGACATTAGGTGGAGAATCGTGTCAGACTTTAAACTTTGACCAAAAAGGTGAGTATAGCATCATGTTATATGTACAGGTAGGTTAAGTATGCAGTATGCAGTGTTTCCCGTATTGATTTATTTGTGTAAGCCCAAATAGATTTTAGTGCTTCCCATTCATTAGTCTGTGGCGACCCGAAAATATATTTAAACTTTTTATAATAACAAAAGGTATTTAATGTTGTGTTTTTTGCCATTGCTGTCAAACAAACTAAAATTAAAAGTGTGAGAAGGCTTTGTGTCCTTATCAACTCACAAAAGACTGACTGTGCTGTGCAAAGAGAAGTGCACACTTCGCTCACATGATCAGCACGTGATAAATTTCACCCTTTTTTCCTTTCTTTTTTTCAATGAATGTTTCATAGGAGATGAAAACATTACATTTGGTAAAATGCACCTAATGGCTCACAAATCAAACCAGTGGCTGGGCGCTTCAGTTCGAACCTATAAGAACTACATATTGGTGAGTTACTGCATTTTGCATTTCACAAACAGCCCTCACAGAAGCTATTTAAAATAATTGATTTAAGCATCTTTTAGGTAATTTTAGGTTTGTCTTGAGCAACTCTAATTATTTTTTTCCGCCTTAAACACTTAAAGCTAACATCAGCTTTAGTGAAAATGTTATAAACAAAACAGCAACGTTTTTGTCATCTATAAATGTATTATAAAGTGTATTATAAAATTTACATTTTGGGGGGTTCCCCAGTTTTAATTCAGAGTTCAAATCGAGTTGTATATGTTTCACATGAGGTAGGCCTGCGCCCCTATGTTCCACTGGAACGTGCTCTTGGAGGAGGAGGAGGCCATGAATACACCTGTGGGGAACTGCCAGCTTTTGAACATGGAAACAGGAGAGTTGGCAAACTACGCCCCCTGCAGGGAAGAATATGTAGAGGCGATTTACACCAGAGGCTGTAAGACACTGAATTTACCGCTGTCACATACAGAAATGTAACTGCTAAAGATTTACAGCAGTGTTTATACATTTTAAATACGAATACGTTGTTATTACTCTTCAATGCCTAATGTTTTGAGCACTCTGACCATGTACAGATCCTGACAGGCGTTACTGTGAGGCTGGATTTACCACAGACATCACAGAGGTTCCTTGTTTCTCTTTTCTGGCAGTGAAGTTATTTGCAATATGGATTTAGATAGTTTAACATCTCTTTTTTTTTTTTTTCTGCATGTAAAAACTGCTTGCGTTGGTTGTGACAGAATGGTAGAGTGATACTTGGTGCACCGGGAGGTTATTATTTTCAAGGTAAAATATGTTTGAAAAGCTAGAAGTCCATTAGATTAATGGCTGTCTTCAAGTGATAGTGTGATTCAAACATTTGAAAAGAGGGTTTTTGTTTTGAATGTCCATTGACAGAGCACTTTCAGTGGGAGTCTATGCCTAGGCTATATGTCTTTGTGAAGTGTGAATATGTAAACTTTTCTCTTTACTTCAGGTCAGATCATCACTGCATCTCTTGCAAACATCATGAGCAGTGGTAGCACGTTCTCTGTCAAGCATTCAGTGAACGGTGAGACCAAAACACCACAAAGCCATGACTACTACGACCTGTATCTGGGTAAGATGTGACAGCTGTCATTCAAAACAGAGACCAAAAAAAGCTACACTCTTGGGAAGGGAGGGGGGACCATCCATCAAATGGTCCCATGATCCCCTAAAAGGTTCTATATGAAGCACCTGACAGAACACTTTAAGGTTCCGTAGAACCTTTTCTTCTAAGAGTGTAAAAATAATAATGATAAAGTGATAATGAGAATCTGAAACATCCATTGAGGATTCTTCATTTTTCTGCATCATAGGATACTCTGTTGCTGCTGGGCAGTTTAATAAAGACCATGTCCCAGGTGATAATCATAATTGACAAGCTATCTTAATTTTTACACATTTAATTTAAACTGCAGCAGCAATCTTATCAGCTATTATTTATGCTCTTTTCAGCTATAATTTTTGCTCTTATCAGCTATAATTTTTTTCCGACTTTTCTTATTTTAAAATGATTGCAGATTATGTTGTTGGCGTCCCAAACGATCTGCACACTGCAGGCTCTGTAAGTGCTCTTACACTGTTATGCACTCCAATTAAACTCTTGCACAGTTACGCAATTGATTATGGAATTAGTCAATGTAATCAGTCGTTGTACTGTTCTTTTTTTCTTTCTTTTTTAGGTCAAAATAATAAACGGAGCGTCAGTGCCCCTGCAAATCATGAAGGCGATTAGTGGCACTCAGGTTCAACTTGTATCTGTGGTTAAATTGGTTTTGAATATGAACCAGTACAATTGTGTTTAAATTGTTCTCAATAGATATTATTATAGGCTACACTAAGGTTCAAATATTTGGGGGCAGATTATTTAAATTAAGTCTTTTATATAACAAGGATGTATTAAATTAATCAAAAGTGATAGTAAAGAAAGACTAATGTACAGTATTAGATTTAACAAGAATTAACAAGAATTATTATACGCTATTCAAAGTTTTTGAGTCAGTAAAAAAAAAAAAGATATATATATATAGGCCTACACAAAGAATTCTGAACAAAAAGTATCACAGTCCTAAACATATTATCAATTCAACATTGATGATAATAATAAATGTTTCTTGAGCATCAAATCATCATATTAGAATGATTTCTGAAGGATCATGTGATAATTAAAATATAATATTGTTAATATTTTAAATTGTAATAATATTTCACAGTTTTTACTGTATTTTTGATCATATAAATGCAGACTGGGTGAGCATAAGAGACTTCTTTCAAAAACGTAAAAAAAATCGCCCCAGACTTTTGAACGGTAGTGTATGTTGTCAAGGTAAGGACACACACTAAAGACTTACAGTAAATACAGTCATTTTATTTTTTGTCTTGTCTTCTGTAGATAGCATCTTATTTTGGGCATTCTGTTGCAGTAACAGATATCAACAGAGATGGGTAAATTATTCCTGCAGAGACTAATTTCTTGTTCTGGTAGTTCATGAGAATTTATAAAAAATAATAATAATAATTAATTATATCCCCTCTGTGGTCATCAGGTGTGATGATATCCTGATTGGAGCACCGCTTTTTATGGAGCAACTGTCCACTCAGAAATTTCGAGAAGTGGGACAAGTATATGTTTACCTGCAAAGAGAGGGCTTCTCCTTCTCCTCCAGGCCCAACCAGATGCTGACAGGGACATATGCCTATGGGCGTTTTGGCAGCGCCATCGCCCCTTTGGGAGACATCGACCATGATGGGTTTAATGGTGAGGACTGCTCTGACATTACAAAGTAGTATTTACTGTGAAAATAACATGCAGTTTAATGTTTTTATTGATAATTCTGAGCACAAACCATCTGTGTATAAGTACAAGAAGAAAATGAACAGGCAAATGGGTTTAATGTAGACAAAGTATGAATCAGAAGGAAAATCTGGCAGTTGCCCCAGGCATTGATCTTTACAGATGGCAATGTGTTAAATTGGGCACTGTGGTTGCTGTTATACAAAATTGCATTCATCACCATCACAATCTTTTTGCTAGTTACAATCAAATTAATCTCGTTACTTCATAACAGCAGGAGCACAAGCCATCTAATTTTTCTCAGTTATGAAAGTAGCACCTGAAAGTGATTTGACCTAAATGGGTCAGGTGTTCGTCAGCTGTGACTGTATAACACAGCTTTCAGTGCTTATTTTAAGGAAAGCTTTGTCATGAGATTACACTGTAAAAAAAATATTGTTAATCATAGTATATGACAATGTTTCAGGTATCATGGGAAGAAAAATGAAGCATATGTATTTATTAAATATAATCAGAAGTGATGCATCACACAGAGGCTTCTGGTATCCTCATTTTACAGTTTTATAGCTTTTTACCTGAACTATACCATTCAAAAGTTTGGGGTTGGTTGTTTATTTTTAATGTTTTCAAAAAATAAGTTGTTTTTTTATGCTTACCATGTGAATGTGTATGTGATTGGGAAAAAAAGAATATTATGACATATTATTACAGCAAAATAATTGTTTTCTGTAATATATTTTTGAAATGTAATTTATTCCTGTGATGGCGAAGCTGAATTTTCAGCATAATTTATCCAGTCTTCGGTGTCACATGATCCTTCACATGATCATTCTAATATGATGAAATTTACTGCTCAAGAAACAGTTTTTATTATTATAAGTGATTGTGATGCTTAATATTTTTGTGGAAACTGTTATTGTCAGGTGTTGGTGCACTGTAATGAACACACAACGTAACAGAAGTCTTTATCTCATAATATAATAATGAATCATGGGAAAAAACACAACGAGGAAAACAGAACACAATGACAAATATATATATATAAATAAATATAGCTGCAAGCAGCGATTACGGGCCCAAGCCGGTGGCACCGCCACCCCGGTGCCTTTAGTTGCACTAAAGGCACCGGGCTTGCGCTGCCACCGGCTTGGGCCCTCCATCGCTGCTTGCAGCTATATTTATTTATATATATATATATATATATATATAAAAAGCCGCCACCCCGTTGCCTTTCGGGTTCCTGTGCACGACGGGCAATAACGTAACCCCGCTTTGACTGTCGAGAAGAAGTCTGCTTTAGAGCTTGTATCAGTGTGAGTCTTTCTGCTCCCCTCCAAACACACACAGAAAAGGGGGGGGGACTCACATTAGTTACATCCATGTGATCGCTCTCTTACAACAAACACGCTACTGAAGTTTCATCAAGATCAATAAATGTATGAAGACGTTATAACAGATCGTGTTTCTCTTTTCTCGCCATAATTTCGTTTCCTCGCCACGGCCAAACTGTTCGAGATATCAAAAATCCGTCAGCAATTTAGTATCCTCAATGTCTTGTCGTCAGGCTGACCGAGTTTGGTTGCGATTGGATGAATTTTCTAGAAAGAGTGTTTCAAATTCCAGGGGCATGCGTTTTCATACCACCCACAATAGCCGACTTCCTGTTTGGGCTGGCGTAAAACTTAGAGCACGAAAGTTGTTCGGCCCGATGAGATCTAAATGTGTACCGAGTTTCATATTATTACATGCAAGCGTGTTTGATATACGGACAAGTGTTTGAATCCCATTCCAGGGGGCGCTGTCGAGCCCCCCTGCCACACCCGGGTACCAGCTTCAGCCTGGCCCTGATGGCCGCGGGTTCTGACCTGTGTGCAAAATTTCAAGAGTTTTCGAGCACGTTAAGGGCCCTAAAAGTGCCCGAGATTTTGCACAAAGCAGAGAAAGGGTTAAACTAAACTAGCCCCCCTCCTCACACACACACACATACACAGATCCCCCCTCCCCTCCCCACCCCACACAGACAGACACACACACACAGAATGGCAGAGAGACAGAGAGAGACACAATTCACATTCAAACCACAATATCTGACTTTCTGTTGGTCGGAGCTAATGACTGTAAATTAGAAAGTTGTTCGGCTTGATAAGATCAATATACACGCTGAGTTTTGTAACTGTAGGTAAAACTATAACTAAGTTATAACACACTTTATGCATCCTTTTTTAATCATAAATTCGTTTCCTCGCCACGGCCAAACCGTTCGAGATATCAAAAATCCGTCCGCAATTTAGCATCCTCCATGTCTTGACTTCATGCACACCGAGTTTCGTGGTCATCGGATGAATTCTCTGGGAGAAGTGTTTCAAATGCCAGAACATGCGTTTCCATACAGCCCATAATAGCCGACTTCCTGTTGGACTGGCGTAAAACTTAGAGCACGAAAGTTGTTCGGCCCGATGAGATCTATATGTGTACCGAGTTTCATATTATTACATGCAAGCGTGTTTGATATATGGACATGTTTTTGAATCCCATTCCAGGGGGCGCTGCCGAGCCCCCCTGCCACGCCCGGGTACCAGCTTCAGTCGGGCCCTGATGGCCGCGGGTTCTGACATTTGTGCAAAGTTTCAAGAGTTTTTGAGCACGTTAAGGGCCCAAAAAGTGCCCGAGAAGTCCCACACAGCAGAGAAAGGGTTAAAATAAAGCCCCCCTCCTCTCTCACACACACAGACACTGAGAGAGACTGGCAAAATTCCCATCAAATCACATTCAAACCAAAATATCTGACTTCCTGTTGGTCAGAGCTAATGACTGTAAATTAGAAAGTTGTCCGGCTCGGGGAGATAAATATAATTACCGATTTTTGTTACTGTAGGTAAAACTAATACCCCATTTTTGACTAAAGGTGGCGCTACTGAGCCCCTCCACCGCGCCCGTTTCTGAAACTTCACACATGCCTAGTACCTAATAAATCTGATATGCATGTTGAGTTTCATGCAATTTGAAGCATGTTAAGAGCCTCAAATGCACCCAAAAAGTATATAAAAGTTTAAAGCGTTGCCATGGCAACAGTATTTAAGATATCAATAATTCTTTCACATGTCTACATCTGCCGTGTGTTTACATTATACACATAAAGTTTGAAGCAAATCGGGTAAAAATAAGAGGGTGAATTCAAAGCATTTTGAAAGTGACACACTTCCTGCTGCCAGTTGGTGGCGCTATAACTTTGACTCACAATAGTCACATCCATGTGATCGGCCTCTTACAACGAACACACTGCTGAAGTTTCATCAAGATCAATTAATGTATGAGGATGTTATAACACACTTCCTGTTTCCAATATTCGCCATAAATTTGTTTCCTCGCCACGGCCAAAGCGTTCGAGATATCAAAAATCCCCTGGCAATTTTTCATCCTCCATGTCTTGACTTCATGCACACCGAGTTTCGTGGTGATTGGTTGAATCGTCTAGGAGGAGTATTTTAAATTCCATTGCATGTGTTTTTTAAACTACGCCAAATAGCCGACTTCCTGTTGGGCTGGGGTAAAAAGTCAGAGCACGAAGGATATATGAACCGATGAGATCTATAAGTGTACCGAGTTTCATATTATTCCACGCAAGCGTGTTTGATTTATGGACCAAGTTTTCGGACCGCGTTCCAGGGGGCGCTGTCGAGCCCTCCTGCCACGCCCGGGTACCAGCTTCAGTCCAGCTCTAATGGCCGCGGGTTCTGACATTTGTGCAAAGTTTCAAGAGTTTTTGAGCACGTTAAGGCCCCCAAAAGTGCCCAAAAGGTAGTAATATAATAATAATAATAAATAATAATAATAAAGAAGAATAATCCGAAGGAAAACAATATAATAATAATAATAATAAATAATAAATAATAAATATAGCTGCAAGCAGCGATTACGGGCCCAAGCCGGTGGCACCGCCACCCTGGTGCCTTTAGTTACACTAAAGGCACCGGGGTGGCGGTGCCCCCGGCTTGGGCCCTCCATCGCTGCTTGCAGCTATATTTATTTATATATATATATATATATATATATATATATATATATATAAAGCCGCCACCCCGTTGCCTTTCGGGTTTAAAACACTTGTTTAAAATAAAAAAACGATTTATACATAGTATAAAACACTTGATGGCACAATTGTTTATAGTCTTTCTGCTCCCCTCCCCACACACACAGACAGGGGGGGCTGTCTATGTGTTTGTGTGTGCCCTCCCTCCCCTCCCCACACAGACACACACACACAGACACACACACACACACACACACACACACAGAGAATGGCTGGGGGAACTCTGTCAGAGAGAGACAAAACCACATTCAAACCAAAATATCTGACTTCCTGTTGGTCGGAGCTAATGACTGTAAATCAGAAAGTTGTCCGGCTCGATGTGCACAATATACATACCAAGTTTTGTGACTGTAGGTAAAACTAACCCCCCCACTTTTGTCAAAAGTAACACACTTCCTGCTGCCAGTTGGTGGCGCTATAACTTTGACTCACATTAGTTACATCCATGTGATTGCTCTCTTACAACAAACACGCTACTGAAGTTTCATCAAGATCAATTAATGTATGAAGACGTTATAACACATCGTGTTTCTCTTTTCTCGCCATAATTTCGTTTCCTCGCCACGGCCAAACTGTTCGAGATATCAGAAATCCGTCAGCAATTTAGTATCCTCAATGTCTTGACGTAATGCTGACCGAGTTTGGTTGCGATTGGATGAATTTTCTAGAAAAAGTGTTTCAAATTCCAGGGGCATGCGTTTTCATACCACCCACAATAGCCGACTTCCTGTTGGGCTGGCGTAAAACTTAGAGCACGAAAGTTGTTCGGCCCGATGAGATCTATATGTGTAACGAGTTTCATATTATTACATGCAAGCGTGTTTGATATACGGACAAGTGTTTGAATCCCATTCCAGGGGGCGCTGTCGAGCCCCCCTGCCACGCCCGGGTACCAGCTTCAGCCCGGCCGCGGGTTCTAACCTGTGTGCAAAATTTCAAGAGTTTTCGAGCACGTTAAGGGCCCCAAAAGTGCCCGAGATTTTGCACACAGCAGAGAAAGGGTTAAACTAAACTAGCCCCCCTCCTCACACACACACATACACAGATCCCCCCTCCCCTCCCCACCCCACACAGACAGACACACACACACAGAATAGCAAAGAGACAGAGAGAGACACAATTCACATTCAAACCACAATATCTGACTTTCTGTTGGTCGGAGCTAATGACTGTAAATTAGAAAGTTGTTCGGCTTGATAAGATCAATATACACGCTGAGTTTTGTAACTGTAGGTAAAACTATAACTAAGTTATAACACACTTTATGCATCCTTTTTTAATCATAAATTAGTTTCCTCGCCACGGCCAAACCGTTCGAGATATCAAAAATCCGTCCGCAATTTAGCATCCTCCATGTCTTGACTTCATGCACACCGAGTTTCGTGGTCATCGGATGAATTCTCTGGGAGAAGTGTTTCAAATGCCAGAACATGCGTTTCCATACAGCCCATAATAGCCGACTTCCTGTTGGACTGGCGTAAAACTTAGAGCACGAAAGTTGTTCGGCCCGATGAGATCTATATGTGTACCGAGTTTCATATTATTACATGCAAGCGTGTTTGATATATGGACATGTTTTTGAATCCCATTCCAGGGGGCGCTGCCGAGCCCCCCTGCCACGCCCGGGTACCAGCTTCAGTCGGGCCCTAATGGCCGCGGGTTCTGACATTTGTGCAAAGTTTCAAGAGTTTTTGAGCACGTTAAGGCCCCCAAAAGTGCCCAAAAGGTAGTAAAATAATAATAATAAAGAAGAAGAAAAAGAATAAATATAGCTGCAAGCAGCGATTACGGGCCCAAGCCGGTGGCACCGCCACCCTGGTGCCTTTAGTTACACTAAAGGCACCGAGGTGGCGGTGCCACCGGCTTGGGCCCTCCATCGCTGCTTGCAGCTATATTTATTTATATATATATATATATATATATATATAAAAAGCCGCCACCCCGTTGCCTTTCGGGTTCCTGTGCACGACGGGCAATAACGTAACCCCGCTTTGACTGTCGAGAAGAAGTCTGCTTTAGAGCTTGTATCAGTGTGAGTCTTTCTGCTTCCCTCCAAACACACACAGAAAAGGGGGGGGGCTGTCTGTGTGTGTGCCCTCTCTCCCTCCCCTCCCCCCCACTCCACACACACACACACACACACACAGAGAGAGAATGGCAGGGGGAACTCTGTCAGAGAGAGACAAAACCACATTCAAACCAAAATATCTGACTTCCTGTTGGTCGGAGCTAATGACTGTAAATGAGAAAGTTGTCCGGATCGATAAGCACAATATACAGACCGAGTTTTGTGACTGTAGGTAAAAATAACCCACCCACTTTAGTCAAAAGTATCTTGAAAGTAACACACTTCCTGCTGCCAGTTGGTGGCGCTATAACTTTGACTCACAATAGTCACATCCATGTGATCGCCCTCTTACAACAAACACACTGCTGAAGTTTCATCCAGATCAATTAATGTATGAAGACGTTATAACACATTGTGTTTTTCTTTTCTCGCCATAACTTCGTTTCCTCGCCACGGCCAAACCGTTCGAGATATCAAAAATCCGTCCGCAATTTAGCGTCCTCAATGTCTTGACTTCATGCTGACCGAGTTTGGTGGCGATAGGATAATTTTTCTTGGAGGAGTATATCAAATTCCAGGGGCATGCATTTTCATACAGCCCATAATAGCCGACTTCCTGTTGGACTGGTGTAAAACTTAGAGCACGAAAGTTGTTCGGCCCGATTAAATCTATATGTGTACCGAGTTTCATATTATTACATGCAAACGTGTTTGATATATGGACCAAGTTTTTCGGACCACGTTCAAGGGGGCGCTGTTGAGCTCCCCTGCCACGCCCGGGTACCAGCTTCAGCCCAGCCCTGATGGCCGCAGGTTCTGACCTGTGTGCAAAGTTTCAAGAGTTTTCGAGCACGTTAAGGGCCCCAAAAGTGCCCGAGAAGTCCCACACAGCAGAGAAAGGGTTAAAATAAAGCCCCCCTCCTCTCTCACACACACAGACACTGAGAGAGACTGGCAAAATTCCCATCAAATCACATTCAAACCAAAATATCTGACTTCCTGTTGGTCGGAGCTAATGACTGTAAATTAGAAAGTTGTCCGGCTCGGGGAGATAAATATAAATACCGATTTTTGTTACTGTAGGTAAAACTAATACCCCATTTTTGACTAAAGGTGGCGCTACTGAGCCCCTCCACCGCGCCCGTTTCTGAAACTTCACACATGCCTAGTACCTAATAAATCTGATATGCATGTTGAGTTTCATGCAATTTGAAGCATGTTAAGAGCCTCAAATGCACCCAAAAAGAATATAAAAGTTTAAAGCGTTGCCATGGCAACAGTATTTAAGATATCAATAATTCTTTCACTGGTCTACATCTGCCGTGTGTGTACATTATACACATAAAGTTTGAAGCAAATCGGGTAAAAATAAGAGGGTGAATTCAAAGCATTTTGAAAGTGACACACTTCCTGCTGCCAGTTGGTGGCGCTATAACTTTGACTCACAATAGTCACATCCATATGATCGGCCTCTTACAGCGAACACACTGCTGAAGTTTCATCAAGATCAGTTAATGTATGAGGATGTTATAACACACTTCCTGTTTCCAATATTCGCCATAAATTCGTTTCCTCGCCACGGCCAAACCGTTCGAGATATCAAAAATCCCCTGGCAATTTTTCATCCTCCATGTCTTGACTTCATGCACACCGAGTTTCGTGGTGATTGGTTAAATCGTCTAGGAGGAGTATTTTAAATTCCATTGCATGTGTTTTTTAAACTACGCCAAATAGCCGACTTCCTGTTGGGCTGGGGTAAAAAGTCAGAGCACGAAGGATATATGAACCGATGAGATCTATAAGTGTACCGAGTTTCATATTATTCCACGCAAGCGTGTTTGATTTATGGACCAAGTTTTCGGACCGCGTTCCAGGGGGCGCTGTCGAGCCCTCCTGCCACGCCCGGGTACCAGCTTCAGTCCAGCTCTAATGGCCGCGGGTTCTGACATTTGTGCAAAGTTTCAAGAGTTTTTGAGCACGTTAAGGCCCCCAAAAGTGCCCAAAAGGTAGTAATATAATAATAATAATAATAATAAATATAGCTGCAAGCAGCGATTACGGGCCCAAGCCGGTGGCACCGCCACCCTGGTGCCTTTAGTTACACTAAAGGCACCGGGCTGGCGCTGCCACCGGCTTGGGCCCTCCATCGCTGCTTGCAGCTATATTTATTTATATATATATATATATATATATATATATATATATATATATATATATATATATATATATATATAAAGCCGCCACCCCGTTGCCTTTGGGGTTCCTGTGCACGACGGGCAAAAATGTAACCCCGCTTTGACTGTCGAGAAGAAGTCTGCTTTAGAGCTTGCATCAGTGTGAGTCTTTCTGCTCCCCTCCAAACACACACAGAAAAGGGGGGGCTGTCTGTGTGTGTGCCCTCCCTCCCTCCCTCCCCCCCACACACATACACACACACACACAGAGAGAATGGCAGGGGGAACTCTGTCAGAGAGAGACAAAACCACATTCAAACCAAAATATCTGACTTCCTGTTGGTCGGAGCTAATGACTGTAAATGAGAAAGTTGTCCGGATCGATAAGCACAATATACAGACCGAGTTTTGTGACTGTAGGTAAAAATAACCCACCCACTTTAGTCAAAAGTATCTTGAAAGTAACACACTTCCTGCTGCCAGTTGGTGGCGCTATAACTTTGACTCACAATAGTCACATCCATGTGATCGCCCTCTTACAACAAACACACTGCTGAAGTTTCATCAAGATCAATAAATGTATGAAGACGTTATAACACATTGTGTTTTTCTTTTCTCGCCATAACTTCGTTTCCTCGCCACGGCCAAACCGTTCGAGATATCAAAAATCTGTCCGCAATTTAGCGTCCTCAATGTCTTGACTTCATGCTGACCGAGTTTGGTGGCGATAGGATAATTTTTCTTGGAGGAGTATATCAAATTCCAGGGGCATGCATTTTCATACAGCCCATAATAGCCGACTTCCTGTTGGACTGGCGTAAAACTTAGAGCACGAAAGTTGTTCGGCCCGATTAAATCTATATGTGTACCGAGTTTCATATTATTACATGCAAACGTGTTTGATATATGGACCAAGTTTTTCGGACCACGTTCAAGGGGGCGCTGTTGAGCTCCCCTGCCACGCCCGGGTACCAGCTTCAGCCCAGCCCTGATGGCCGCAGGTTCTGACCTGTGTTCAAAGTTTCAAGAGTTTTCGAGCACGTTAAGGGCCCCAAAAGTGCCCGAGAAGTCCCACACAGCAGAGAAAGGGTTAAAATAAAGCCCCCCTCCTCTCTCACACACACAGACACTGAGAGAGACTGGCAAAATTCCCATCAAATCACATTCAAACAAAAATATCTGACTTCCTGTTGGTCGGAGCTAATGACTGTAAATTAGAAAGTTGTCCGGCTCGGGGAGATAAATATAAATACCGATTTTTGTTACTGTAGGTAAAACTAATACCCCATTTTTGACTAAAGGTGGCGCTACTGAGCCCCTCCACCGCGCCCGTTTCTGAAACTTCACACATGCCTAGTACCTAATAAATGTGATATGCATGTTGAGTTTCATGCAATTTGAAGCATGTTAAGAGCCTCAAATGCACCCAAAAAGAATATAAAAGTTTAAAGCGTTGCCATGGCAACAGTATTTAAGATATCAATAATTCTTTCACAGGTCTACATCTGCCGTGTGTTTACATTATACACATAAAGTTTGAAGCAAATCGGGTAAAAATAAGAGGGTGAATTCAAAGCATTTTGAAAGTGACACACTTCCTGCTGCCAGTTGGTGGCGCTATAACTTTGACTCACAATAGTCACATCCATATGATCGGCCTCTTACAACGAACACACTGCTGAAGTTTCATCAAGATCAATTAATGTATGAGGATGTTATAACACACTTCCTGTTTCCAATATTCGCCATAAATTTGTTTCCTCGCCACGGCCAAACCGTTCGAGATATCAAAAATCCCCTGGCAATTTATCATCCTCCATGTCTTGGCTTCATGCACACCGAGTTTCGTGGTGATTGTTTGAATCGTCTAGGAGGAGTATTTTAAATTCCATTGCATGTGTTTTTTAAACTACGCCAAATAGCCGACTTCCTGTTGGGCTGGCGTAAAAAGTCAGAGCATGAAGGATATATGAACCGATGAGATCTATAAGTGTACCGAGTTTCATATTATTCCACGCAAGCGTGTTTGATTTATGGACCAAGTTTTCGGACCGCGTTCCAGGGGGCGCTGTCGAGCCACCCTGCCACGCCCGGGTCCCAGCTTCAGTCCGGCTCTAATGGCCGCCGGTTCTGACCTGTGTGCAAAGTTTCAAGAGTTTTTGAGCACGTTAAGGCCCCCAAAAGTGCCCAAAAGGTAGTAATATAATAATAATAATAATAATAAATAATAATAAATAATAAAGAAGAATAATCCGAAGGAAAACAATAGGGCCTTCGCCTTTTCAAGGCTTGGGCCCTAAATATATATATATATATATATATATATATATATATATATATATATATATTTATATGTAAATTATTTTTTTCCCCCTATTTTTAACATATATATTATTATTATATATATAATAATAATATATATATTATTAACATTTTTGGATGCTAAACTATTCTTTTTATAGGCTTTGTACTTTGTACACTTTGTACACTCACGTTCCAATATAGAAAAATTAAAAAAAATTATTATGAACGGCACAAACTGTACAAATGACTATTTAAACAGAGCAGTGTAATTTTTATATGTAAGGTTGACTATTTTATTATTATATTTTATTAAGGCTATAATGAACATTCTGCGATGTCAAGATTGCAATGCTGGAATGCTGTGTGTGTGTGTGTGTGTGTGTGTGTGTGTGTGTGTGTGTGTGTGTGTGTGTGTGTGTGTGTGTGTGTGTGTGTGTGTGTGTGTGTGTGTGTGTGTGTGTGTGTGTGAGGCTCGATCGAACAATGGAGACATAAAAACATACTCCGTCATTTTGTTCATACAGACCATCATTCAAAATGCAAAGTGTTTCTCTATATTTGTGTACACTCGCAATGAAACACAACATTGTGCTTTTGTTAAACTATAAACTCTTGTCAAACTGTAACCTACAACTGTCACCCAACCAAAATCACACACACACACACACACACACACACACACACACACATATCCCCCCTCCCCTCCCCTCCCCACACAGACAGAATGGCAGAGAGACAGAGAGAGAGAAAATACACATTCAAACCACAATATCTGACTTCCTGTTGGTCGGAGCTAATGACTGTAAATTAGAAAGTTGTCCAGATCGAAGAGAAGAATATACGTACCGAGTTTGGTTACTGTAGGTAAAACTATAACTAAGTTATAACACACTTTATGCATCCTTTTTTAATCATAAATTTGTTTCCTCGCCACAGCCAAACCGTTCGAGATATCAAAAATCCCCTGGCAATTTATCATCTTCCATGTCTTGACTTCATGCTGACCGAGTTTCGTGGTCATCGGATGAATTCTCTAGGAGAAGTGTTTCAAATGCGAGAGCAAGCGTTCTCCAATCAACCCGTAATAGCCGACTTCCTGTTGGGCTGGCGTAAAACTTGACCCAGGGAAAGTTGTTCGGCCCGATTAAATCTGTATATGTGTACAGAGTTTCATATTAATTCATGCAAGCGTGTTTGATATACGGACAAGTGTTCAAATCCCATTCCAGGGGGCGCTGTCGAGCCCCCCTGCCACACCCGGGTACCAGCTTCAGCCTGGCCCTAATGGCCGCGGGTTCTGACCTGTGTGCAAAATTTCAAGAGTTTTCGAGCATGTTAAGGCCCTCAAAAGTGGCAGAGATTTTGCACACAGCAGAGAAATGGTTAAACTAAACTAGCCCCCCTCCTCACACACACACACACACACACACACACACACACACACACACACAGAGGGGCAGAGGGAAAATGCTCCAAACAGTACACATTCAAACCAAAATATCTGACTTCCTGTTGGTCGGAGCTAATGACTGTAAATTAGAAAGTTGTCCGGATCGAAGAGAAGAATATACGTACCGAGTTTGGTTACTGTAGGTAAAACTAATACCCCATTTTTGACTAAAGGTGGCGCTACTGAGCCCCTTACCACGCCCGTTTCTGAAACTTCGCACATGTCTATTACACAATAAATGTCAAATGCATGTTGAGTTTCATGCAATTTGAAGCATGTTAAGAGCCTCAAATGCATCCAAAAAGAATATAAAAGTTTAAAGCGTTGCCATGGCGACAGTATTAAAGATATCAATAATCCTTTCACAGGTCTACATCTGTCGTGTGTTTACATTATACAGATGAAGTTTGAAGCAAATCGGGTAAAAATAAGAGGGTGATTTCAAAGCATTTCGAAAGTGACACACTTCCTGCTGCCAGTTGGTGGCGCTATAACTTTGACTCACAATAGTCACATCCATGTGATCGGCCTCTTACAGCGAACACACTGCTGAAGTTTCATCAAGATCAGTTAATGTATGAGGATGTTATAACACACTTCCTGTTTCCAATATTCGCCATAAATTCGTTTCCTCACCACGGCCAAACCGTTCGAGATATCAAAAATCCCCTCGCAACTTTTCATCCTCAATGTCTTGACTTCATGCACACCGAGTTTCGTGGTGATTGTTTGAATCGTCTAGGAGGAGTATTTTAAATTCCATTGCATGTGTTTTTTAAACTACGCCAAATAGCCGACTTCCTGTTGGGCTGGGGTAAAAAGTCAGAGCATGAAGGATATATGAACCGATGAGATCTATAAGTGTACCGAGTTTCATATTATTTCATGCAAGCGTGTTTGATTTATGGACCAAGTTTTCGGACCCCGTTCCAGGGGGCGCTGTCGAGCCCCCCTGCCACGCCCGGGTACCAGCTTCAGTCCGGCTCTAATGGCCGCGGGTTCTGACCAGTGTGCAAAGTTTCAAGAGTTTTTGAGCACGTTAAGGCCCCCAAAAGTGGCAAAAACCTTGAAAAAAAAATTATTAATATAGCTGCAAGCAGCGATTACGGGCCCAAGCCGGTGGCACCGCCACCCTGGTGCCTTTAGTTACACTAAAGGCACCGGGCTGGCGCTGCCACCGGCTTGGGCCCTCCATCGCTGCTTGCAGCTATATTTATTTATATATATATATATATATATATATATATATATATATATATATAAAAAGCCGCCACCCCGTTGCCTTTCGGGTTCCTGTGCACGACGGGCAATAACGTAACCCCGCTTTGACTGTCGAGAAGAAGTCTGCTTTAGAGCTTGCATCAGTGTGAGTCTTTCTGCTCCCCTCCAAACACACACAGAAAAGGGGGGGGGGCTGTCTGTGTGTGTGCCCTCCCTCCCTCCCCACACACACACACACACACACACACACACACACACAGAATGGCAGGGGGAACTCTGTCAGAGAGAGACAAAACCACATTCAAACCAAAATATCTGACTTCCTGTTGGTCGGAGCTAATGACTGTAAATGAGAAAGTTGTCCGGATCGATAAGCACAATTTACATACCGAGTTTTGTGACTGTAGGTAAAAATAACCCACCCACTTTAGTCAAAAGTATCTTGAAAGTAACACACTTCCTGCTGCCAGTTGGTGGCGCTATAACTTTGACTCACAATAGTCACATCCATGTGATCGCCCTCTTACAACAAACACACTGCTGAAGTTTCATCAAGATCAATAAATGTATGAAGACGTTATAACACAATGTGTTTTTCTTTTCTCGCCATAACTTTGTTTCCTCGCCACGGCCAAACCGTTCGAGATATCAAAAATCCGTCCGCAATTTACCGTCCTCAATGTCTTGACTTCATGCTGACCGAGTTTGGTGGCGATAGGATCATTTTTCTTGGACGAGTATATCAAATTCCAGGGGCATGCATTTTCATACAGCCCATAATAGCCGACTTCCTGTTGGACTGGCGTAAAACTTAGAGCACGAAAGTTGTTCGGCCCGATTAAATCTATATGTGTACCGAGTTTCATATTATTACATGCAAACGTGTTTGATATATGGACCAAGTTTTTCGGACCACGTTCAAGGGGGCGCTGTTGAGCTCCCCTGCCACGCCCGGGTACCAGCTTCAGCCCAGCCCTGATGGCCGCAGGTTCTGACCTGTGTGCAAAGTTTCAAGAGTTTTCGAGCACGTTAAGGGCCCCAAAAGTGCCCGAGAAGTCCCACACAGCAGAGAAAGGGTTAAAATAAAGCCCCCCTCCTCTCTCACACACACAGACACTGAGAGAGACTGGCAAAATTCCCATCAAATCACATTCAAACCAAAATATCTGACTTCCTGTTGGTCGGAGCTAATGACTGTAAATTAGAAAGTTGTCCGGCTCGGGGAGATAAATATAGATACCGATTTTTGTTACTGTAGGTAAAACTAATACCCCATTTTTGACTAAAGGTGGCGCTACTGAGCCCCTCCACCGCGCCCGTTTCTGAAACTTCACACATACCTAGTACCTAATAAATCTGATATGCATGTTGAGTTTCATGCAATTTGAAGCATGTTAAGAGCCTCAAATGCACCCAAAAAGAATATAACAGTTTAAAGCGTTGCCATGGCAACAGTATTTAAGATATCAATAATTCTTTCACAGGTCTACATCTGCCGTGTGTTTACATTATACACATAAAGTTTGAAGCAAATCGGGTAAAAATAAGAGGGTGAATTCAAAGCATTTTGAAAGTGACACACTTCCTGCTGCCAGTTGGTGGCGCTATAACTTTGACTCACAATAGTCACATCCATGTGATCGGCCTCTTACAGCGAACACACTGCTGAAGTTTCATCAAGATCAATTAATGTATGAGGATGTTATAACACACTTCCTGTTTCCAATATTCGCCATAAATTCGTTTCCTCGCCACGGCCAAACCGTTCGAGATATCAAAAATCCCCTCGCAATTTTTCATCCTCCATGTCTTGACTTCATGCACACCGAGTTTCGTGGTGATTGGTTGAATCGTCTAGGAGGAGTATTTTAAATTCCATTGCATGTGTTTTTTAAACTACGCCAAATAGCCGACTTCCTGTTGGGCTGGGGTAAAAAGTCAGAGCACGAAGGATATATGAACCGATGAGATCTATAAGTGTACCGAGTTTCATATTATTACACGCAAGCGTGTTTGATTTATGGACCAAGTTTTCGGACCGCGTTCCAGGGGGCGCTGTCGAGCCCCCCTGCCACGCCCGGGTCCCAGCTTCAGTCCGGCTCTAATGGCCGCGGGTTCTGACATTTGTGCAAAGTTTCAAGAGTTTTTGAGCACGTTAAGGCCCCCAAAAGTGCCCAAAAGGTAGTAATATAATAATAATAAATAATAAATAATAAAGAAGAATAATCCGAAGGAAAACAATAGGGCCTTCGCCTTTTCAAGGCTTGGGCCCTAATAATAAAGAAGAAATATAGCTGCAAGCAGCGATTACGGGCCCAAGCCGGTGGCACCGCCACCCCGGTGCCTTTAGTTGCACTAAAGGCACCGAGGTGGCGGTGCCACCGGCTTGGGCCCTCCATCGCTGCTTGCAGCTATATTTATATATATATATATATATATATATATATATATATATATATATATATATATATATATATATATATATATATATATATATATATATAAAAAACCCGCCACCCCGGTGCCTTTAGGGTTCCTGTGCACAACAGGCAATAACGTAACTCCGCTTTGACTGTCGAGAAGAAGTCTGCTTTAGAGCTTGCATCAGTGTGGGATCTGCAAAAGTACACATCGAGGGCACATATCAACCACAAAGTATGAGTGAGCACCCTTCTGAAACCTAAAATGAAAAATTAGACACCCTACAGTCTCATGGACTTAACGGACACATGAAATCAGCAGCCATTGTAAGTACACAACACCGAAAATTCCTATGAAGTGTGGTATATATATTCATTGAAATTACTGTACTTTAAAACACTTGTTTAAAAGAAAAAAACACATATACATAGTATAAAACACTAGATGGCACAATATACCTATTTTTAATAGAGTCTTTCTGCCCCCCTCCCCACACACACAGACAGGGGGGGCTGTCTGTGTGTGTGCCCTCCCTCCCCTCACCACACAGACACACACAATGGGGGGGGGGGCTGTCTGTGTGTGTGCCCTCCCCTCTCCACACACACACACACACACACTCACTCACACACACAGAATGGCAGGGGGAACTCTGTCAGAGAGAGACAAAACCACATTCAAACCAAAATATCTGACTTCCTGTTGGTCGGAGCTAATGACTGTAAATTAGAAAGTTGTCCGGCTCGATGTGCACAATATACATGCCAAGTTGTGTTACTGTAGGTAAAACTAACCCCCCACTTTTGTCAAAAGCATCTTGAAAGTAACACACTTCTTGCTGCCAGTTGGTGGCGCTATAACTTTGACTCACATTAGTTACATCCATGTGATGGGCCTCTTACAGCGAGCACAATGCTGAAGTTTCATCAAGATCAATTAATGTATGAAGACGTTATAACACATCGTGTTTCTCTTTTCTCGCCATAAATTTGTTTCCTCGCCACAGCCAAACCGTTCGAGATATCAAAAAGCCATCCGCAATTTAGCATCCTCAATGTCTTGACTTCATGCTGACCGAGTTTGGTGAAGATCAAATTAAATTTCTTGGAGGAGTATATAAAATTCCAGGGGCGTGCGTTTTCATACAACCCATAATAGCCGACTTCCTGTAGGGCTGGCGTAAAACTTAGAGCACGAAAGTTGTTCGGCCCGATGAGATCTATATGTGTACCGAGTTTCATACTAATTCATGCAATATTCAGTTTGATATATGGACCAAGTTTTCGGACCCCGTTAAAGGGGGCGCTGTTGAGCCCCCCTGCCACGCCCGGGTACCAGCTCCCAGCCCGGCCCAGGTTCTGACCTGTGTGCAAAGTTTCAAGAGTTTTCGAGCACGTTAAGGGCCCCAAAAGTGCCCGAGATTTTGCACACAGCAGAGAAAGGGTTAAAATAAAGCCCCCCCCCCTCCTCTCTCACACACACAGCTGAGAGAGACTGGCAAAATTCCCATCAAATCACATTCAAACCAAAATATCTGACTTCCTGTTGGTCGGAGCTAATGACTGTAAATTTGAAAGTTGTCCGGCTCGGGGAGATAAATATAAATACCGATTTTTGTTACTGTAGGTAAAACTAATACCCCATTTTTGACTAAAGGTGGCGCTACTGAGCCCCTTACCACGCCCGTTTCTGAAACTTTGCACAAGTGCTGTCCTATCTATCATATGTTGCTGCCTCATTAAACCGCTGTGCTATAAATTTAAAACATGTCTCAATTTTATAGTAGGCCTAGGCTATATATAAAATAATTAATCTTTTTGATTTTTGTTATCTTGTTTTTCATGAATGTATTTTACAACAATACAAAGAGCAATGTGTAACGTTTTACCAAATTTAGTGTTACACTTATTGTCTCATATTTGTTCCCCACTAAATGTTTTTTTCATGTTCAGATTTAATACAATTATTGTGCACTTGTGATTTTTTTTTTGGCTAAATTTTACTGCTGAATTATCCACTAATCTAGTTTATAATAGCATTTTTGTCACAGATTATGATCATATTTTTTTTTATTTGTTGTTTTTCTTTATAATGAAGTTGTCTGTATTAAGTAGATTGTGTTTAACACAAAATAGTGACTATCAGTTCAACACACAGAGTTATAGAAATTCTACTTGATTAAAAATAAAAAACTGTGCTGGTATCGGATTGGTATCGGTATCGGTCGATACTCAGAATGTTTGGTATCGGATCGGATCGATTCTAAAAAAATGGTATCGTTGCATCCCTAAAGTGCCCGAGATTTTGCACACAGCAGAGACAGGGTTAAACTAAACTAGCCCCCCTCCTCACACACACACACATACACAGATCCCCCCCTCCCCTCCCCACCCCACACAGACAGACACACACACACAGAATGCCAGAGAGACAGAGAGAGACAATTCACATTGAAACCACAATATCTGACTTTCTGTTGGTCGGAGCTAATGACTGTAAATTAGAAAGTTGTTTGGCTTGATAAGATCAATACACACGCTGAGTTTTGTAACTGTAGGTAAAACTATAACTAAGTTATAACACACTTTATGCATCCTTTTTTAATCATAAATTCGTTTCCTCGCCACGGCCAAACCGTTCGAGATATCAAAAATCCGTCCGCAATTTAGCATCCTCCATGTCTTGACTTCATGCACACCGAGTTTCGTGGTCATCGGATGAATTCTCTGGGAGAAGTGTTTCAAATGCCAGAACATGCGTTTCCATACAGCCCATAATAGCCGACTTCCTGTTGGACTGGCGTAAAACTTAGAGCACGAAAGTTGTTCGGCCCGATGAGATCTATATGTGTACCGAGTTTCATATTATTACATGCAAGCGTGTTTGAGATATGGACATGTTTTTGAATCCCATTCCAGGGGGCGCTGCCGAGCCCCCCTGCCACGCCCGGGTCCCAGCTTCAGCGCGGCTCTAATGGCCGCGGGTTCTGACATTTGTGTAAAGTTTCAAGAGTTTTTGAGCACGATAAGGCCCCCAAAAGTGCCCAAAAGGTAGTAAAATAATAATAATAAATATAGCTGCAAGCAGCGATTACGGGCCCAAGCCGGTGGCACCGCCACCCCTGTGCCTTTAGTTGCACTAAAGGCACCGAGGTGGCGGTGCCACCGGCTTGGGCCCTCCATCGCTGCTTGCAGCTATATTTATTTTTATATATATATATATATATATATATATATATATATATATATATATATATATATATAAACCGCCACCCCGGTGCCTTTAGGGTTCCTGTGCATGACGGGCAATAACGTAACTCCGCTTTGACTGTCGAGAAGAAGTCTGCTTTAGAGCTTGCATCAGTGTGGGTTCTGCAAAAGTGTGCATCGGTGGCACATATCAACCACAAAGTACGCGTGAGCACCCTTCTGAAACCTAAAATGAAAAATTAGACACCCTACAGTCTCATGGACTTAACGGACACATGAAATCAGCAGCCATTGTAAGTACACAACACCGAAAATTCCTATGAAGTGTGGTATATATATTCATTGAAATTACTGTACTTTAAAACACTTGTTTAAAAGAAAAAAAAACACATGTATACATAGTATAAAACACTAGATGGCACAATATACCTATTTTTAATAGAGTCTTTATGCCCCCCTCCCCACACACACAGACAGGGGGAGCTGTCTGTGTGTGTGCCCTGCCTCCCCTCCCCACACAGAGAGAGAGACACACACACACACACACACACACACACACACACACACACACACACACACACACACACACACACACAAAGAATGGCAGGAGGAACTCTGGCAGAGAGAGACAAAACCACATTCAAACCAAAATATCTGACTTCCTGTTGGTCGGAGCTAATGACTGTAAATTAGAAAGTTGTCCGGCTCGATGTGCACAATATAAATACCAAGTTTTGTTACTGTAGGTAAAACTAACCCCCCCCACTTTTGTCAAAAGTAACACACTTCCTGCTGCCAGTTGGTGGCGCTATCACTTTGACTCACATTAGTTATATCCATGTGATCGGCCTCTTACAACAAACACGCTACTGAAGTTTCATCAAGATCAATTAATGTATGAAGACGTTATAACACATCGTGTTTCTCTTTTCTCACCATAATTTCGTTTCCTCGCCACGGCCAAACCGTTCGAGATATCAAAAATCCGTCCACAATTTAGTATCCTCAATGTCTTGACTTCATGCTGACCGAGTTTGGTGGCGATAGGATAATTTTTTCTAGGAGGAGTATATAAAATTCCAGGGACATGCGTTTTCATACAACCCATAATAGCCGACTTCCTGTTGGACTGGCGTAAAACTTAGAGCACGAAAGTTGTTCGGCCCGATGATATCTAAATGTGTACCGAGTTTCATATTATTACATGCAAGCGTTTTTGATATACGGACAAGTGTTCAAATCCCATTCCAGGGGGCGCTGTCGAGCCCCCCTGCCACGCCCGGGTACCAGCTTCAGCCTGGCCCTGATGGCCGCGGGTTCTGACCTGTGTGCAAAATTTCAAGAGTTTTCGAGCATGTTAAGGCCCTCAAAAGTGCCAGAGATTTTGCACACAGCAGAGAAAGGGTTAAACTAAACTAGCCCCCCTCCTCTCACACACACACACAGAGACGCAGAGGGGCAGAGGGAAAATGCTCCGAAAAGTACACATTCAAACCAAAATATCTGACTTCCTGTTGGTCGGAGCTAATGACTGTAAATTAGAAAGTTGTCCGGATCGAAGAGAAGAATATACATACCGAGTTTGGTTACTGTAGGTAAAACTAATACCCCATTTTTGACTAAAGGTGGCGCTACTGAGCCCCTTACCACGCCCGTTTCTGAAACTTCGCACAAGTGTACTAGGCAATAAATGTGATATGCATGTTGAGTTTCATGCAATTTGAAGCATGTTAAGAGCCTCAAATGCATCCAAAAAGAATATAAAAGTTTAAAGCGTTGCCATGGCGACAGTATTAAAGATATCAATAATCCTTTCCCAGGTCTACATCTGTCGTGTGTTTACATTATACAGATGAAGTTTGAAGCAAATCGGGTAAAAATAAGAGGGTGAATTCAAAGCATTTTGAAAGTGACACACTTCCTGCTGCCAGTTGGTGGCGCTATAACTTTGACTCACAATAGTCACATCCATGTGATCGGCCTCTTACAGCGAACACACTGCTGAAGTTTCATCAAGATCAATTAATGTATGAGGATGTTATAACACACTTCCTGTTTCCAATATTCGCCATAAATTCGTTTCCTCGCCACGGCCAAACCGTTCGAGATATCAAAAATCCCCTGGCAATTTATCATCCTCCATGTCTTGACTTCATGCACACTGAGTTTCGTGGCGAGTGGTTGAATCGTCTAGGAGGAGTATTTTAAATTCCATTGAATGCGTTTTTCTAACTACCCCAAATAGCCGACTTCCTGTTGGGCTGGGGTAAAAAGTCAGAGCATGAAGGATATATGAACCGATGAGATCTATAAGTGTAACGAGTTTCATATTATTTCATGCAAGCGTGTTTGATTTATGGACCAAGTTTTCGGACCCCGTTGCAGGGGGCACTGTCGAGCCCCCCTGCCACGCCCGGGTACCAGCTTCAGTCCGGCTCTAATGGCCGCGGGTTCTGACCAGTGTGCAAAGTTTCAAGAGTTTTTGAGCACGTTAAGGCCCCCAAAAGTGCCCGAATAGTCGTAAGAAAAATAATAATATTAATCCGAAGGAAAACAATAGGGCCTTCGCCCTTTCAGGGCTTGGGCCCTAATAAAGAAGAAGAAGAAGAAGAAGAAGAAGAATAAATAATAATCCTAAGAAAAACAATAGGGCCTTCGCCTTTTCAAGGCTTGGGCCCTAATAATCCGAAGGAAAACAATAGGGCCTTCGCCTTTTCAAGGCTTGGGCCCTAATAAAACAGAGTTATACAACCGAACTGTTACAGTGATAGATTTTGCAGGTTTCTTTAAGGAATATATAAAGTTCAAAAGAACAACATTATAAACAACATTGTAACATAATAAAAGATTTGATAAGGTCATTTGTAATTTTACTGTCAACAATGCATCATTTTACAGTGTAGTAGTAAGTAAAATTGCAGAATAGTAAGGTAACAGTTAACCCAGTTAACCATTTTTTGTAGATCCTGGACGATTGTATTTATTGCACCTTTAAAATAAAAATGAACTGCAAATGTGATTTAATATTCCTTTATTCTCAGATGTAGCTGTGGGGGCACCTGGCTCTGGTGAAGGAGGTCAAGTGTTTATTTACCTGGGTCAGAGTGATGGTTTGACCACCCAGTATGTTCAAGTCATCGAGAGCCCGTTTCACACCCTCGTAGATCCTCCAATGTTTGGCTTCAGCGTGAGAGGAGGGATAGATATTGATGATAATGGATATCCAGGTATGTGATATATTACTTGAAAATATTTGAAAAGCATTCATGCATTATTCCTTCTCTGGAACACAAAAAGAGGAACAATAAAGAATACAATGACATGCATACAATGAAAGCACCACACAATGTACCGGTAAACACTTTTTTTATTCTATGGATCTCCTTTTGTGTTCAATCCTTCCATTGAGTGGTACAGGTTTGGAACATCATGATGGGGACCGGTTTAATTTTTGGGGTAAACTTAATTCAATACTCACATTTACTTTATTTATTTTAAAAAAAAAATGCCTCAAATAATTTGTCAGCAAATTGTAGCTCTTTTCACCTAGCTCAGAACCTTGAGATCACTGTTCACCTCCCATTATCTTCTATTAAAATCTGACCAGGAAACTTCAGCTAGGTCACTGCATCAAAATACCATAACCTCCTCAGCAACCCCTTATAGCCATCTATGAGTCATGCTTGGAGTACATAAATAACCGGATGATAGAGCCAACAAAAGCTTCAGAGACTGTCCTCAAAGTTCGAATGTCTGTTGTGAACAATCTCAACTAACAGCCCTTTCCCACAATCCCTTGGGAGGAGTAAAGAGCTGTCTGGGAGTCTCCATGAGACAGGAATGCTTTAGTCAGAGCCACAGCACTCTTAGTACGGATGTAAATGGAAAAGGGCTCTGACACTGGGGTCCAGTGTGGACATGGCAATGCTTTTTGACACAAAACACCTCAATCTCTTAAGAGGGACTCTTGGTCCTCTTAGGTCACTTATACAGACAAAGTAGTCCCCACAGTTATTTAAAATTTAACATGGCTGTCTTGTCAATCCCTGTTTCACTCACTTTGTGGTGTTTTCTGAGAGATTTCTAAATTTCAAGGCATATGCTTTGTTTGTTTTTCTTCCCTTTAGATCTCATCATTGGTGCTTGGGGTGCGAGCAAAGTGGCAAGCTACAGGTGCTAATTTAAAATCATCTGAATTACTGCAAATACCCTTAAATTCTTTATTGTAATCAAATGGCCATATACGCTTCATCCTTTTCAGTAAATTTGTCTAAAGCAGAGGTTCTCAACTGGTTTTGCTTCAGGACCCGGAATTTACATTTGCAAAACACAGTGCCAAAATTACTGAAACATATGAGAGTAAACCAAAGAATTTCCTTTTATCCTTGAATCCTTTATTATATTATTTTGTGAATTATATATGATATGCATTAAGCAGCTTTTCCCTGCTGGGGGTCGTGACCAACCAATTGAGAACCACTGATCTGAACTATGATTCTGTGTGTTGGATCAATAATGTGTTTGACTTTATTAGAGCACAGGCTGTTGTGAGGACACAGGCTCGACTCTTATTCTTCCCTGAACTTTTGAACCCTGAAGACAAATTGTGTCGAGTCCACCAGAGCAGCACCTTCATTACTTGGTAATGTTTCTGAACTTAGTGCAATAGACAGCTTTACTGTGTCATCATGATTCAAGAGGCTGGCATTCAAAATGCTTGACTATAGTCAGCTATAAAAAAGCTTCTCAAGGATTAGAAGAGTTCGTGTGAGGAATGGTACAGTGAGCTATTGATACACCCACATCCTTTTTACTTACAGTAGGAGTAATCTCAATACATCAAGGACTTCCATTGATCAGTAATCCATATTTTCTGCATGCTTTGAATTTCAACCCACATGGTTGTGGTACTTCTATCGAATATCTATCATCTCCACTTCTTTTCTCTTTTTCCTTAGCTTTATAATTATGGCATGCATCAGTGTATCTGGACACAGAATTCCTGAGGAGATTGGTATGTAATCCATATGAAATAATTGAGTATTAAACAGAGCGTTTCATCGGCAGGAAAACATTGTTCTAAAAGTGATTCCAACTATCGTTTCTCATTGCCGTTAAATAGTTCTGGTTTGAACTCTGCTATTCATTTTACATTTAAAACTATATCTCTATTGTTATAGTTATCGTCCTTGGTGTGAACAAGCCTTTATTAGAGTTTTGAATTCAGCTTATTGTACACATAAATGGTCTGAAAAGAAAATATTTAGGGTGCATTAAAGGTGTTATCAAAGATTTGCAGGTGTTTCAGCTTTTTGCTAAACATTTCCTCTAGTTCTCAACACAGAGCTTCAGCTGGACAGGATGAAGCAGAGCATGGCCAGACGAACACTCCTACTGGACACCAACCAGCCATACGCCAACTTCCAACTCTCGGTGGAAAGAAACTCAGGAGATGTCTGTATGAACTTCACGGCCTACCTACTGGTGTGTTTCATCAAAATGTTGATGCGCTGGAAATGTGACCTGTGGATAAGAGGCACAAGTCCTGTGACCATGTTGCATGACACTGAATGTTCTAAGTGCTTTTGAGAATACAAACACTATACACACATAAATTAGATCTAGTTTGCTCAGAGCACCAATAAAAAATGAAAACAAGAATGCTTTTGTGCTCCCAGCTGCACAACGGGTCATTCATGTGACCTCTCTGCAATCAAATTCTCTGAATGATCCTTTTTTTTGTCATGTAAAATGCAAGATGTTAATGTTGCAGTGTGTTTCGTGAGTTATCATTCATCTCAATCCTTTCCTTTTAAGCCTGAGTTTAAGGACAAGCTAAGTCCAATCTTCTTCTCGATGAACTACAGTCTGGCTGACTCCCAAGATGCAGTGCTGCATGGACAAAGTGTCGCTTTTGGACAGGTGAAGGCTGGAACATAACGTTTTTGTTGTTACAATGACATATTTATTAACATTAACCTGTTGAAATTTTTTGTTGCGTCTAGGCAAGGATAATACTAAACTGTGGTCATGATAACATCTGTATTCCAGACTTGAAGCTGAAAGCAGTGGCGTAAGATCATTTGTTAGCTACAGTATAGATATGAAATGGTTACAGACATTTATCTTAAGCAAACCTTTATCTAAAACAGGTCAACAGAACCAATCCTGATCGGCGATGAGAATCCAGCACTGATTATTATCGAGGCCAAAAATCAGGGAGAGGGAGCTTACGAGACTGAGCTATATATCAGCCCGCCAGCGCACACACACTATCAGGGTGTTGTGAGCAACCGGGAGGTGAGGGTTTAGTCATTTTTCTTGTTGTTTGTTGTTGATAGCTACAGAACATTAAAGGGATAGTTCACCCAAAAATGAAAATTCTGTCATCATTTACTCACCCTCAAGTTGTTCCAAACCTGTATGAGTTTCTTCCTTCTGCTGAACACAAAAGAAGATATTTTGAAGAATGTCGTTAACCAAACAGTTGACGGTGGCCATTGACTTGCATAGTATTTTTTTTCCATATGTAAGTCATTGGGGACTTAACCGGGGTTGATAACACAGTGATATTTATTTCTTGCTTTATTTATAATCATATTATACTAATCATATTTTAATTGTATTATTGCGAATTAGCTCATGATTATATTTTTCAGTTAAGTTTTTGCAATTTGATGTGCTTTTGTCATTTTATTTCTATTTAGCTTTCATTTCTATTTAGCTTTATTTTAGTTTTTCAGTTTTAAATTTAGTAATGCTATTATTTCAACGTAAACTTATTTATAGGGATGCACAATATATCGGTCACCATATCAGTATCAGCCAATATATGTTCATTTTTAATGTTATTGTTATCGGCCCGATAAGAAAAATTGGCCAATATATTAAAGGGATTGTTCTCCCAAAAATGAAAAAAAAAAAATAGCCCATGATTTACACACCCTGAAGTCATCCTAGGTGTATATGACATTCTTCTTTCAGATGAATACAGTCGGAGTTATATTAAAAAATGTCCTGGCTCTTCCAAGCTTTATAAATGGAGTGAATGGGTGTCTGATTTTGGAAGTCCTCTATTCCATCTATTCATGATAAAAGTTAATTTTTAATACAACTCCGAATGTATTCGTCTGAAAAAAGAATGTCATATACACCTACTGTAGGTTGGCTTCAGGGTGAGTAAATCATGGGCTAATTTTTAACATGGGATTATTTCCTTCAGCTTAGAAACTTTAGATGCACACTGTTCACCATAAGGGTTTTGAAATGCTTGAAATATGATTGGAATCACTTCAAAAAAAGAAAAAAGTAAAGTGCAACATGTGCTGTCATTTAGTTGTCACCGATTAGGTGGCTGTAATCAAGCGCACAATGAAGGAGATACTATAGGAGACTCATTGTTTTATTTAACAATAACAACACTGGTACAAGGTTTGTCTAAACTCAAATGGTACAGATGGTGGTATATATTCTTCACGAAAACAAGATCTCCAAACAGATCATATTTTTAAGAAACTGTCTTCCACTGGCCAGACAACTAGATCAAGCCTAACAAATGATATCTGACTGTCCCCTTTCTGTCAGCACACTTATTTTATGTTCATGTGAAGTAGCATTATTGCCGAGTTGTGTCACATAAGGTGTAAAATGTGTTTTGCAGGACTTCAGTCACTTGGTGTGCGGTCAGAAGAAGGAGAATGGCTCAGTCATTGTGGTTTGTGATCTGGGAAACCCCATGGAGGGTGAACATCAGGTCAGGGTGACATAATCAACATAATAACCCACCTCAAATCATTTGACCATTCATGATAAGCCTGTTGTAAAACATTTTGCTCTCGGTTGTTTTCTCTCATTTAGCTGAAAGCGGGTCTTTACTTCAGCATGGGTGGTCTGGAACAAGTGGAGAACCACATCACATTCCAAATGCAAATACGAAGGTGTGAACACACACACACACACACACACACACACACAAACATCTGTGCTGTTAGCAAAACAAAACAGGGGAAAAAAATGTGTCTGCTCCATAACAAACGCTTTCTGGTACGTTTTGCCCATGATGACAATGATTATTATCTTCTGTTTCTTGGTCTCTCTCATTGTTTTCAGTAAGAACAGCCAGAAACCAGACAGTAACCTGGTCCAATTGCAGGTTAATGTTACTGCTGCAGCTTCCCTGGAAATACGTGGGTTAGTTCTACTGTCATTTTCTCATAATGTATCATTTTAAAAAGTAAAATTTTCTTTTTGAATATTCTTTCTCACTCTTCTGAAAGTAAAACTGGTTTGGTTCATGTTTGAATGACCATTTAATTTCTTCATTACAGAATCTCTTCTCCTGTTGACTGTGTTCTGCCTATTGCTAAATGGGAGCCAAAGGATTATCCAGAAGACTTGAATGAAGTAGGCCCACTCGTAGAGCATGTATATGAGGTAATATTCTCAGTCTTGGTCTAGGATTATTGTTAACACCTTCACTTAAGCTGTTTTACCATACTTATGCACAAGTTTCTAATTTCCTGTCTCAGCTAAGAAATATGGGCCCCAGTCCAGTGAATGCAAAGCTTACACTGGAGTTTCCTGTTTCACAAAACGAGTCCTATCTGCTATATGTATTTGCTAATGCCTCCCAAGAGCTCATCTCCTGTCAAACAGACTACTCCAACATCGACCCACGTGGGGTAAGAGTGCCCCCTACTGACGATGATTTTGAAACTAAACCCCCTGAATAAGTCATTTGTTGTTATATACTTTATTATACTAGTATACTTTATTACTCTATTGAAAAAGCACGGCAATATCTGTAAACACTGATGTACAGTGGTGGTACTATGGTACAGTGTTAACATGTGCATAACATTTAATAACTGATGATTACCATAATCATTTACATTGGTATGTAAACATGTTTGGTATGTACAAGATGTAATAAAAACATATTTGTTGATCCTGGAACAACATTCCAATCAACCAATCAGATTTGAGGTACAAGTTTTTCAGTTAATGTCAAGTTTAGGCTTTGGTGCTTCTACATCAGTGTTATTCACCTATCATTTCCCTCTGAAATTCATTTCACCTATCATTTCCCTTATCCTTTAGGGATAACTTATGGATAGGGTTAGGTTTAGAGATAGGGATGAGGTTAGGACTACATTTTCAGACATGAAATGTCGTTCCAGGATTAACAAAATATTTTGACTCAGGAACATGTCTTACTTGGCAAAAAAAAAAAAAAAAAGGTACTGTGGTATAACCATGGTACCATGTACAAAGTATCATGATATATTTTTGTGATACCATTTATTTATTCAATGGCAATAAACATTACACTACCTATTTATCACAGTTGGTGAAGCTGGTGTCCTCCAACGTCACCGTAGGCCAGGTTCATCATTTCAACAGACGCGACCTGTCGCAAAAAACTGAATATGAGCAGCAGTGGCAACATGCAGTTCATGTGGTACAGAACCTTCTATTACATCATTGTTTATATAAAAATATATATATATATTATATATATATATATAGTATAAACACCGTTCAAAAGTTTGGGGTTGTAGATGTTTTTTATGCTCTCCAAGGCTGCATTTATATGATCAAATATACGGTAAAAACATTCATATTGTGATATATTATTACAATTTTAAAATAACTGTTTTATGTTGTAATATATTAAGTATTTTCCATTCTTTAGTGTCACGTGATCCTTCAGAAATGATTCTAATTTGCTGATTTGGTGCTCAAGAAACATTTATTATTATAAACAATGTTGAAAAAAACAGTTGTGCTGCTTCATATTTTTGTAGAATCTATGGTACTTTTTTTCAGGATTCTTTGATGAATAGAAAGTTTACAAGAACAGCATTTAATTCAATTGAAAATTATTTTTGTAGCAATGTAACAAAAAAAGTGTTACAGTCACTTTTGACTAATTGAATGCATCCTAACTGAATAAAGTGTTTTTTTTGTTAAACGAACCCAACTTAGAAAAAGAACCCAAACTTTTAAACAATATTTTATTTTATTTTTATTTTATTTTACAGTAATGTTGTGATTCTTCTTGACCAATAGAGAGTGATATCACAGACCGTTCTTGTAAACAGAAGCTGCTTATTCATTCAGATTTTGACATTTCTAATGTTAGGCACTTAGCATGTGCAGATGCCTCCATCTTTCAGGACTCATAAAATTATATTTTAAAATAGTAATGAATTTAATGTTAAATATTGCTTTATCTCTCACTGTGCAGAACTGCTCTAGTGGTGACCAATGTCTTCTGTTTGAGTGTGAGGCCGCGGGACTGCAGAGAGATGAGAGAGCCATCGTAAGAGTGATGAGCAGGCTGTGGGTACAAACCTTCTTAAAGGTGGGCCAAACTTTAAAGATCAAACTCTAAACATTTAAAGAAGTTGTCTAATAATCACACCCCTTTCTCTCCCTATTTGTATCTCCATTCTCTGCTCAGAGACCATATGTAAATTACATTCTTCACTCCACGGCTCACTATGAGGTGACAGATGTGCCCTCAAAAATCCAGCCAGTTGTCCTGCCCAGAGGAAAAGCACAGGTGAGACATCAGTTCTTTAGGTTGTATCACATAATATATGCAACTCATCTTAAACCCCCTCATAAACTCTATCTAGACACATACAAATATAGTATGGAGACGGCCAGATGGACAAGAGGAGGTTCCTGTGTGGTGGATAGTAGTGTCAGTCATCGCTGGACTCCTGCTACTGGCTGGCCTGAGCACCATCTTCTGGAAGGTACTTCTATATGTTGAACAGCAGAGGGTGCTTTGTCTCATATAGGCCTCCGGGCCAACAACAAACAAAGCTTATCAATGTAAAACAAACACAAATGTGATAGCACATAAATCTCCATCCATGTTAACATACGACGTTGTTTTAAGGTGGGATTTTTCAAGCGTAACCGTCCTCCATGTGACGGTGATGATGATGACACGCAGCAACTGAGTGGTGAACAGAACGAGATGTCAGACTGCAAATCTTGAGACTTATAATGCTTTTAAAGTTGGTTTGCTCTATTGTATTTATATTCTTTCTGCAGTGTATTAAACATGTATCATAGTGTGTGTGTGTGTGTGGGGGGGGTGGGGGGGGGGGGGGGTATTTGCATTGTCTCCAACCCATTGCCCTTTAAACATTCCTAGTATTTCAAGCAGGTGATGATTATCAGTAGAGATCACTGAGCTGTGGAACTGGCTATGAAAATTGAGCCTTTTTAATAAAACCATGAAATGCAATCGTCACATTAATTTAATCTCATTCATAAACTATTTGCACAGAAATTAATTATGCATATACTTCATAAATAATGCTTGTTGACTTTCACCAATCATTGTATTTTGGGTCTGTGTTTTTTGTTGTTTTTTCATTTTCAGTCATTAAAATGTCTTGTCTGCACTGCACTTGATTTCACCATATACAACATGTTCCTGGATCAACATCTTTGTATATCCTGGAACAACGTTCCAATCAACAAATCAGATTTAATGGACATGTTTACAGTTTATGTCAAGTTTAGGCTTACAAACAGGTTTTGGTGCTTCTACATCAGTGTTATTCACCTGTCATTTCCCTCTGATTTTAGGGATAACTTTAGGGATATGGTTATTACATTTTCGGACAGGAATGTTGTTCCAGGATTAACAAAATACTTTTTTTTTTTTTAAGGAACGCGTAACTCAGGACGTGCATGTAACTACAATGATTTGGGTTAATTAAACATGTTTTATTGCGTGCAAAGTTTCAGGGTGTGAGTACATTTGCATGGCCAGTGAGGTGAAATATTGAGTATAAGTAATATGAAGGGAAAAAACACCTCTTAAAAGTGCACTAGTTTAGCTAAAGACAATACTTGTCTGCCATCTTTACTTTGCGAGTGATTTTAATCATATTTATCAAATGCTCTGTTAATTTATGTATGTGTAAAACTTTTTCAATTATCAAAGAAAAGGTCAAGTCACCTTTATGCTTTATACAATACAGATTGTTTCAGAGCAGTTTTAGAAAAAAGATGCATCTCGGCTGACTGTTGTTCATCCGAAGTCAGTTCAGTGTTGATTCAGTTGCATTGTAAAGTTCATCAATTATTAAATTAGTTAATTTAATACATAAAGCAGTTCTGCAAAATCTATGTCATCGTCCAGTTCAGTTAACAGCAGCGTCAGTACATTCAGATCAATAATATTGTTGAATATTAAGTGTCCCCAACTAACCAAGCCAGAGGCGACAGTGGCAAGGGAACCCAAACTCCATCAGGTGACAGAATGGAGAAGGAAAAGAAAACCTTGGGAGAAATTCCAGGCTCAGTCAACGAAGGACTGGAAACGGCCTTCAAATTATTCAAATTTCAAGCGTTGTACGAGCCTCGGTCGACAGAGGGCGCACGGGAGCCCTGCACTTCAGGATCTCGCCCTCCCTCCATCTGGGACAACAGGACTGAAAGAAGCGGAGCAGCCGGACTCGGGAAGGGAGTGGGCATCAGTGGCAACCGCACTTTAGAGCAGTCCGTCTTCTGCCATCCCGCAAACAAACATGGATGAACTGTTACTTAAGGAGGATCTGACGATGCCGCTGTAAGAATGCGTCCACCGCACACCTCCCGTTCCTTTTTTCTTTTTCTTTTCCTCTGTAGTTCTTGGAGGACGCTGGCGAAATCACTGCCGACCCCAGGACCAGTTGGTGAGTTTGATTTGAGATTGTAGCATCCGTCTTTAAGCGGGATATATTTGTGTAGAGCGTGTAGGACAGAACATCGTTTCGCTGCTTTATTATGTAACTGCCGCATTTGGGCTCACAGCAATTTATCACGCGCCGTTGTTTTTGCGCACATTTACTTTAGAGCCTTATGGGAGTTACAGTTGGGAAACAAAGGATTTCAAACTGTTCGGCCCCTCAAATGACCCCTCCGTGCATATGTAAAGGGAAGAAGTTCGTTAAACACGCCTTGAGCTTCAGAAACACAGTTTTAGGCATTCTTATCTTAATCTAAAAAAGTGCACAGTATCTGGTAACTAATCGTTTCGCTTTTTCAAGCCCACCCATTTCATGAAAAAGAAAGTTAGCTGAGCGGCAACATTGTTACCTATCGGTCTCTCTAACTTCGGTAGTTCTTAATAATTTGAATTAATATATATGTATTTACGTTAAAAGTGTATATAGGGGAGACCTGGGCTAGTTGTCACACTTTTTATTCCAGAAAATATTTCTGTTTTTGAAAGTCAAAGTTTGTTGAGGTACAAATCCTTTTTGTAAAAATCTCTGTTTCCCCAGCTCCACCAGAGGAAAAAAGTTCATTGAACACATGTTGGTCTTTGTGACAACTTGCCCCAGTGAAAACATGTCACAGCATATTGTGGACTTGTCAGGTTAATTTAAAGAGTAGGCTATTATTATTATGAAAATGCATTAATCCAAATGTAAAATGTAACACATAGAAGAAATACCAAATCATTGTTTTGGCCAACAAATATTTAAATTTAAGACAGAGAAAAAAACACTTCTATTCAGCAAATATAGGGCTACGTACAATGCATGCACTCATATTTGAATCAGATTTGTTTGTCATTAATGTTAGTTTAAATAAATGTATTTTATCTTAAAATTAACATTAAAAAAAATATTAGCAAATCATTTTTAAGACAGTTCTACTTAAATGTACTTGCCAGTTTGTCAACATAGCACCAAGCAGATCTTTAAGAGCTGTTTGTTCAAACTCTTTTGTGAACCTCCTTTTTTCCTCAGCGACTTCCGATGAATATTAATGTGGGCTTGAAGCGTCTTTTCTCTCATGTGCACTGAGCAGCTCACAAACTCAGGCACAGATATCTTTGGCCTACTAGTTCTCCTGTATCTCTGAGTCATTTAAATACATACATGTAAAGTAAGCCTAAATACTTTAAACTTTGACTGTCAGCATTTGTCATTTTTTTCCGGTTTGTAATCTGTATTCTGAAAAGTCATCAGAGTTTTTTTAGCTGCATCAGAAGTTAATTTACCGCTAGTCTGCCTTTACTGGGACCCTTTGAAGAGAGACCTAAAGGTGAAGCCACATAATAAAACCATGTGTGAGTTCCCTGTTCTAGAGCTGAGAGAAACCTGGGAAGACGTTTTAAAAAGCCCTGGATCCTTTTTATTCGTGTTTTATTGTAAAGCAGTCTGCTGGAAAGGGCTCCGCTGACTAAGCTCTCCTTGTTGTGCTGATGGGAAACATTTAAATCAGAGTCCGTCAAAAACGTGATGTTTTCGCAAAGTCTTTTGACATATGAAAAAGTAAAGATTTAAAAAATGGATCAAGGCACACATTGAAACAAGAGTGCATTATCATATCCTTCCATGGTTAATTTTTTCAAAAATTGTCCAGGATCTTTTTATGCACATAAGCATGTCATACATATTAAAGAGTTGTTTTTGAAAATTAATTTGTTCTGAAAACCCAGTAAGAGATAATGTTATTCCTCATCTATCTATCCATCTGCCTGTCTGTCATCTGTTCATCCTTCCATCTATCTATCTATCTATCTATCTATCTATCTATCTATCTATCTATCTATCTATCTATCTATTATTCGTCCGTCCGTCCGTCCATCTATCTGTCTGCCTGTTCATCTATCTATCTGTCTGACTGTCTCTGTCCATTTATCTTCTGTCTGTCTCTGTCCATCTATCTATCTATCTATCTATCTATCTATCTATCTATATATCTATCTGTCCATCTGTCTGTCTGTCTGTCTGTCTGTCTGTCTGTCTCTGTCTATCTATCTGTCATCTGTCCCCCGCCCGCCTATCTACCTGTCTGTCATTCATCTGTTTTCAGATTTTTCAGGCTTTGTCATGCAGCATTATAGTTTGTCTAACATAGACTTGGCTTATAGGATTCAAAGACTTCTTCTTAATTCCTCTAAAGTTTGTACTTTTTAAAGTGCGATATTGTTGAAATGAATCTGATTATTTTCTCAGCACTGCATAAAATAAGTTGTCAACTCACTCTTTAAACACAATAGCAGGATGGCAGGGCAGCTTCCTGGCACTTCTCTAGTTTCATCATGACATTCAGGAAATTTGACACTGATTTTCACTTACGTCCTTGTGTACATATAGGATTTTTTTTGTGTTTTTTTTTTTGTGAACATGAGGGAAAGGGTTGAGTTTTGGTTGTGTGAATCGTATTGAGGCATCAGATGTTTGTTACTGACACACTCTAAAGCATCTACCAGAGCGTGAAATAATGTTATCCTGATGGGTTTATGCAGTGGCAAGGCACGCACATCCCTGTCCTAATCAAGCTGACACCTAGAGCCGCCACCTCTGATTCGGGACAAAGGCCTGGCGAGGGAAGGCCAGCCTAGACACTAATGCAAACTGGCATGCTGGAGATTTTAGAGCACCCATCTTTGCCTTTAGGCAGGTGTTGACCCTGACCATTTTGCAGTTTTAAAAACAGCTGTATTGTTCCTCTTATAATAGTTTTTGGTTTATATTCAAATAAGAATTGGGGTGGTTTCATTGAAACGTTTGAAAAAAGTTGTTTTGCTCTTCCGTTTTGTCTTGTGTTCATGATTGTGTACCGTCCAGTCGCCACATAGTAAGTCATTGCATTGTCAACTTCCAGTAGATTTCATGAGATTCCCCTTAAGGGGGTTTTACATCCTCCTCTCATGCAAAGTCGAGTGTTGCCATGACAGCACTTGTTTGAGTGCTGCCCCGGCTTGCCACTCTATGCTTTTATTTGGGACACAATCGCTGCATTGTTCTGCATGATGCTTTTATAGATGTCATCGAAACTTGTATGACTTTATGCAGCTCCAGTGAAATCAAATCAGCCATGATTTCAATTACAGATCGTTTTATAATTGACCATACATATAATATATCCCATACATTTGTAATGATAACTTATAAAGACATGTCTACTGTGGGCAACGAGGTTGTTAAATGATGGTATATCAGCTGGCATTATTTCAACACGTTTTTATCATCGAAATTCCTAGTAAAAAATTACATTCCCCATAATTCTTCAAAGAAATCGCCATGATCAGACAATTGTAACAAGCCAAAAACTGTTGATGACTAAAGGTGTTCATTAACTCTTTTCCTGCCAGCGTTTTAGCCAGCCAGCGTTTTTGATAATTTTCGCGAAGGCCCCATGAATATTTTATAGTGTAAATATCTGAACATGCAATATTTCAAAAGAAAGAACAGAGCATCTGCTTTTAAACAAAAAAAAGTTTTATTCTAGGGTTAATGCATTCTTTTTTTATCAACTTGAATGTGGGTAAGTTTCATAAAGAAAGCTACATTTTGAGCCAAAAGCTGAGAAAATTGCGTTTTTGTCAAAGACTACATCCAGATCGGAATCAGACCGATAATCCAAAAAATATAGATTGAGTTGATCGAGTCCATTAACACCACTAATGCTTGCACAGTCCTATAGCATTTCATGACATTTGACATTTCATTCAGGAACATTGGGCAGGTTTGATTTATATGCTGTTTAGTGTTGATGATTGCGTTATTTTACATATGCATATGCTTATGCTTTCACTTGTTTCTGCTTCTTCTTCGCATGTCTTTTGATCAGGAGATTCTGTAATCTATTCTATAAGATTATGTGTAATAGCGCCCTCTACCATATAACAGCGAAAAATCCAGAAAATCCATCAAAGGCAGGGAAGCATCGTCTCATAAATGATCAATTCCATCAGTGGTGGGGAAAGAGTTATCTGAGCAAGGAGTTTAACTCTTTATCTGCCCGCCCGCCAGCCAGCGGCAGCATTGTTGATCATTTTCATAAAAATGTCATGGCCCCCAGAATATTTTGTTGTATGAATATTTGAACATGCAATATAACAGAAGAAATAAGAAATAACAGAGCCTCTGCTTTTAAACAAACAAACAAAGAACATTTTATTCTAGCTTCGTGCATTATTTTTTTTAAATCAAAACTTGAATGTGGGTAATTTTCTTTAAAAAGGCTCCTTTTTACAGAAAGCTGAGAAAATCACATTTTTGTCAAAGACTCCATCTACTAACAAATGGAGTAGATATAGTCCATCAACACCCCTAAAGCTGCACAGTCCTAACCGCTATAGGTCGACATTTCATTCGGTAACGTTAGGCAGTTTTGATTCATATGCTGTTTAATGTTTGATAATCGCATTATTTTACATGCCCATATGCAATGCTGTTTAGAGTTTAACTTGTGTTGGAATGGTTCCATTAACCACTATTAGAGAGTGATATGAAGTGAATTGAGTGATTTTGCCAATTTAAAGCACCTGCTTTGGCAGGTCATAGAAAGGTCTTTCTGAGGTGATGACGTCATGTGCTTTGACAGCAGATCTTTTATTTAAGGCTCTTTATAGCTGGGACTGTTTGTGGGCGGAAGGGTACTGAATAGCTTGGCAGGATTTTCTGGTTACACGGGCCGTCACATCTTTAAGGAGTGTGCGTCTGGCCATCAGCCCACCATGAACTCCCCAGGCAGCTGTTCAAAGGTAGGAATTTCTTTGTTGACACCAGACACCCTCGCGCTTAGAGGAAACGGCAGATTTATCAGCAGCAGAGCCCCTGTAAACCTGACCTCTGAGGAGATCCTGCTTCACATCATCACAACGTGTCTGGATGTTTTGATTGGTGGGCGTGAAAAGCTTAGGGAAAATGCCTGAAAAATTGGAGATTACATCATCTACATTAAACCCAAGACGGCCCTTTGCCCATGAAACACACTACAGCCAGACATCTTCTAGCACAGCAGCTTGTTTATTATGTTAAATCTGTGTTTTTGCTCAGTATTGTGTCTAATATGAGTTTAGTGATGTTTTGAAACAGTAATCTGGATTAGGCTTTAAAAAGGGTTTCTAATTTTGCTTGTAATCCTTTTTCGTCATGCAGTATTCTTAGCAGACTGTTACAGTTACTGTTTGGCAGCTCGTTCAGTGGAAATAAATAAAATGTAGTAATGAAAAGAGGAACGGTTCAATCATGTTATAGTTGATGCTCAACATATAAATATTCATGTTGTAGTTAACTATCTGTTAAAAGTCATTTTAAATCTCGTACTTGGCTCTCTAAATGTTAAGCCATGTTTTTGTTTTTATTCAGGATATGTTTCTGCTGAAGCTTTTTTATTCTTGGTAAATTGTCTAAATCTTTTTCTTTTTTTAAGTGCCTACCATTGACAGATGAAGCAAGCAGTCTTGTGAATTTCAGGCTCGACATTTCAAACATTTCCTTGAGCAGAAGTCTATATAAATTCCCTGAGCAACAATGGGTTCATTAGAGCTGAGTCAACACATTTCTGCTGTGCTTTTCCTCTCCGGGGTTGTATCAACACCTTCAGAGACCTTAGAAGATATTTTTTCACTTCCAGCAAAATCTGGCACTCTGGATGACTGGTTTATTTTTGCAGCCCTTTAAATCTGTAAAGATGCCAGAGCGTACAAGCTAAATGTGTACCAAGTCACAAGTCAGACCTTGAGCTTTTTGATCTTATATTGCTTTTTTTTTTTGGGATCCTAGCAGTGTTTTTTTCCTCACATAACAACCAACATGTAGAAAATATCTGCAAAAGCTCCTGGTTTATAAGCATCTCATGAGGAGACTAGGACCACGTGCATCTCAAAGTGTTATCACATGAAGAGTGGGTGTGCTCTAATATTAGCATAGAACAAATAGGAGTGTGTTTTCTGTTAGATGGGTGGTTTTTGTGTTGTTGTTGTTTTTTTTGTCTAACTATTGCATAACGTTTTGTCCTGCTGAGCAGGACCTGAGTTACTGTTTTCCTGAACAAAGGACATCATCCAGCTGGTGCTTAGGGAAAGGGTGAGGCTTTTTGGAAATGATTTATGAGATGTACTCAGGACTCTCCAAACCGTCTTATATGGGTTTGGAGACCGTATCTATCTATCTATCTATCTGTCTGTCTGTCTGTCTGTCTGTCGTGTCCATCCTTCATCCATATGTCTGTCAGAGGTTAGAGTTTGCTCTTAATAACACACACACAAACGTTTTGCCAGACCCCCAAAAAACAAAGTCACATGAGACACAGACATATTTTAACCGTATGAATACTGGGAACTATATTCTCTGAAGGCGAAGCACTGCTACTTGGGCGGAGTGATAACCGCAGCACCTGAGACGCGCCGTGGTGAGGAGCAGAGAGTTCGTTCAGAGCGCGTCTCAGGTGCTGCGGTTATCACTCCGCCCAAGTAGCAGTGCTTCGCCTTCAGAGAATATAGTTCCCAGTATTTATACGGTTAAAATATGTCTGTGTCTCATGTGACTTTGTTTTTTGTACACTCTGTGACTATACAAAGCACAACATGTAAATAGGAAAATGTTTGCGTTATTTTGTCACTTATTTGGATTAGTATGCTAGCTGCAACCATTTACATCCAGTCTTTGTGCTAAGCTAGGCTAGCGGTGGGTGCGTCAAACAGACTTATAGCACGCACGGAGATGAAAAAGGTATGTATGGACTTATCTAACTCTGGGGGATAAGGTGAATATGCTAAAGTCCCAAAAAGTCGGAGTGTTCCTTTAAATATTGCTTAATGGCCACTGTGTTTTGAATTATTTTCCTTACTACCGGTAATTCTATATATAATTTTTGTCATTTTAAAATTATTTTATTGTTTTTATATCTTTATTTATTTTGAAAATAAGGTAACATTTTAGTTTAGGGTCCAATTCTCACTCACTATTAACTAGTTGCTTATTTATTAGTTGGCTGTTTATTAGTACATATAAAGCACATATGAATGCCTTATTCTGCAAATACCATATTCGACAATCCTATTCCTACCCAATACCTACCTTACTAACTTTTAATAAGCAGCACTAAGAAGTTTATATAGAAAGGCAAAAGTTGTACTTAATAGTTAATACTGAGAATTGGACCCCAATCTAAAGTGTGGCTGAAAATTAAAATACAATTCATTAATTTATGAGTTAGTTTATAATTAATTACATAAAAAAAAGTTTATATTACTTTATATATTTGCATTCTTGTGTAAATGTAACTATTTTGCGGTTTCCTTCTCTTATAATACAGAACATTGCGTCACTGACCACGCCATCATTCACATAATCATAAGATATTTCGTATATTTTTGTTTTGGCTGCTTATTATGTGGACACTTGTGCACATCACTTTAGCAACAGTAAAATATTTAATTTACAAATCATAGTATGTATTATGTTCTGGCCACATCTTTATGCTTTTGGTGCTGATTGAATATTCATTTTGGACCCTGCTACCATAAGTAGCCTACATCACTGTCTGTGTTTTAGCACTGAAATGTGCTGTTTATTCAGCCCTCACAGTAAGGATACGGCTTTATGTCTGAGCAGTGAAACCCAGTGGTTTTGGCAAACAGGGCTCCTGACAGGCAGACATTCCTGCTTGCCTATTAACACATCATCTGCCTGCCTGAAAAAACAACAGGGTGGTCTGGAGCCATTGGTGACACCAGGACCACCTCTCAACCAGTTAATACCACCTTTTTTCACATGGGTGTAACCTGTGTTTCTGGAGAAATGTGTTTTGTAGGACTTCCTAACTTGACCATCTTTTCCCATTTTCAATTCTGCCGTAACACTTGCCCGAACAATCAGGCTTTACAATACAAAACCAGAGATAAAGATGTATAGAGATTTGCATAAAAAAAGTTTAAAAAGCATAACTTAATGGTTTATATTGATAATTGTGCCATTTGAGATGTGTATGGTCTGTTAAGTGGTACTAGAAGACAATTCAACGGGGTAGAAATGTTGAAAATGTTTATTATCCAAAAGTGAGACTTTGCAAACTGCTGGCAAATGCCCATTAGTGCTTCAGTCCGAGTGCTGTGTCTCCATGCAGTCTCATCAGCTGCCTATAACAGAGACACAGCCGGCAGGGAAACGCTGACGGCCACTGTGAGTGAGTGGAAGAGATTTCGCTCCCTAATACAAGCAAATAATGAAGTGCTGTTTGTTTTAAAGAGACTATCACAGAGGACAGGACTAAACATGGAAAGAGTAGAAAAATGTAGGGTTCGTTTTCACTTTCCACTCAAAGTTTGAGTTTTAGTTTTCAATAAACATTTAGTTGAGGTAAAATTAAGTTTTTCTGTGAGTTCAGGTTTCCGCTGAGGCTGAGAACTTTTATGTCGCAGAAATGTTTCCTGGATTATTTGCGCCTTGCACTTCGACTCAAACAATAGACAGGAAATGGAATTGTGTGCAGGAAATCCTTGTGGCTGAGTGGAAGTGAAGATTCTTTAAATTTTGTTTTTAAAAGCCTTTTCAGCTCTGTTAACGTTCCTCTGAGGAATCATGAATGTGTAATACAATATAATAATAATATATGGAAACCATATAAAAAATAAAAAAAAATATATATATTTTGTATATATAGTGTATATATATATAGTTAAACCTTTATATACAGTTAAAGGGTATATAAAGGTTTTAATTCATGGTTTTATTTAAAAATGTGTGTGTGTGTGTGTTTGTGTGTGTGTGTGTGTGTGTGTGTGTGTGTGTGTGTGTGTGTGTGTGTGTGTGTGTGTGTGTGTGTGTGTGTGTGTGTGTGTGTGTGTGTGTGTGTGTGTGTGTGTGTGTGTGTGTGTGTGTGTGTGTGTGTGTGTGTGTGTGTGTGTGTTATATTCTTTGAGTGAGTGTGTGTATTCAGCATTTCAGCATGTGAGTTATTTGTGGTGCCTTAAGGCTGATTTATACTTCTGCGTCGAACTAACGCTGTAGCTACGCCGTAGGCTGTGTGTAGCGCGCGTACCCTGACGTGCACCTCTCCAAAAATGTAACAACGCGTCAATTCTACGCGGACGCAAGCGCTCGGGTTTCACACGCTCCCTCTGCATGTGTAATTGCGCGTCAACGCGGACAACAACGCAGAAGTATAAATCAGCCTTTAGGGGGCTTGAATGGTCAAATACACACATGTATGTGTCAAAATGCCTGTCTTTGCAAGTATCCTTCTAAGCACAGATGTTTATGTCTTAAATGAAGGTAGACCTTTAAAAAAAAAAACGCATGTGTAACAGTATATTTGATCCGTGCTTTCACTCTTAAAGTGACAGCAGCCTAATAAACCTCTAGCCGTCTGTCATTAATGTTAATCAAAGAACAAAAGACAAAGAGAAAATCTCTCACTGCTCTTGACTGAATCACTTTTGTAACTTTATATATTAATAAATGTATTTTTAATTTACACAGTGAAGACTACTATGCAGTGTTTTTTTACCTTTTTTTATTACTTTATACAATTTATAGTGTTTCTGATTTCTAGTGCTTGAAGTTTATCAGCTAAGTCTTTTTCATTTGTCTTCATTCTATAGTTTTTGTTCTATGGCTTTTACTTTGTTTCTTTGATCTTATTTTATAACTGACTGTTTACTTTTCTCCAGGAAGCTTGTTTTTTTATTTAGTTAGGCTTGTATTAGCCTATTTTTGTGATATTGAAATTGGTGATGAGAATTAGACAATTTCAATGGTATACGTTTTTTTTATATCAACCTTATTTAAAGCACAAATAACTATATTGTGATATACATTGTTATCGTAAAATAAAATGACTTGTATCGTGATATAAGATTTTGGTCATATCTCCCACCCCTAATCTGTGGTGTGGAATTAGATCTACAGCCCATCACTAACTCAAAGGATCTTATTTTCTGAACCGAACTTGTATCCCCTCACCAGGAAATGCAGGGACCCATTTTTTCCCACAGTTAGCCTGCTGACATCTCCTAGTATCCATGGTAACATGCATCAATTGACCCATTTAGAATCAAAAGAATGAGACGTTCTGAAGGACCCTGCAGCATGCAAGCGTGAACAGAAAGCAAAGTAAACATCGGTATGCGGTTCCGGTTGGAAAACGTGACTTTTAAAGTAAAAAGATTAATTAATAAAAATATATTTGCTTCAAACTTAAAAACTATATTTTAATGTATTTACAATATTTTTAACTTCATGAATCCAGACGTGTACCCAGATCTCCAAAAAACAGGGCAAAGACTTGCTATCTCCCTGGCATGTTTACATGTCTCTAAATGGCTTTTAAAAATTCTGGGGGGTGATGAACCAGGTCATCCGTTTCGAACAGTAAGCACATGTCCCGGAACTAAACCAGACAGCATTGCTGCATTTGCCCAGTGTCAATCGAACATGGTGGCAGACAATCTGGCTCACTGAGTAGAGACTCAACTGCACTCCGTGCTTTCTGGTCTTCTGTAAACAAACCAGAGTACTTCACGTGTCAGATCAGGACAGACACTTCTAAACATGGTCATGTCATTTGTTCAGTGTAGGTCACTGGGTCTCTAGAGGTTCTAAGATAAACTCTTAGTGAATGTGTAGGTCAATAAGTCAAGACTTGACAAAATTTTTGTACCATACACAGATATAGTCTTGTAGCTTTTGTTTGTGGTCCAGTTTACTTATCAATCAGTTAGAAAGGAAAAGATGGTCTGACTAATATGTAAAACTGGCAATCGTAGATTGAGGGACAGGTAGATTTGGAACAGATTGCACCTAGCTGGGTAATAGAACGATAAAGATAATTATTAATATATTTTTCCTTGACAAAACGATAACAAGAGTTCGATACATTTTCGATTGAATGTTGCTACTCGGCTAAAAAGTTCAAATGGTAGCAAAGCTTACTATAGCTGATGCATTTACTCGCTGGTCTCAGTCACACAACCACTAAACAGCGCTGTGAGATCCAGTGAGAACTTAGAAGCGCTTAAATTCAGCGAAGAACACAAATTTAAAGATTCAATGCGATTTAAACTTAAAGCCAGATGAAACAGCGCTGACAAACAGGAGAAACACTGTGCGCAATGATACAGTCAGAAGCCTTTTCAATCTACAAAACATTTCCCAGAAATGTGGGATATTATTAATGTAGACATGTATTAAATGTGGAATATAATTACAGTAATTTTTGTGATTTAAGCTATAGCATTTGTGCATTTATACTAAATGAATCTGCTACTGTTTTTCATATAAATACAATAAAAATGATATAGTTCAATGTTTACCATAGTTTATTTTAGAACTTAAACATTTAAAGTCAGCTAGTTGCAAAGGCAATATTTCTCGTTTTCATTTGGTTCAAGTTGTTTAAATTGTATTTTATTTGACTTAATGTTTATTTTATTTCAATTAATGAAAATGTGTTTACGGTTTGTTTTAGTACATTATAATAACCCTGATTTGTACATGTCAGCTCTGTATATTGAGAACGTACTTTATTTCATGAAGATAAATATTTGCTTTAAGTCTTGATTTTGATGCTTGAATGTTTAAAAAAAAACATATTTTTTTCACATATTTTACATTGTTGCAGCACCTATCTTCCCATTCTCTCAGTAAACACTGTTTTGTTACGGTATATATGAAGCCCCTCCTTCTGAAAAGCTCAATGTGCTCTGATTGGTAGGCTGGACTAGTGTGTTGTGATTGGTCAACTGCTTTGAGTGTTTCGGAATTGCCACACCCCTTATCATAACCGCGAGTTTCAGCACACTAACAAAACTCAACCAGGCCTCGTCCCCCTTTTAATTTTTATTTTAAATGAGAAATATTGTGAAACTCAAGACTGCAATCAAGGTGTTACAGGGAGTTCAAAACAGAGAATAACTCCCTTTGGAGGGACTTTGTGCTTTTGTAACTTAGCAAAGACCTTTTTATGCTCAAACAGCAACATTACACACTAAAGAAAGTTGGAAATATAAAAAAGACATACTAAGCCTTTATTTCTTGTTTTCACAGAGGTGCTGATTAAAGTCCAGGTCTTCGATAACAGCGACCTGTCACCCCTAAAGGAATCCACAGTTCAGGTGTGTGGAAACCAGAGCATCTTAGCATCCAGTCTTGCTGGAGGAGATGGGATTGTCACACTTACATTCCTGTACCGGCCAGGAACGTGGGTCATCGTCACAGCATCAAAGCATGGATTTGTCACAAACTCAGCACCCTGGCATGCCAGCCGCATCCCGCGTGAGTACTTCCTGTACTATTGGAAGACTGAACTTTTTCTACATTGTGTTGGGGGAAGCCTGCAGATTATTATTAGAAACCGAGTCTTCAGTTTCATTCTGAAATGCACGCGCATTAACTGGACTTCCTGTCAAAACTGTTACAGCAAGACCAGTTTGTGTTTATGGGCTTCTCTGGAATCATGTTAATCCCTTATTAAAAATGAGGGATATAGTTGAAGCATTTGACTGTAGATTAAAAGGTTCCCTGCTTCTATCTAGATTAAGGGTGAGAGAAAAAAATCGATTCTCAGATGCATTTAGGATTCTCTTTTCAACAATTCTGAATCGATTATCAAGTTTCATTTAACCGCAGAATGCACTTGCATCTCAAATTGCTTTCATGACTCGAAATTAATGTAAACAGTCATTTATGTCTTAAGACAGACAAGACAAACATCTGATATTTTAAAATAGAGCTGTACATTAGTGTGAATGCGACCGATTAGATTGTATGTTTTGAAGCTATAGTATACCCTATATAGCCTAGTTAGCTGAAAAATTCTTAACATACAATTGTAGATGAAAAAGATAAATCGATAATAGTTTTACCATTGTGCTGAACCCTCTGAATCGTAATCGAATCTAATCGTGAGGTGCCTAGAGATTCCCACCCCTAATCTAAATGCCCAAATTGTACAATTCAACTAGGTTTCTGTCACCCTGAGTGACATTGGAAAGAAACACAAAACACAAAAATGTGTATAAATCAACCCCACTCTGGTTTATTTTCCATATTTACTTTTATTCAAAACATCTTAAAGTGCATTTTAGTTAAACAAATTACTAGTTTATTAGCCATTACATTGCCGTTTCGAGTGCAACTGTTAACATGGTGATATTTTTGCTCATGGCCTCAGTGAACTTTCCGAATCTGACGAGTGATTTGCGATCTGTTGGCTTCGTCCTATTATTTAGATGAACCATCTAGATCTGTAATCCAGATGGAGCTTTGCACACAAATGGACAGGAATGTTAAACAACACTCACTGGGGTGTGGAGCGTGCCGGCCCGCGTTGCGATACCTAGCAGCTGCTCGGAGTCGGGCCCCAGATGACCATGTCCTCTTTTGACTCTCGCTCTAAGATTGGCTTAATTCTGTTTGCACAACAGCATGCTCTCCTCCACCCCTCTCTCCACCCAAACCCCACCCAGGTATGCGGTCAGACCTCTGGGGAGGGGAGGCAGTGAAATCATGTATTTCAGCATAAAGCTGTCTGTACGAGCAGCTGGAAGCCACTTAGCCAGAGGGGTTACAGATATGTGCAAATGTGGCTCCATGTCGTGCCAGACCTTCCTGGCTGGTGAATGAAGGCATATTTAGTATGGCATTAGCCTCTTGGGGGGGCATTGCACACATTCCCATTGAGTCACACCAAATTAGGAGATGCTGTCAAAAATGTGGATGACATATTGTGTAGATCAGGGGTGTCCAGTCCAATGGTCCTGGAGGGTCACTGTCCTGCAGAGTTTAGCTCCAACCCCAATCAAACACACCTGAACATGCTAAAAATGGTCTTACAATAGACACTTCCAGACAGGTGTGTTGAGGCAAGTTGGAGCTAAACTCTGCAGGACAGTGGCCCTTCAGGAGCAGGTTTGGTCACCCCTGGTGTATATGAAATGAAGTTGCGGAAGAAAGGAAGTTATTGAATTAATTGGATTGTGAGGACACAGTCCCTTTGCCATTAGACAAAGTTTATACAATACAGATCAATTTACAGGAATCAATTAAGAGATTAAGATACTATGCCAAAAGTCCAAGTGATATTAGAAATGTAAGATATATTCATTGTATTGACGGCAAGACCAATCAACTGTCCAAAATAAAAATAAAAAGTCAAATAGAGTTGGTAAGTAGAGTAAGGGTATTGATAGAAATTTTCCCACAAGCTCTCGATTAATTCAAAATTTAGAAATTAGATTTATTTGGGATATTTCGTTATTATCGTTCAACTACTCTAGGCCTGCTTGTGTGTTTGTTTTTCCATGCAGGCCAGAAGGAGAACTCGTTTCCCGCCAATTTGTCAGTCAAGTCGCCTTTATTTATACAATACAGATTTTTTTCAAAGCAGCTTTACAGTAAAATAACGATCCAATGATGCAAACAGAATTAGATAATATTAAACAATCATTATTCAGTTAAATTATTTAAATGTTGATTCAGTTCAGTTCAAAAACTGTGGAAGTTCATCAGTTATGCAATAATATCTATAAAGCAACTCTGAAGAAAACAGTGATTTCATCATCCAGCTCAGGTCGGTTCTTATCCAGTAGTGTTAGTGCAGTCAATTAATAATATTACAGAATATTAAGTGTCCCCAACTAAGCAAGCCAAAAGGCGACAGTTACAAGGAACCCATGCTCCATCTGTGACAAAAGCGGAGCGGGCCAGTTCTCTTCTGGTCAGACGAATGAACATGGTGTGGTTTAATTTCCGGCTGCATCACAAGTCCGATTATACAAGTCTGCATAATATATTTTTTAAAGAAATAATAATTATATCATTAATAGACTGTATATTATAGTATATAATAAGTTAATATCAAATATAAAAACTTTATAACATCATTCAGTCCCTGTTCAGTTACATCTGCATGTGGCTTGCTAACAGCACATTCCTGTGATGGTTATAATCAGACTAATAGTTGATAAAATCCCTTTAATTGGCCGAATCATGTTTTAATCTGGATGCTTGTTTTAATGCAGGGCAGATGAATTACATGACTAGCAGCGGTGTGAAAATGCCAGTCATTTGAATGATAATATAATGCATTGGTCTGTACCCCATCTCCAATCTGTTTGTTACCAAAACATCTGCCCCCTTATTCCTCCTCCATTTCGTCTCTTAGCCATGCTGAAAAAGGGTTTCTAAAAGAAACTTCAGTGTCGTGGAGTTTTAACTGTCCCTGGCCTGCAGCACTTTGATAATCTGTGTGAGTCACGCAAACTTGGGAGAGAGAGTGAGTCATTCTCATGGAGTGATGAGGCAGTTGCTTGCGGCTCAGATTAAATCAATTGAAGTCGGGGACACTTGTTCTTTCCTCCATTGGCCTATCTCTCTTAGTCCGTTATGGTTTAACTGAATAATTCTATTTTACTGGTTTTAAAGAGCCCATGATATCACAATTCGGTTTTGTGTCTTTCAATTCATGCTTATATTAGCTTGGGGCCATCTGCAGTAACCCCGAAGCATTTAAAGGAACAGTTCACTATTAAATGATCTATTAAACAAGTGTTCACACTGAAACCAATTAAAGTCATCTTATAATTATAAAAAAAATAAATGCATGATATTAAAATTCCATATTATTTTGTCTTTAAATATATTTGAAGTAAAATTTAAACCTTTTAAATGCTCCAAGTCGATTTAGACACCACAACATTATTATATACATTATAAAAAATGGAAATTTATTTTGAGATCTGTCAAAAATAAAATTGAACAGTGTTAATAAGTGATTTTAAAGATAAATTGAGATAAAAGATAAAGTGAACGGTAGATGACTCTCTCGTGGCCGATAACAGATATTTTACTAATATATTGTGCATCTCTATACATTATTCTGAGTGAATTCTGTATTATCAAAGCCAGGGTGTATAAATGTGTCGTCACAATGCTTCAGAAGGTAACTATGGTTACAAATGATGTAAAATGAAACCACACAATGCCAATGCTTTACCCTCCCTCTCTTCATACACACTTTTCTTTGAGCTTCTAGCTAATGCAGTGTGGGCAGTATTGTTTGCGTTCCCTTTATTTTGTTCGCATACCTACCAAGCAGAATATTAAAGAGAGCAGAGCTCCTTCTGTCCAGGGCATCTGTACTGTGTGTGCGTTCATGTATGCATAACTGCATGGGTGTAAATGTGCATGAATCGCCCGTGTCATGTTTCCTACAGTCTGTTCCTGCAAGTGACAAGCTTTCTTGATCTCAGGGAAATATGAATGCATTCTAATGTGCATTTGGGTCCTAATGTCTTTTGGTGGCCTGCTAAATTCTTAAATACACAGCATATATAATCCATATAGATATAAACTAATCAAACTTTTACATGTTTTTGCTAATAATCCTGAGAGCATTCATTACATTGAAGAGCTTGAATAAAATCATGTTCTTATGAAATAAACACTGGAAAACGTTGAGCTCAGGGTAGTCAGGGGGACATTACAATGTGCCACAGCAGATGGGAAAGAGACACAGAGGATTTCTGCTCCCAGCATGCAGCAGTCTTCTGGAGTACTGCCAGCATATGTCCTCCTGCCCGTAGAGGAGCACTCAAGGGTGAGGTACATTTCAGATTAGGTGACAAAGATAGATGACTAAAAAAGACTTTTAAAGGGGTGGTAAAATGCCATTTTCACAAGATGTAAAATACATCTCTGATGTCCCCAGAGAGTGTGTGTGTGTGAAGTTTTAGCACAAAATACCCCACAGATATTTTTATATAGCATGTTAAAGTTGTCACTTTTTGAGGGTTTGCAAAAACGCACTGTTTTGTGCCTGGCCCTTTAAATGCAAATGAGCTGCTGCAGAGCTCGTGTGTGTTAGCAGCTGCGATTACCTCACGCAAACACACTAAAATGACAGAAACTGTTCTGCCTTTAATGTTAAAATCTCAACATACAAAGATGGAGAGACTCAAGAAGAAGTGACAACATGTAGAATGCAACATGACGTCTCTGAATGGTTAGTTGATGAATTGATGTTGCTGATGTGGCGTTAACTATCTTCAATTAGGATATTCTGTCATGATAATCTATAAATCGCTCGTATAGGAACTGTTGTGAGATGCACACAGAGTGACTTTCTATTGCATGTGAAAAAGATGGATGCTAAAGTTTGAGCTGACTCACAAATATACCTTACTCTTACAACAACTCTTTCTCTTCTCAACATGGACTGCGTGTTCCCGGGGGCGGGGTTTATGTACATTTTAGGGTTGCTGATGTCACTAACCCAGGAGGAATGTCGTGTAGTCCCTACCAGCCGTTTGTTGTAGTCCTTTTCTTTAAAAGCAAATATCTTCCTTTGCTTTGAACTTTGAGCGTTGTAACTTTGCAGATGTTGTTTATGCTCAAACAGCAACATTTCACACTAACTAAAGTTAGAAAAGTGAAATCATACTTTACCACCCCTTTAAATAAAGAAATATTTAATGTTGGCATGCCAACGGGTAACATTTATTTGATGCTTCATATACTTCACAATATATGTCAAAGGCTCTTTGTCTGTCCTCTGGACAAAATATTGATGGATGGATCCAAAACAAAGATCCACTGAACAGTAACAGAGCTGATGGTCTGGTAGTGTTTGACGGGAAGACAAATAGCTGCAGGGCTATCTCAAATTTTGTCAGGTTTTACATGGTGTCTGTCATCAAAGGCTTGTTTGAAGCGAGAACGCGGTGTCCTGCTGTGTTGCAATAAACTGACTGTGCTGAGTCATGTCTCACACCTGTGAGTAAGCAGCTACATCTGGTGAACTACTGTATGTTACAGGGAAAACAACATCCTTGTGCTCTCTAGGGTAAATGATTCCTGAAAATGAGACAGTGGAAGATTAACTGATTTGTATGGACATGTCATGTGGATGGACAAATAGCATACAAATAAGGCTAAGTAAAATTCAGATATTTGTCATGCTAAGCTAATGTAGCATGAAGTAGAATGAAGTTTCTCTTGAGACATGCATATGGACCATCTAAGGTCTATTAATTACATCTATACGTGAATACATCTACCGTATGATTCATTTATTGTTATGTACAGTATATAAATGATAAACATTGTGTGCATATATAGAATAGAGTGGAATGCACAGTATTTATGAATGTAAAGCTTACTGTTATTATATATTGTCTTTTTTAATTGCATATGTATGTAGGCATACTGATTTATTAGATAAAAAATACAGTAATAACAGTAATATTGTGAAATATCCTTACCATTTAAAATGTGTTTTATATATATATTTTTATGTCACTTATTCCTGTGATGGCAAAGCTGAATTATCAGCATCATCACTCACAGTCTTCAGTGTCACATGATCCTTCTAATATGATCTTTTGATGCTCTAAAAACATTTCTTATTATCAATGTTGGAAACCGTTGTGCTGCTTAATATTTGGTAAAAACTTGATACCTTTTTCAAGATTCTTTGAAAAGTTCAAAAGAACAGCATTTACTTGAAATAGAAAACTTTTGTGACATTATAAATGTCTTTACTTTTTACTTATTTTTACAATTTAATGCATTCTTGCTGAACAAAATTATTAATATCTTTAAAAAAAAACATCTTACTGGCCCCACATTTTTCAACAGTAGTGTACTTATCCCTCTGTTTCTCTCTCTCTCTCACTTGTGTTTCAGTATACGCCTCCGTAAGTCTATATTTACTTCCCCAGAGACCGGCCACTCTCCTGCTGTATGACGATGTTGTGCAGTTACTGTTGGGTTCTCCAGGTGAGTTCTCTTGTTTTCCTTAATGGGATAGTTTAACCTAAAAATGGCAATTCTCTCATCGTTTGCTCACCTTTATGTCATTCCAAAGCTGTATGAATTTATTTCTTCTGTGAAACATACAAGAAGATATTTTAAAAATATCCCAGTGTTTTTTGTTTTGTTTTATTATTAATATTACAATGGAAGTCAATGGCTCCAATGTTGATTGGTTCTCAACATTTTGCACAATATATTCTGTGTTCAGCAGAAGAAAGAAATTTGGAATGAAATGAGGGTAAGTAAATGGTGACTATTAAGTTAAAATGTTGGGGTAAACTCTTTAATCATAGCCTTTAAGAATCAACTCTATTCAGTAAATTCACCACAGTGTTTCTATTTATAGTTCTATAAAACGGAATTACTAGGGAGAGAAAGGCATCCCAGTTTGGACTTAAACCTGTAATGCCCACTTGAGCACCACAGTTTTCCTGTAGGTTTGACTGATACTTTATGTCCATCAGTGATATGGGGTTACCGTCCGATACTGTGTTGCGACTCTGCCAGGCTCTGGTCCACATGGTTAGCTTGAAATCTGAGATCCAAAAGCACCACCATTGATTCACACACATCCTGCAGTGTTTACATGTGCAGATGTGTGGAACTGCTGAGTTGGTCGTTTAAATAATCAGACTAACACTATAGGCTTGTATCTCAAGAGCTGCCAATAAGCATATCCAATTTAACTGAGACTGGACGCAGTGTCTACAAGCTATTTCACCACGTTCCACGCTCAATAAACGTCCACTAAGATTTACAAACATGATCAAATGACACATTTGCTTTGGCAGGTGGTTGTTTCCTCTGGAAACATAAGGAGATTTAGAGAAACTGCTGCTTGTGTTGCCTGGGTGGCTTGTGTGTTTTGCAGTGCTAGTCAGGTGTTAAATGAGGAGTGCAATGGCTCAATTATGGTTGTGGGAAAGTGACTTTTAGTTGAAAGATTTCTGGGTGGGAAGTGATTTTACCCAATGGACTACCAAGTATGATGTAATGTGCTTCATGCAAACTTGATTATCAGAGCCCTGCATATCCTCACTCTTTTTCTGTGTATGTGTGTGTAGGCATCCTGACACAGCTCTTTCTGCCTGATCCTTATCAACTTAATGAGCTCGATCTCTCTGTGCATAAAGGGACTGTGTAGCTGTGTGTGTGTGTGTGTGTGTGTGGGTCCCTGATGTGATCAGTGATTATAGTTACATGCACTCAAATGTAGCAGTGTCCTCCCATTCCCTCTTCTGCTGACAAGCCAACAGCTTGCTCTCGTTCCCTCTTCACATTCAGTAAGAGAGGCTCTCGCTCTAGAATACCATCAGTGTCTCCAAGCTCTTCCAGAGATAAATAGGCAACTTGTTGGGCCCAGCACAGAGAAAAGGCCTTGCAGTCTGATTTAGACATTTTATGAAGAGTGTAAAGTCCATGAATAATCATTCATTATTGTACCAAAGTATTATTTTTGTACCTAACTTGAGTAAACTTTCACACCAAGAGCGATAAATATAAAGATTACTATAATAGCGGCAATAATAGCGGCAATACCAGTGCACTATAAAAATCTGTTGTTACAGTTTTGCCAGCTGCTGCTTTAAATGCTATAGCTCTTTAAAGTCAGTTGTATTATGGTTGCATTCTGTCAATAATTGGATTCTTTTTATGTTTCATCAGCTGGAAAAAAATTTTTTTGAAATGGATTCCAACAAAATTGTTCCTTTGTGCCATTATCATTGTAGTTGTGTTGTGGACTCTTAATAATACTCCTTAATATTGAAACTTTTTTGAATTTTATTTAAGCAGCCATGAAATTTACAATAAATGCAATTGGCCCCAACTTTGTCCTTGGGAAGAGGCCACCATCAGGCATCATATCTCAGTTGTTGTCCTACAGCTGAAGATGAATCAACTTGACTGAAATTTCAACAGTTAACAGTCAGTCTATAAACAACTATATATTTTAATGTAAAACAACTGTAAAAGTGTTGTTTTAGTATTATTTATGTACTATTACAGTACATCCAGCCTCAGTTAATAACATGATGCTTACTGAGGGAAGTAGAGGGAGATCAGGACTCACATTGGCGTGTTTTTTTTTTTTCATGCCTCAAAACCCATTACCATGGCAACTTTGGCAGTGCCAGTAGAATGTGCTTTTGGAAAGAGGAGGGGATATTAAAGTGTTGCTTATCTGTCTCTGTTATGTGGGAGGAATGTGTCATGTAAAACCTGATCTGAGATCTGCTAGTCTATCAATTAGGTTCTGCTGCTGTCTGACCACTACATTTCTGTTAAAGAGCTTGTTAATGCCCCCTGAATCTAGAGAACAAATTCATGCACAATATAATGCGTTTATTGTTTTGCTCAAACACGCACCTCTAGTGTGTTTGTTTGCAGAGTCGGGTTATGTTTTCTGTGAGCATTTTTCATGAAAAGTGAGTCAAGCGAATGTACGGACTGAAACAGCATCAACTCTGAGCCGTAGCGTGGGTGGATTTTTGTGTTCACAGCATGCCAGCCTGAAAAGAAGTCACTCAATTGATTTGGGCTTGAGGGTTTGTTTAGAAACATGCGATGGTGAATCTGAATGTTTGGAAAGCCATTGCTGTATATCATTGTTGTGTTTGTGTATCTGGATATCTTTAGGTGCATTTCACAACAGGAATGAATTACATTAACAATATGCAACCCCATTTTACTCTATTTGGTCCTTTCCTGATTACAGAATCGCCTGAAAGCAATTTTTATACAATTGTGATTGTTTGCAATAACCGCAAACATTTAGGACTTTAAAATCATATTACATATTGTTGATCATAATTAAATTAACCATAAAAAAAATATTCGTAATTTCATGATTTAGTTAAATCTACCTTACTAGTATGTATAAATACACATTTATGAATCTAAATGTGTACCTTGAAATGCAATGCAAGTCGCTTTGGATAAAAGCGTCTGCCAAATGCATAAATGTAAATCAGTTGTACATCCTTTTTTTAGCTAGTATCTCGTTTTTTTTCTGGCCAGTAGCATTATATTTTTCTCTCCCAAAAGAGCACAAGCACATCTGTAACTGAGAACATGTGCAATGAATAGAGGGGTGAGAAATGACTCCCTTGACTAGAGAGTGGGGCAGGGTGAAAGAGGAGGGAAGTGTGTTTTTCTGAGAATAAACTGGTGAGAATCAAGCAGGAGTGTGAGTTGAATGTAAATCTTCTGAGACCTGCTTGCATGAATAGCTTCCAGGCACAGGGCCTATTGGGATACAGATAGCTATTGAGTCATACGACTGCTACCATGTGTGGGTGGGTTTGACCAAAATCATGGTATGAGTATTTGTAATACCATTTTATGTTGATCACATCACAGTAGTTATATATATCACAAAATATATAATATAAAATATATTTGAACAACTATGTGAAAATGTCTTCATTTTTAGAAAATGAACTAACATGAAATGTATATAATGTTATATTAATGTTATTACACGCACACTGTTCGTTCATTAGCCAGAGGAGAACTGGCCCGGTTTCTCCCAAGGTTTTTTTTCTCCATTCTGTCAGCTGATTAAGTTTTGGTTCCTTGCCATTATTGCCTTTTTTCGCCTTTGGCATTTGGCTTGCTTAGTTGGGGACATTTAATTTAATATTCAACAATATTATTGATCTGCCTGCATTGACACCATTATATGAGAACTGAACTGAGCTTGACGATAACTTTGCATTTTTTTAACTAAACGGAATTGGCTATCCTAAGCCCGATCCTTTATTTTACATCAGATGTCCCGGAGGTGTCATGCAGTAGGTTGCAGTACAGTATGTACCTTCAAGTGGATTTGCCAACGGCCATTAAAAGGAAAACGTGCATGCACATTCAAGCTTCTTCTTTTCCTTTTAACGAAAACCAATAGTCTATTCTAGCACGTCACACGGTGTTTAACATATATATTTGATGCATACTTTTGTAACAAATTACTCAAGTCATTTATTTACTGTTTATTTGTATCTGCCGTCAGATTTGAGACGTACTTCCCATAAAGCGTCACTATGGGTCGTGTCTTGCTTCGGACCACAAGCCTCCTCATGCTTTCTAACCTTAAATCCACTTTTTTTTCTTTTTGTTGCAATTATTCGGCTTATTTTTCTGGTTGTTACGACCTGGCTCCAAAAGCAAGTAAAGGCTCCTTTTGAAGGACAGACTGATTAGGGCATCCAAGTGGAACCACTCAGGGACTGAACGGGGCGTCTCATACCGGATCGTCACACTGGTTAATCTTTACATTTCAGCATATTTGATTGCAGTATATTAAAGTCAGAACAAATTAATAGGCTGAAAAAATTACCTGAATAAAATATAAAATACACTCTAGCAATGAAGATCAACAGCCGCATAAAATATTATAGACACAAACCCAGTAGTGAATTACAAAGCGAAATGAGGGGCAAACGTTTATTTCAATGTTAACAATGCTGTCCTATCCCCATTCAGCAGAAGTGGATTTCAGCCACTACACGAGAAAAGTAGTTTTAAGTAATTCATATTCAGTTGTCGAGCTTCATGCTTTGTAACCTTAAATCCACTTTTTTTTTCTTTTTGTTGCAATCTCATTATTAATATTATTTTTTAAATATAATAATATAGGGCAGGCCTATAAATATAATTACTTTAGTAATTGTTTTATTAAGAGTTACTCTGTAGTGATAGATACCCCTTTTTTACATTTGAGCCCCTGAGAAACTCTGCCCATCCCTGTAGACATTTGATTGATTTTAATAACTGTAATGTACTTGTGTGCCCCCAGCACTAGGTTAATACAAGTATCGGACATCGGCAGATACTCAATATTCAATTACTCAAATCGGATCAGTGGGCACAAAAAACTTGATCGGGACATTCCTCAAAGTTATGAGTTTAAATTATTATAATTTAAATTATGTGATGATATGTTCATCAGTTTATTTTTCTAGCAATGAGCTATAATAATGGTTTACTTTCCTCAGGTAAAATGTAATATTGTGTAACAATCATCTCTGATACTCATGACAAAAATCCAGCTGATGGGTTATGAACCTTTTAATCTTCTTAAAGACAAAAGTTACATTTATTCATTTAGCAGATGCTTTTATCCAAACTTACATTAATTTAAAGTAAGCAGGTGGTACACATTCATTGACCTGGACACTCCCACAATTAAAGGTCTATATCAGAGTGGGTAACAGACACTTAGTGGTAACGGTGATTGTTTTCCTCAGATAGCTTGACCCCAAGGTCAGCAATACTAATCTATACTTCTATAGCATTCAAACAGCCTGCTGCACAAAAGGCCAACTGATGCTACTAACATCTATGGCTTTGTCATGGAAATTATGATAAATTGGTTGGTGTAGTTGAGGGAAGTGCACTTTAGTGATTTATCATGAGTGGTATGTCTATTTGGTGAGCTCACTCCCTGAGGGGTATTCATTTTTCTCAATCTAGCTCTCTGTCCGGCTTAAAAATTATGAGTGTCAGTGAACACTCCCCTTTGAACCAGAAAGGTTTTGGCCTGTTAGTAGCACTTCGAAGTAGGCCCAATTCCCCAACTAAAAGAGAATAAAGGAAACCTAGAAACTGTGAAAATCTGTGACACAAGACATTTTAAAGGGGATATATATATATTTGATATAGTTATGTTCATTCTGTTCATGAAGTCAACTGACATTTGTGAGGTTTATCACTGACAGTAGACGGCCCCATCAGAGGAGGCCAACCACATGATACTGCACATGAAGGGGATTCTCAAAGCAATTCATAATGCCCAAGCTCCTTAGGAGGCTTGCCAATTGGCAATGCATCAGTCCCAAATAGACTGTTCCGTTCTTTTACTGCATAATCATAGTTTTCAATGTCAGGTTCACATGGAATCAACCCTTCTGCAGCCCAATCCTTGTGCAATCATAGAGGAATTAGAAGCGTTGTTGACCAGACACTGTTGCAGCCTTCCTTATCATCATGTAAGATGCAAATCGCTACTAGTGCCACGATTATGCAGTTAGGCTTAGAGTCAGAAACCTAAAGTTTGACTGTGAGTAGGCTCATATTAGCCTTGCCATTTATACCCTAATTGAATCTCACACTTGTCTTAAATGCTGGTGTTTGTTTCTGTTGCTCAAAGACAGATGATCAAAGAATTGGTATAGGGTTTAATTTTAGAGATTCCTTTGGAGATGGATATGGTAAGTAAATGAATAACTGTGACCAAAACAGTTACCAACAAAGAGGGAATATCGAGGCCTGCCAGCTTTCAACGGTCCCCAAGCACTGCCACTGCAGCCACGCTATCCTGAATGTCTGGGCCGATCAGTGATCAGCTAACCCAGCACTAATCAGAGCAGACAGCCTATAGTGAGAGATACACGCTTGTATTTTTAGGCCTTTCTATTTGCCTCTCGCAGACTAAGCAAGCCAAGTGGAGGAGGGGAAGGGATTTACTGCAGTGTGGATTTTGAACTCTGGATTCTTCTTGTAAAATGTATCAGGAAACTTTGAAGATCACTATAGTTCTGGGAAACATTTTCTTTATATTCTTGCGGTATTTTAGCAATTACTTGGAATTATCCTGCCCCACAATTTCTCCTTCTGACTGGCAAGAGAGGACTGGCCATAGCAGAGAGAGGTTGAATCACTTGCTCATTATAACAGCAACAGTGGTTAAAGGAAGTGGTTACTGAATCCTATAAAACTGCATTCAGGAATGCAGGAAACAACAAATCCCAAAAGCAGCTCATTATTAGGGTTGGGAACCAATAACGTGAGAGATAATGTGAGAAATAGTTATAACTATTTGACGATTTGACGTATATGATGGTTCTTTATCATAAACAGAATCTATAAATTCTTTACGATTAATCCATTCTTACTCACTATACCTATACATTTAAAAAGAAAAAGTATTTATCTCTGTTGTCTAGGATCCCGGAGACAGCCATGGGTACAGATTCAGAGGAGAGCAATCAGACCACCACTAAACACCTCCCAAATCACACTTTCTGCAAAGCTCACCTCTTCCCGCAGTCAATATGAGCTTGGGGGCTTCCCATACCCCCTCGCCTTGGAGAACAACTCAACAGGTGAGTCCAAACACCTCTTCAGAGAGATATGTTTCTGTGGAGTTACCCATCTATCTGGCCATCACCCCCCCCCCCCCCCACACACACACACACACACACACACACACACACACACTCTCTCTCTCCCTCACTCACTCACTTGAATCATTCATCATTGTGTAGAATAATGTAGTAACAGAGGCTTGCAATTGTGGCTTAATGGAGTGTGATCCATTTTCTGCTACTACTTCGGAATTAGGAACCAACAGTAGCTGGGTGGAGCTAACTGCACTAGCTGCAATGTGTGCTCAGCTCACTGGACCCAACGGCACTGAGGTCCAGGTGTCAGAAGCCATTCACATCTCTATCCCTCTTCCTTCTGACTCTCCTCTCAAAACTGCCACCAGTGTCCCAGTCTGGAGGTTCGAGGACAGAACAGGTAAACCACATTTAACAAAATTTGGGTAAATTTGGACAATGGTATATGGACAATTGTATCCAAGTTATATTAATCAAACTAGCAACTTTGTTACGAATGTAATTAGGAGGGTGATCCTGATGCACCCCTTTTTGCTGATCCAGATTCTATAATGGTCTAGTTTATCTCTAGTCATAATTAAACACATTTACCAGCTGAACAATGTTTTCAGGATTACTAGAAACTTCTAGACAAGTGTGTTGGGGCAGCTTGGTGCTAAACTCGGTATGATATTGACTTTTCTATGGCAGGATTAGAAACCCTTGTCATAGTAAATGCAAAATTAAGCCTCCAGGGAGACCTCAAGGGCTTAAGGCAGCATTTGGAAGAGGGGGTCGTAAATTGTTAATAAGTGTACAAGAAGCAGAGAAAAGGTAAGAAAATATGGAAAGGGGGAGATGGAGAAAGTCTGTTTAACTTTCCAAATTTAGTTGAGTTATTAAAGCAGGTTCAGATAAAGTGAGAGCAGGTGAAGTGAGTGTGCAGTAAAAATTAATGAAAGCTGTTCAGTCTTCTCACATCGGAGAGATAATAGCCTGCCAATTCATAAAGCAGAAATCATCTCCAGACATTGACCCTGTCATGACACAGCTCCCAAAACAGGATGTGATTTAGTACCTGGCAAGCTCTGCAAAATTTCCTAGATCCTTCACTGGTGCCCGCTTAATAAAGAAAAAAGCTCTGGTGGAAAAATCAATACAACTAAGAGAGGGTATCGGCCCACTTTCTGGCTGTACATTTAGGTCTTAATTTCTCTTAGATTGCTGTTGATATAGTTTCACATGTCATTCCAGCTTATCCATTATTTTTGTGTTAAATTTGTTTTCAGTTTTTCTCCCTAATGTCTGGACTGCTTATTATGATCTCTCCTAAAGTGTGGTAAAAGATTAATTTAGCGCCTCTTAGCTCCACAGATAAATCTCAAACGATTTTAAACTAAGCAGCTTAGTCTATGGCAACCTAATCCCAGCTCCCCCTTATACCCACCCATTTCAGTATGCAGTGCCACAACGTCTTGGTCCCTTTGCCATGTGTGATTGCATGCATGTCATTTTCAGCTTGTTTTCCTGAACTGGTCTTGGTGGGTAATATAAGTACAGTAATTAAAGATGTCCCACAGTGCATTTAAGAGATTCAATAAGAGGTCCCCATTCCATTCACGATGCAATAGGAGAGTCAGTTGGCCTGGAAAAGCCTCCTTTGACCCTTGCCCTGACAGATAAGTCTGTTGAAAGGATATTCTGTTGTCTGAGTATTACCCCCTACAGTACAATACTTTTTGTTAATATTGGATGGATATTTATACAGATTAAGCATTAATTAACAATGCACAAATAATGTAATTATTTTTATGCACGTATACCATTCAAAAATTTGGTGTCGGTAAGATTTTTTAAGTTTTTTAAATAAGTCTCTTATGCTCACGAAGACTGCATTTATTTATTCATAAATACAGTAAAAACAGTAATATTGTGTCATATTTTAAATTAACTTTTCTATTTGAATATATTTTAAAATATAATATAAAAATATATGTATACATAAGATAAAATATAATAATATTATACTGATTTCTGAAGGATCATGTGACACTGAAGACTTGAGTAATGATGCTGAAAATTCAGCTTTACCATAACACGAATAAATTACATTATATAATATATTCACACAGAAAATATTGTGTTATATTATTTGAATTTAAATGAACTGTTTTCTATTTGAATATATTTTCAAATGTAATTTATTCCTGTGTTGGTAAAGCTGAATTTTTGTATATTAATATGAAATATATATATATATATATATATTATCATTCTAATATACTAGTTAAACTATTATTGGCGATAATTCATTAATAATACTAATTCAGTTATTTTAAATTGTAATAATAAATTAATGTAATGTAAAAATATATATATTTTTAAATGCAGCCTTGGTGAGCATGAGACATTTTTCAAAAACATTATAAAATCGTACCGACCTCAAAGTTTTGAATGGTAGTGTATGAATCGTGTATTCATGTATATATCATTGTGGCAAGCAGGACGAGCCCGAGTGCCGCGAGAGAGTGGCGTGAGGCCGGTGGCGTGATTACTAATGAGCGACACCATCCCTCTCTCGATCTCCACTGTCGTCGCTTCTCCTTTTATGCTTCCGCTCCTCCATGAGAGATACAAAACCGGTGTCGCTCATCAGTAATCCCGGCACCTGCCTCGCGCCGCTCTCTCACGGCCCTCGGCCTCGTCCTGCTTGCCACAATCATATATTGTGATTCCTTCAAACATGAAAAAAAAAAAATAGTTAAACTATAATTTAGTCTTGTCTAGATATTTTTCAGACATGAGTGATAAGGTCGAAGAGCACTTGATTTAGAGCCAAGGAAAGAACTATTTTAAAGCACATCGTAGCTTAGTACATAGGAGCTTCTTAAATGGTGCCAACTGTTACAAGGATGCTGAATATTTAGTGTGTGGGGGTGGTCAGAGAATTGCGTTCCAGAGAAGAGTCAGTTCTGCAGAAGATGATCCTGTATTCTTGAGTGTGGGCAGATATAATCTTTCCGTAAGTGTCTTTGACCATGTGATGGACGCGTGTGGCTGTAAACTACAAAAGCCTGTATTGTCTAAAACTGCTCTGTAGACTGTAGAAACGTGGATGTTGGGAATATAAATGAGAAGGCAGTTCCATTCTCAAAGCACAACCCAAAGCCCTCAGTCTCATATACTAACACAGCACAAATTTACATGATTGTCACCGACTACCGAGTCCCAGCCCTCTGCTTTATCTAAAAAGGGTGGGGCCTGAATGCCCCAATGTGTTCAGATTATGAAAACATTCATTGTGTTGCTGAAATTTGCCATGTGACTACTAAGGCCCTGTTTGTTTTGGAGACCGATCACAGAGGAAGTAGCCCATACAGAGACAGGGAATGCTTATAAGCATACATGCACATGGTACTTCGAAGAGCTTACTATACTGGGAAAGCCCCTGCTGAGCTGAACATATAGCACCTTCTAGTGTGCATGATTACACATTGCATGCAGCTGCCTGGGTCTGTTTTTGTGCTTGTGTCAGGGTTTGGTACTTAGGATTCTGCTGTAGAGCTGAAACTGCACAAAGCTGTTACATCTGAAATTATAAATGAGTAATATTTAATAGACAATAAAAAGCATCAGTGTCTAATAATGAGTAATATTTAATAGACAATAAAAAGTATCAGTGTCTAATCATTTTATTATGTTGTTGTTGTTGTGCTACTATATAGTAACAGGTCCAATTTGTACGCTCCAGTCTAGCACAGGGAGAGATTTCGTCTTTAGTGGAGGGAGACATTTGAAATCGTATTTGTCAGGATTCACCCTGTCAGAACATATTAACTCTGTGTTCATTTGTCTGGCCTTAGGGCTTGTTGCAAAATGTGTGCCCCTCACTGCCCTGCTTTGGTGCACCGTATTCCATTATCTGTGTGATTTTGAATATTGAATGGTAACCTAGACTGATCCTAAAATGACTTTTTAATGAAGAAAAGCTATTGGATGTGTAATTTGGCACGGTTTGGGTCTAATCTGTCCCTGGCACACTGCTCATTCACATTAGATTGAGCTTTTCCTGTACACTGAAGCAAGATTTCATTGCATTTATCCATGTCTGCTCATTTTGTAATAAAGTCCTGGTTTCCTGCAGGTCTATGGATCAGAAGCGGTGCTGGATACATAAAAAAAGAGGGCACTCAGATGACATGGAGTTTTGTGGCTCCAAATTTAGGATACTGGCTTGCAGCATTTCCCTCAGCCTCAGGTGAGGACAGCAGCAGTTACATGGCATGTTATATTGATTGACAAATAACAGACATTTTGAGGATATACAGTGGGGATAACAAGTATTTGATACAGTATAGTATTTGATTTTGCAGGTTTTCCTACTTACAAAGCATATGAGATCTGTCATTTTTATCATAGATACACTTCAACTGTCACAGACGGAATTTAATTAATTACATTGTATGAAAATTACATTGTATGATTTTTAAATAATTAATTTGCTTTTTATTGCATGACATAAGTATTTGATCACTGTGATGAGGTTCAATGTTTTTGGAAGGAAGAAGACGGAGTCGGCAAACTGGGACTCATACTTTATTATAACAAAAATATAAACAAAAGGCACACAGCGCTTTCACCGTAGCCTCGCTACAGCAATAACAAAAGATGCACAGGATCACTCTTTCCGCTGGATCAGCTCTCAAACTCTTTCCACTTCAGGTGCACACTCTTTCCGCTGAAGGTACACACTCTTTCCACTTCAGATCAACACTCTTTCCGCTTCAGGTGAACCTGTGCTGGGTACGAGTCCTCAGTCCCCCTCTCTTTCCCGACTCTCAGTCGATAGCGGCTTATAACCGGTCTCTCCACGCCAATTACTGCAACAAGACACAGGTGTTCGTCATTTGCACTTGACCTACTTACGTACCGCTCGCCTCCTTTCTCTCTCTCCCGTTACAGACCGCGCTGAACCACGCCACAATCACCTACCAACCAGTAAGAATTCCGGCTCACAGACCGGTTCGTTTTTCTTTAGGAAGCGCTCCTGTTCTCCACTCATTACCTGTATAAAAGACACCCGTCCACACACTCAATCAAACAGACTCCAACCTCTCAACAATGGCCAAGACCAGAGAGCTGTGTAAGGACCTTTGTAGACCTGCACAAGGCTGGGATGGGCTACAGGACAATAGGCAAGCAGCTTGGTGAGAAGGCAACAACTGTTGGCGCAATTATCAGAAAATGGAAGAAGTTCAAGATGATGGTCAATCTCCCTTGGTCTGAGGCACCATGCAAGATTTCACCTCGTGGGGCATCAATGATCATGAGGAAGGTGAGGGATCAGCCAGAACTACACGGCAGGACCTGGTCAATGACCTGAAGAGAGCTGGGACCACAGTCTCAAAGAAAATCATTAGTAACACACTACGCCGTCATGGATTAAAATCCTGCAGCGCACGCAAGGTCCACCTGTTCAAGCCAGCGCATGTCTAGGCCCGTCTGAAGTTTGCCAATGACCATCTGGATGATCCAGAGGAGAAATGGGAGAAGGTCATGTGGTCTGATGAGACAAAAATAGAGCTTTTTGGTCTAAACTCCACTCGCCGGGTTTGGAGGAAGAAGAGTACAACCCCAAAAAGACCATCCCAACGTGGGGCATGGAGGTGGAAACATCATTCTTTGGGGATGCTTATCTGCAAAGGGGACAGGACGACTGCACCGTATTGAGGGGAGGATGGATTGGGCCATGTATCGCCAGATCTTGGCCAACAACCTCCTTCCCTCAGTAAGAGCATTGAAGATGGGTCGTGGCTGGGTCTTCCAGCATGACACTGACCCGAAACACACAGCCAGGGCAACTAAGGAGTGGCTCCGTAAGAAGCATCTCAAGGTCCTGGAGTGGCCTAGCCAGTCTCCAGTCCTGAACCCAATAGAAAATATTTGGAGGGAGCTGAAAGTCCATATAGCCCAGCGACAGCCCCGAAACCTGAAGGATCTGGAGAAGGTCTGTATGGAGGAGTGGGCCAAATACAGACTTCTACATGCTTTGTAAGTGGGAAAACCAGCAAAATCGACAGTGTATCAAATACTTGTTCTCCCCACTGTACTTAATATGCTTCAGTTTCGGATTTTTCTGGATCAGTAAACATTAAATTACACAATGACTTTAAAAATGAAATAAATTTAGATTAGAATTTTGTTTAAATATCAATTTTCATCTTTTTATAACATTCATTTCTAAACATGGTTGGTTTAATTTTTTTATGCTTTTAATGGTTGGTTTAATTATTTTTTTTAAATGGAAAAATAAAAATACTTATTTTTGTGTTGAAGGAACGGGACTGAACACCTCTGGTCTGAGAGATATCACTACCTACCACACCATTTTCCTGCTAGCGATTCTGGGAGCCATGGCCCTGATAGTGCTTATTCTGCTGTGTTTACTACTGTACTACTGCAGGTATTGGCTCTCTGTGTGCATGTTTGTTGTGTTCCCAAAAAGTGATTAATAGCTCATCCTTGTAGGCAGATTGTTCTTTGTGATAATTACATTATGTCAGAGAAGAAATCCAAACCTTAAATATAGCTTTTCATTTGAAACATGCAAGTACCAACTTTACATGGCTGCTCACTCTAATGTTAACCTAGATAAATGTATGCTATTATTAGGTGCATATTCAAGTGTTTGGGCGGAGTTTGGAAACTTAAGTATAGCACACTTACTGCATAACATAGTGGCACCGGCGTGATTACTTGCATTTTTTCTGAAAAATGTAAAGGGTCTACTTTTATTTGTGTAAACTCACAATAACAAGAAAACGTTGTGCTTTTATAAAATAAAGAAAACAAACAGGATGCGTTTTCTGCCGTCTCAGTCTCCGTGAACTGAAGCGCTTAACAAAAATGAACTCAGCGTATAGGCTACTTGCCTGACAGACATGAGAAATATATCTATAGAAAGCTTCAAATGTCTACTGTAAAACGAATCTATTCAAAATGAAAATAAATACTTTCTGCTTATGTAATCCGTATGAAAGATACATTTCTCTCTATAGGTGCATCCACTATGCTATATGGCAAATCAGCATTGTGAACTTCATCTTTGCTGCCGACAGACTCAGAAAACAATAGTTTATTAATAAATAAATAAAATGTCTCCTTGACATTTTTCCCGACACATTAATTGCTTTGCAACAATCTTTGTGTGTCCGCTTTAGTGCAGAATAGGCTTTATTATGCCTATATATTAAACGCTTTTTATGGTTTAGTATTCTCCTCAGTATATATTTAATTAAAAATAAACATGCGATCAGTCGACTAATGGCTTAAAAGAACGACTACTTGTTGACTTGAAAAATCTTTAGTCGGGGGCAGCCATATAATATGTCATGGTAAGATCAGTTCCATGAGCAAATTGGGCAAGACACTAAACTTCATTTGTCTTTTGGCAAAACTGTAGTAGGCAGTCATGTTTTAAAAAAAAGTATTAAATATATATGTGTATATATATATATATATATATATATATATATATATATATATACACACACACACACAGTACTTGGTGCTATAATAGCTTACAGATATTGTTATTATTTTTCCAGGAGGCGATGTCTGAAACCTCGGCACCATAGTCGGAAAATGCACCCCTCATCCACTCTGGAGAGTTCAAAGAGAGACCAGGGCACATCCACTTCCCACCTCAATCTCATCAGTGGTGGACAAGTGGAGACAGCCTCCTCGGCCGGTGACCATGACGGCATTAAATCTGAACTTTCCTCCAACCGTGATCTCCACAGCTCTCGAGAGGACTTCTTCAGGCATGGCCCCACCCAGAGGCAGCGCAACTCCAGGATGAATGCTGACACAAAGCGAGGAGAGAGCATCCCATTGAAGGCCACTCACTCTTCAAACTCAGGAACTCGAAATCCGCTTCTACAGGACGACTATAGCAAAGGTTACAGCTCTGCTGAGGAATCCGATGAGCGCAGATACCATCACCATAATGCTAAAGACAACCAGGGCTATTCTTCAGACCCACCGTCTCCACCTCCACTTTTGCCACCGTTTGCTGGTCACTATCAGGATCACAGTCAGGACAGCAAACCTCCTGAGTATTATGCATCAGCAGGGGATCACCTCACTCGGCCCAGTTCTGTCAACACCCAGCCTGGCCAGCTGATCTTCTGTCACTCAATGGAGCAGATGAAGGAGAGCATGTACCACAGCATGGTGCCCACACTGGTCATCCCTGCACATTACATGCATCTGTCCTCTGACCTGTCAGCTGTGGAGCAGGCCATGGAAAGGCAGCAACAGCTGCAGCATGATATGGAGGGCATCCAGGTTAGCATGACACTGCCACGGCAACAAAGTCAACAGCAACAGCAGCAGCAGGCCAGGCAAGAAAAGGAAGTGGAAGAGTCTAGCCAGCAAGCAGAGGGACCTTCAGAGGAGAACTGGGGATCTGAACAATCCACTGCCCCCGTCCGTATTCCTGTCCTTTTCAATGACTCTACTATTGCACAAATGAATGGAGAGTTGCAAGCAATGACAGAGAAGAAGCTGCTGGAGCTTGGGGTAAAGCCGCACCCCCGTGCCTGGTTTGTTTCCCTTGATGGCCGTTCAAACTCTCTTGTTAGACACTCCTACATTGAGCTGAGCAATGAAGCCTTGCGTACACCCGTGGGCCCCAGCAATCTAGCCCAGGACCACCGTACTAAAAGAATCCCCATAAGTTCAGGAAAATCTACTCACCGAAAAACAAAAGAGGAGGCCAAGGTGAAGGAGGGAGGTGAAAGAAAAGCTCATGGAAAGATTTATTCCAAGCTTCCCGTTATCGAAACGCCAGACTCGAGCAGTGAGGGCCATTCAGCCATGTACTCACCTGAGGAGAACTCCACAGCACCACTGCTTGACGAGACCTCGGAGTCCAGAGGTGGGACGTTTCCTCGTAAGGGCCGCAGTCGTGACAACAGCACCCGCAGTAGTGCCAGCGAAGTCCACAGAGACTCTGTCACCAGTCCTGATGATGACAACGAAGCCGATGACAAAGATGACGACGGTGAGAATAAGAAGAGCCCCTGGCAAAAGCGTGAAGAGAGGCCCCTCATAGTGTTCAATGTCAAGTAACTCACATGCTGTCCAGGACTGATTATGGCACTGTCTTGGCTATACCCTTCTTTTACATAGATGCTCAGTAGTGATGAGGTGTAAAGATGAAGAGCTGGAGAAAAGAGTTGGATGAAAAGCACAATAGGAGACATGGCACTTACCTGAGTGAGGTATCCGTTCCAACCATCTAGACTAGGTACCAAGAATTAGCACTGAATATCGCTTGTAAAGAAGCGTTTGAAGTTCTCACGCTCTCTTAGATGTCCTTTAGATAGACATCTGATGTTGTTCTAGCAGCAGTTCATCAGGCCAGAGGGGTTCGTAACTTTGAATCTGTACTCAAGATATTGTCTTGCTCATGAGGCCAGAAGGATTCGTAACTTTGAATCTGCACTCAATATGTTGTCTCGCTTTCCTTAAGTGATGCCCATTCTTTGTAAGAATTACCATGAGCCATTTTAAAACTGACTTTGGGAAGCAATCCATAAGCCTTAAAAAGCTTTTTCCTTTTCAAAAGAAATATGAATGGAAATTTATATGAATTTGATATTGATGAAAATATGGGCTGTTGTAAGAATTGAGGGATTTTATCAGTTTAGATTTATTTTATTGTAGTGGTTTACTTAAACATTTAATTTGTTTATGACTATGTAGACCTGAACCATTAAGATGTGTGGAAATAGTACATTTCACAAACAGGTGAAATGGTTGCTAAATAAATTTGTGTTTACTCCTATGTGACTTATTGAATCCTACTGGTTGACACTGTATTTTGTACTGTTGGTAAAAGTTCCCCTTTTGTACTCATCTAAAACCAGTGTTGCCATTTTTTTTTTTTTTTATTTAAGGAGACGGTTTTGGGTTGGAAACTACTTTTAGATAAAAATAAAAGGTTCTGCTTATATAGAACACTGAACTTTTGTACTCTGAATAAGCCTTCCTGTTGGATCGGTGCAGCAATAGGAATTGTGTTTTGAGGGACTTACCTTGGACACCTGTGAAAATGTTTTCAGACTAATCTTTGCTGCAGTGCATCAGACTTTTTGCCATAAATCAGAACCACTGCAACTGTGGAAGTTAAAAAAATTAACCTTTTTAATGGATTTTTTTTGTGTGTGACTGAAGATAAAGATTGTGCTATATGGATGTGCATGGATGAATTTACACAAAACAATTGTCAATTATTTTTTTTAAACAAGTATTGCTTAAGCGCTCTTATTAAACTCTGTGAACCACTTATTTGTAAATAACTTTGAAATGTACACCCTCACTTTTGTTTTATGCATTTTATGTTTGTCTGATTATTACCAATCACCTTCGGCCTGGCCAAACTATTCATATCACACTTGTACCTGTTATTTTCATTAAGTAGTTGACATTTTATTGTAATACTGACTTTAAGCCTTGCCCTCATAACATGTGAAGCATTAGCCAATTACCATTGAATACCGTACATTATTGTACTCAACGAGAACCTACCATGTACCGACAGAAGTCGCTCACCATTCTTCTTCAAATGAACTGCTGAATTTTCACAAGTGCCCTCAACTTCCTGGAAAGTGTATAGATTGTTTTAGAGATGTTCCTACATCATTACAGAAGTGATGTTAAGAATTTATTACATTATATTATATAAAAAATGATATATTAATGGTTAAATACATTTTGCATTATAATCTTATCATTTGGATCTGTACATCACCTGTAAAGATTTTCACATAAAAGCATTGGCAACTGAATTTGGAGCAGTTTGCGGTGCACCCCTATACTTGTTTTTGTTTTTACTTAACATAAACTAAATAAATATGTTTAATTAAATAGTGTCTACATATGACTAAGCATTTGTCCTCTGTGTGTGGGCTATGGACAGTCACTAGGTGGCACAATGTTACAAGGATTTGTAATTATAAAATGCCATAATGGTCTTGGGTTCTCATCATTTTGGGGAATATTAATATTTACACATTTTACGTTTTTATAAAGTAATCTGATTCAAATATATTTATGTCACATAAACAGAGATAGGTATTACGCGTCTGAGGGGCACGAGGTCGGCGGCGCGCCTAAGTATCCTCGATCAAGCTTGACAGCATAATGCGCGCTCTCGCGTTCCCCCGGATGCGTGTTTACTCAGTCTCCTCTCTCCACCCTTGAAATGAGAGAGGTACGGAGTGGAAGAGACATCGTTTTACAAGAAAACCTCCACGTACAGGCAGCCGAGATCGAGACCGCACGATAGACGAGGGTGAAGCTCGAAGATTCAAGGTGTAGCGCGAGGATAAATTGATTCGAAATCAAGGTCAATTATCTCTCTATAACAAAAACTTCCGACACGGAGAAATCACGAACCTCTGAGGATGGAGCAGGCATACGGGGCTGGCAAGGCTGGCGGCACCTTCGATCCAATTACGTTCTTTCAGCAACCGCAGACTATTCTTCGAATAGTGTCATGGGTGAGAGTGATTCTACTAATTGCATAATTTAAGCGCGAACCCGAGTGTCATGTGATGACGCTTTAACGGCTTGTAAAGCTTTGCCGCCTAAATGCACATATCGCGCGCTAATCTACGCGCTCGCAAATTATTATTTTAATTACACAGCTCTACACAATTATAAATATAAATATTGCTGTAAACGAGCTTTGTTTAGGGCAACACATAACCAATGGACCAGATCATCTTGTACCTAACTATACTTAGGCACTGTAGCTCAATTTTATGAATTTATTTGTAAAAAGAGAGTTTGATCATGACTCAGACCTCAACTGTAGAGAATAACAGTCTGACACTAGCTCAAGAAGCTCAGTATTCAAAAGGAAAAGTGGATTACTCTACCTAACGCCTGCTTACCTTTACAAGAGAGATTTCTTACTGCCATGTTACCTAACTAAACAATTTTAACACTGCTTATTTTATCATTTATTTCCTTAATCATATTTGAACGCAATCAGGTGGCTCTTGCATGAATGAGCATGTGTGCACTGTTTGCATGCTGATAAAAACGTTTTGTGGAGAGAGAGAGACACATGGTGAGGGGGGTGGTGGGAGATTATAAGAGGGTGTCTGATTTGGGGGAGGGGTGGCCTGGTGTCTGAAGTGGTGATTATTAAGCCACAACTATAGGTGGTAGGCCTATACAAGATTTGAAAATATTTACCTGTGAGAATCGATACATTTGCCTTTATAAGGAGTTTGTAATATGACTCATTCATTGCTCATTTATAAAAATACAAAAAATAATAATAATAATAATAGTAATGTCCATAAAACAATCCAGTGGTTATATTCTACATGGCTTAGAAAGCTCCACTGAGCCACATTCAAATCTTAGGCCTTTTTTTTTTTTACGCAAATGAGAATAGTTATCTGAATCTGACAAATAAATTGTTGTAATTTATTTAAATAAATAAAAATTATTGTAGTTTATTTTATTTTTAATATTTTAGTATTAGTGTTTTATACTGGTGTAGTCTCTTAATATTTTTAGTTTAATAAAAACAATTATTTTCCATTTTAGTTTTAGTGATTTTGTTATGTGCTTTTGTATTTTTAATTACTTTTGTTAATTAAAAAATATTTGTTTTTAGCTTTAATTCGTTGTTTTATTTCGGTTTTAGTTATTTTAGTTACTCAATTTATTAGTAATTCTAACTCATATTTCAGTTCGTTGCCATGGCAACTTTTTAACTTTTTAATTTTAACGTTTACGGTTTTTTTTATCTAATATAAAAAAAGCACCTTTAATTCAATTAACTAAAATAATGTTTATTTTTAGTTAATGATAACAACACATAAATAGTAAGAAACCCCTAAAGGCACATGGTGAAGTAAAAAAATATGAGATGGGAGGAAAAATTATTCGTCAATGGTCTTGCGTTCCCCTGAGAAACTTTGAGATGTATGTTTTTTCAGCAATCATGAATGTCTAGAAAAGTCAATGGAAATGTGTATACTGGGTAAACCTTGCCCGATCTGCTCAGGCTGGAAACATGTAGGCTACATTCTTCTATCCTGTTTCCGTTACAAATTTGCGGGTACCAATCACAAACTGGCTTATCCACCTGGCGCGCTATTGGTGGGTTTAATCCAATCCAATTCCTTTTAACCTCTCGATGATGCTCAGTGGCTTCTTTAGTTTAGCAAACAAATCGCTCAAGTGGATGTAAATACCACTCACTTTCATGTTGTTGTTTTTTGCACAACCTGCAGAAATCGCTCGATGCCATTGCTGCTTCTGCAAACCGCTGATCAATGCTCCGAACCAACACGTTTGTTGACACGTTTCCTGCCTGGAGTTTTCGCTGCAAAGTATGTCACCTGGATCGTTGATCTGATTGGTTGAAGGACTATTCAATTGCGTACAGTCATTTGAACTATTCCCGTTGATCACGCCTCTTGTGCTGTAGAAAATACAGAGCAGACTCCCCAGGCTAATGTTCAATCTTAAAAGATTTGGCTTGGTCTGGTGATAGCAAATGTATTGATAAAAAAAAGTGGGAAGGTTTTGTCTGTTTTGGATACATCTGTGTGCTATATTGTTGATCAGTGTGACTATGTTGGAGCTTTTTATGTATCCTGAATGTTCTTGTATAGGTAAGAATTACTTAAGTTGCTTTAGTTATTGTTCCTCTGTTTGTTTGAGTATCCCAAGATGATATCAACTACTGTGAGTCGGGATTTCCTGTTTTTCCAACCAATGGAGGATAGAGAGAGTGTTCGGGCAACCTGCATACATGTATGCACAGAAATTACACCCTTCACCTTTAAGTGGCGTGGATGTGTGGATGTGTGTGTGTGTGTGTGTGTGTGTGTGTGTGTGTGTGTGTGTGTGTGTGTGTGTGTGTGTGTGTGTGTGTGTGTGTGTGTGTGTGTGTGTGTGTGTGTGTGTGTGTGTGTGTGTGTGTGTGTGTGTGTGTGTGTGTGTGTGCAGTGCTGTATGGAATCTTCAGGATGGCTGGAGATGTATTCGTCTGATTCATTCTCTGATTGGCTGAGTGAATGCTGCTGCGTTGGCATGACAACAATCAGAGAGACCTCAGGCTGGATACTAACTGGCTCGCTATGAGGAAAATGAAAATAGATGAACAGTATTGCATTAATTGGATTGCCTCTAGAATATTTATTAGAAACCTTTCATTTATCCTATGTCTGATAACAGTGTCTCTTTCCACTTTCACTCCTTCTGTAAACGGTAACATAGCATGCAGTAGTCATGATTCAGATCCTGCAGAAAATATGATGATGGACAGGCTTGGACTCGGAGTCTTTCCTCATTGCTTGTTTGTAAACAGTCTCGCTTTAAAATTGATGATCTTTTGGATCTTTGACTTATGTGAGCAGTCTCTTTCACACAGAAAACTCCACTGACAAATGTTTCACAGAAAGAGTTTGAAAACATGGGTGATGAAAAACCTCTTGGCAAGAATAAGCAGCAGTTCATTCATTTATTTTCCCAAGCTGCCACACTGCATTCAACCAGCGTGTGTTTCTGTGAAACAGAATTAACACATAATTGTCCAGCTCGTCTGTTGCAAATGCTCTTTTTTTTAAGGATATATATTATAAGCAAAACCCTTCCTGCCTGCCCAGTCCTTTACAGTGCGCATGTGATGTTTTAAATATAGCACAGTCATTTTACTGTTGTCCGTTATGGGACTAATGGCACAGTTGAATACTGCTGCAGGGTGACACACTCTCCATTTCTCTCCATATGTCCACCTTTTTTCCTGCACAGTTACGTCAATGGGGAAAATATAGTTTACAGAGCCTTTTTATCCCTCTAACATTATTATCCTAGTTTGTGATTCATTTATTTCCTGGCCGGATTTTTTCTTGTCTGGTTGTTGTGATATTCTGGCTATGGATTACTATTAACTCATGCATTATCTCATATCTAATCCACATTTATACAATCTTGCACTCTTATTCTGGATTCAAGTCAGTATTTAAAACAAAAAAAGCTAAGTAGCTATGTGTTTAATTAATAACAAAGAGAAACAGGAACACAAGGGAAAAAAAGAATAATTTTAATTGACATGCACCAATATAATATTAAAAATACATAGAAATACTGGATATACAGTAGGAGTGTCACCATATACTGGTATTGACAATAATCGTGATATTTAAAAAATGATTGACTTTGATTGTGAATGTCATGATTGTGAAAAATTTCAGATTTGGCCACTGTACAGATTGTTGCAATTACTTTGGTAGTCCTGAAACGGAAAATGTCACATTAACCTATTAACTGCTGACACCTTTCTGTGTTTTATTATATTTACTAAAAAGTGTAAAAAAGTTTACTATTAAAAGTGTGGTCATTCAGATAGAAGTGTATAAATTATTATATGTTTACTTCAAATATCTTTAGAGAGCAGTATTTATTTATTTTATATTTTTTACCCAAAATAGGGTGATGTGAGCATTATGGAGTGCTAAACTCTCACATGTAAGTGTTTGTTTCATTCATACTCTACGCCGGGCGGTGCCCTCGTGCAGAATGTCCACAAGTGAGATTCATAAGAGGAATAAACCCTATGACATTCCGGGAAAACCTTAATATGGACAAAGACATCCATAGTCCACTTGTGTTCTTCACGCCATCTTGGGTATTTTCATAAGGATTATGTATACTGTACATATTTTAAGAATTTGCTACTAACTATTCAAACGCAAGTTTTGAGCAGTATAGAGTCGCTTGCTTGTCGTTTCTACGATCACAAATGACATAGTTTTATGTTTACATAGTGTTCTCACACCCATAGATTGCATGCGTAAAATTATGTTTTACGCATGCAATGACGTTTTACGCACGCGTAAAAAGACAGTAAAAGTCATTATAATCAGTAATTATGTCCCCAATGAAATACACCCTTAACAATCCGGGATAAAATCTGGTCCAGTCGCGCTGGCAAAGTTGATCGATCAGCTTGGTCATCTGCATTTTTCCATTTCAGATTCGGCTCGAATTGATAAGGTACCGAAATGATCACCTGTCAGTATTGCTTTGGGAGCTGATGTTCCATATGGTTAAAGACATTTCCGTCACATGCTTTAGGTTTTTGGGCCGATCACAATGCACTGGATCGCTGGCCAATCAGAGCACACCGTGATTTTCAGAACGATCAGTTTTGTACAAATCAACGCGTTTCAGAGAGGTGGGGAATAAGAATAATGTTCTTTTTAGAAACATCTTATAACTCTTTTAAGAATATGTCAGATTCAGGGGCGCCGTAACAGGGGGGCGCCCCTGATCAAAGTTGATATAATATATAATATACATCAGCATGTTTGCTATTGTAGTTTTTATCAGAAGCACTAATTACAATATCTTTAACATGAAGTAAGCTATTTTGCAAATGTACCAGAGCATTTTCCAATGCAGTATGATTTAATTTTCCTGTTTATAGCACTGCAGACCTATTGCTCTACTGCATATGACTGATGTTTATAAATATCCTAATCTTGTTTTTTCGGTCACTGTTGCTGCATGGACGCATGATTTCTGAATACTGTGAAGCGATGGTCAGGTTGATTGTGTGGGGAAGCGCTATAGATGTATAGGTGGTCTTCATCTGTAGTCTTATGACTCAGTCTCTCTCGTGATCTCTCTTTCCCCGCATAGTGAACACAAGGTCAGGGAGATTAAAAGCGAGGGATTGGAGGGGGAGGGGAGCGTGAGAGGCAAAGCTCGGCAGGTATGTAACAGACTAAGAAAAAGAGAGAAAATTCTCTCTCTAAAAATCTTTTTTAGTGGTCATGAAGACATCCTCACACCATCCAGACCATCAAACACAGAATGGTTGCTCTTTTTCATGCAATTAATTACAATAAATGGAAGCAAGCTTCAAAATGAATGCAAATGCACTATAAAACCATCATAAAAGTGGTCTATATGACTTTTGCAAGTTTGCTAAGGTAGTCTGAAGCTTGTGTAATAAAAATACAAAAATATAAGCCTATTGGACTTATATTTTGAATTTGATTAGTCTGAATTCAATGATTCAGACTGAACTGGGTAAAATGATTCATTAAAAAAATTTAAATTGTTCATAACAGAATTGTAATTTTTCCTAGTCAGTTTTAATTGATGTTAGAGCATCACTGATGAGCTGTAGATTAGTTTTACTTTATTGTAGGTTTCCTATAACCTGTCATTGTCTTGGCCACTATCTAACATTACACAACCGGCTACAGGAACACCACTGTGCTTTGTATAAAGAGCCCTGATGAATAACTAGACAGCTCTATTTGACTGTATTTCTCCTCCTCTCAAAGTGTTGATTGATTTATTGGTGGATGAGCCATGGTTGCTGGCTCTAAAATGGTGCGAGCACAAACCAGCCCCAGCTGATATGTCTGGATGATTGAAGAACCATAAATTACATTGAGGACCAATGAAAACCAATAAAATATGACACACTAAACTTGTGGGAGGTGCTAAACTCTACAAAATGTGACATGTATATAATATTTAGGGTAGCACTTTCTTAATCCACTGTAGGAAATTGAGGCATTACTGCACAAAATAGCAAATAACAATACAAAACAATGATATAATTCAAAACAAAAACAGAATATAAATTAAATGTATTCTAAAATGCTTAATATATTATTTTAATATCAATATGCAAGCTTGTGAAAATAATGTATATGTATAGAATATGGACAGCTTATGCTTTTATTTAAAGAGACAACCTCATTGTCACAATATAAACAAAAAGACAACTAAGACTAGAAACAAAACATGTTTTTCAACAACAACAAAAAGTAATAAGTTTACAAATTTCACTTCTTAAAAAATGTAAACATTCAAATGGCTTGTTTCGCATTCACACATGTGCCTAAAACATTCCAATCAGGTTGAAAAAGAGAACATGCAAAGCTCTGCTCCTGATGATCACAAGATCAGGATCCCGTGTGCTGCCTGTTACAATGCTTGCTTTCATGCACTCATTGGAGCCTTGTGATCCAGACAGCTAATTAAAAGCATCCAAAATACTTGACCAGTAGCTCCTTAAAGTCACAGACTCAGAGAGAGAAATGTATTATTTTTAAAAAACTTGTCTACAAGAATAACACGTTGTCATATGGACAATCAGTCAGCTTTGTCATGACCTTACAATCACATCCATGTTCACGATCTTGTCGCGAACGTGGTCGTGCTGTATGGTTGTGATTCACAGACTGCAAATCTACTTTCACAACTCCAGAAATGTCTTGTGTTCTAAAGACGCTCACTTTCTAAAATGCGATGCAGGACTGTTATGCCGGGTACACAGACTACACAATATTTTACAATAGTCACTGTGTCAGATTATGTGATTTCGACTTCTAAAATCTTGCTGTGTCGTGCATAACTAACATGTCAGACTACACGTTGCTTACCGACCAATCATCGCTTGCCGTCTTTAACGATGTGCGTAATGTCAGAAACCGGAAATAGCAACTGACTTCCCGAAACAAGCGTTGATTGTACTAGCTTAAAGTGCCCCTATTATGCTATTTGAAAGGTTCCTAATTTTGTTTTGGAGGTCTCATACAACAGGCTTACATGCATCAAAAGTAAAAAAAAAACTAATTTTCTCATAAGATACATTGCACATCACCACATTTTTCAACGATTCTCAAACAACTCGAAGGATGAATCAGTCTCTCTAAATCCCTCCTTTCCCTGAGCCTGTTCTTCTCTTATTGGCCGGATAGCCCAGTCTGTTCTGATTGGTCTACCTCTTACAGCGTGTGTTTCGGAAGCTAAACGTCCATTACCATAACTGAACTTAAGGTCTGTCCTGATGCTTCCTAAAGCTCAGCGATTGTACACACTGTAAAGACATTAACGATGAGGTCGAGGTCGATTACCATATCTATCTGAACGCGAGTCCGAAGATGAAACATTGCAAGAACTAGCTATTTAACCCAAACCTCCATCGTAAGGACGACTTGAGCAGGACGCTTCTCAGCGATACTCTACTTAGTTTGAGTTACATTATGAGATGGTGCAACTGTAATTCCTCACCATCAGCATTAACAAGTGGATGTCCATCAACAAACCGATGTGTATATTTATAATTCATTGTGGTGCACATGCGGGAACTGTATCAATAACGATGCATATGTTCACCTAGCACTAACGTGAATGACGGATGTAACAAAACATTTTAAAACAACTCTTTATTTTTACTCAAAGTAGTAAGAACGACAGACAATCTGCATTAATAGACACAGTTTAGGTAATAGTGGCCCACAGCTGCTTAGAAGTATTTCAGTAAGACAGTAATAACGTGAGTTATTCCTCACCATCAATAAGCGAAAACGTACACAATATTCAATTCAAGTTTATTTGTATAGCGCTTTTCACAATACATATTGTTTCAAAGCAGCTTTACAGAAAATGCATTTCAAAAATGTACAAACAAAAATACAGTTAGTTAATCATAAATTTAGGGCATAACATATCGCCGGCGTTGGGTCGTCTCTTCACAGGCGTCGAGTCGTCTCATCACAGGCGTTGGGGCATCTGAAGTCTCCATGAGAGGCTGGATACATAACTGGAGCTGACGAACTCTATTTGAGTTAACAAAAAAGGCAGATGGGAAATAATTAGCGTAGCTGCTGTTCATAATATGAATGCATTTGATCTGATTTAACTATAGTATAAAAGGTACGATGCATTATGTGAATGCTTGGCTAAAGAGATGCGTCTTTAGTCTAGTTTAGTCAATATAAACACAAAACTACGTATTTTGAACACACGGTAGAAAATAATGCATCAATAATTATTTATACTTACAGGTTGTGATTCTGAGGAGAAAGCTGGTCCAAATAAACTGGGTACTGACCCATTTTTCAAGAGCAAGCGTTATGTGAATCCCGTGTTTTTGAGAGATTTGAGGGCTGGACAACATACAACATAGGCGGGCAATATGTGAATGTATTTTCGAGTGACGTAGAACCGTCACTCAGTAGGATTTAAAATACAAACGACTCGTATAGGCAGTTCAGAGTTGATTCTTTCTTTTGGGAGGCAATAACTATTCATCGTGCAGTTTCGGCTTTACAACTTTGCAGAACGTTTACATTCACAAATAGCTGTATTACACATAGCATGAAAGGGAATATTTGAAAAACTATAATACGGGCATTTTAATGCTGATTCCAGTACTTACCGGTTTGCTGAAGAGCCTCTACTATCATTCGCCAAACATTTTCTTTATTTCACACTGTTGTGGTAGTCCCTTGAGGAAACATCATAAAGGTAGGAGTATTGTTGACATAGCTCCATGAAACTTTTCTCTATTACATAATTCCACCTAGCAGTGCCAATATCATTATCATAGATGCGGCGTCGGTTGTCGTCAACTATGACACACTATACGTGATGAAACGATCGTTTCTTGCGTCCCAACGACCATTGTCGTTTATGAATCACCACGACACCCAATATCAAGCGGGTCATTCCAAAATCGGGCTGATATTTTGCAGTCTGAACTCACCTTTATGCCCGGTACACATTCTACCATTTTGGGCTGTCCCAGACGAAAGGTCTCACATTGTGTTTTGTTGCTACGACCTACGTAAACTGACTAGCCAATAAAAATGCAACATGAAATGCAAATTGATCAACACAACATTGAGCTAAAACTTAAAACTACTTACCTCAAGTTCCATTTGCAAAATTGGTATGCCATCTTTTTCTCTAGCCATGACCACGTCCATATTCTCCTCTTCCGCTTCCTCCTCAGTGCACATAAAAACTAGTTGCCAAAGTGTGATTCATCTTGCTCTTTGTTTACTACTTGCTCATTAGCTCATGCTGATGATGTTTTAATCTTCTTGATTATATGTGCTTGATAAAGATTAAGGTTTGAATGAGCCATTGAACCTTTATCTTAGCAGATTCAGGGTTTATTTGATTTGATGTTGCCAAACCCCTTAACATTAGTTTAATGATAAAGCTGATTCTCGGAGTTAAATCATGGGTTTGTAGCTGATAATTATGGAACAACTATGGGAGAGTTTGCTGTCAGCCAAGAGCATTTAAACTTAATTGCATGAGTGGAGTAATGAAGTGCCTCTCTCACACATTCAGACATATAGTACAGATGCGCAGGCCAGCTGTTAAAACCCTGGCCTGTGTCAAAACTTGCCTTCATCCTTTTGAAGATAGTTGACTATTCCTGGAGCCAAAATGAGAACATAGGCTCATCGGAATCTAAATAGGCACTTATTAGAAGTGCCAAATATACCCTAGCTTCCCTGTAGAAAACAAACCCAGTAGAGACAAATTGAGATTAAAAACAGATGTACACATGAATCAATCAGTGATGTTTGTGGTGATAGATGGCATCTCCACACAATGTTTTCAGCCAGAAGTTGTGGTTGGCTGCAAGAAACAGTTTAATTTCCTGTGTGTATACTAGAAAAGCTGAAATCAGAACTACAGTGAACATAAATAACATTTCAACAACTTTAATTGGCTCTAGGTCTTTTGACACTGAGTTTCACTCTGGGTCAATGTTTCTTTTTAACGCTGGACTAAGACATAAGTTATGAACCCCGGCTACAGAGTAGGGTAAAAATGCCTTTGCAGTGTACAATAGTATATCAAATCTGCCCCAACGTTTTTTATTATAATTATTAAATCACTGATTATTTTAGCATAACACAACTCAGAAAACAAAGCAAATTATAAAGGTCTGTTTGTGGGTGTCTAGTTTACTTTCTTCTAAGTGCCAATTGGGCAAAATTGACAATACTTATTTTTTTATGGACTATAGCCGTATTTACTATAATTGTCTGATCCATGCACATCGCTATTGATTTAAAATTATTGTGCCCTCATATTATCCTCATATATCCAGTCATTTGTTCCTCCTCAAAACCGCTTCTTGTATTAAACTGGTACATTGCATTTCACATCTTCTCTAGCCTGTGTACTAATCTAGCTTAGACTTTAAACTTGGCTAAATGCATGTGTGAAGTCCAAATTCTCATATTTTCTGTCCACATTTTCCCTTCATGGTCTCCTTCTTTTAATTCTCCTCCTCAGATCTTTTCCATCGTGATCTTTGGATGCATTGCTAACGAGGGCTATGTGAACCGTCCAAATGAGGTACAGGAATTTTGCATCTTTAACCGCAACCAGAACGCCTGTAACTATGCCGTCGGGATGGGATCCCTGGCCTTCCTCTGCTGTGCTGCATTTATGGCACTGGACATCTACTTTCCTCAGATAAGCAGCGTCAAAGACCGCAAGAAGGCTGTGTTAGCTGATATTGGAGTTTCAGGTAAACTGCTGATATGAATGGAAGTATTGCATATCAATATTTTATATCACTAATAAGATACATTTACTGCAAGGCTCCTGCTTAATCTGCCTCACTTTTTCTTTTTTTTACAAACCACACATTATATTTTATTCATTTGAACACTTATAAATTATTTTATGTGGCTCTAGGAAGGTTTTAATAATGTTTCCCATATACATTTGTTTCTAAGGTCTTCTTGGCTCAAAAACACACTTAGGGCCCTATTTTAACGATCTGAAACGCAAGTGTCAAAGTGCAAAGCGCAAGTAACTTTGTGGGCGGATCCCGGCGCTGTTGCTATTTTCCCGGCGGGATAAATGACTCTTGCGCCCGACGCAAATCTAAAAGGGGTTGGTCTGAAGTAGCTTCATTATTCATAGGTGTGGTTTGGGCGTAACGTGAAATAAACCAATCAGAGCGTCCTCTCACATTCCCTTTAAGAGCAGGCGCGCTTGTTCCATGGCGGATCGCTATTATAACGGCGGATTTGCCTGCGCACGCAGGAGCGGTTCACAGCCGAGGAAACCGACGTTCTCGTCAGGGCCGTAAAACACAGAGAAGTGACATTGGGGATGATGGGAGAAACCCACACAAATTAGGTTAAACAGGCGTATAATTTGGGTAATAAATGTGTAGCCTAATCTAGATTTTTTTATTTTTTTTATCTAGATAGATCTTTTTCACATCTTCACGGACATACCAATGATTTCCCTCGTGTGTTAATATTTTTCCTTGTAATAATGTATGATTTGCAAAAATGAAAACTGCTGCATCTGTTTATATTAGAGAATCAAAGTGGATGCGCGTTAACATTATGGCCAAGCACGCGCCCTTAAAATACCACATCACTAACGCGCAACGCGCCACTGTCTTTAGACTGTTTTTTTCTTGGTCAATGGCGCAATTGCTTTCTAAAACTGGAAAATAGCACCATTGAAGTTTTGCGCCGGAACACGCCTTCTCTTTGCGCTGAACCGCCCCCGCGAGCGCAAGTTCATTCCCTAATTTACCGACGTGCGTCTGTGGAGGGAAAAGTCCGCTGTGCGCGGGTGCAAAATAGGAATGATACATGCGTCGGTGTTCAAAGTCAATTGCGCTGGGTGCAAGATAGGGCCCTTAGAGTCTAAGGATGCGTCCCTAAAGCTTAGGAAGCTGACTTGTTGCGTTGCTGCCTTGTCAGCAATGACTTAGCAGGCAGTGTTTGCGCACGAAGTTCCCTCACAAAACTGATATAGGACAGACTTCTGATGCAGCATAATGGTTTAAGGATCTACAACAAAGTAGTGGGAGCTTTGGTGATAACAAAGCAAATTGAATTACTACAATAGTAATCTCACACCAGAAATTACATCAAATATGGAATTGTGATCAAAAACGTACATATACACAAAAACTAACCGCAACTTTCAGATGCCATCTTTATTTTTTAGCTCAACTGTCACAGAATCAAAAGCACAGGATTGTGGGATTTCATAGGCAGCGAAGGATACATCCATGCTGCCTTCAAAAATCAATCAGATGAAGGTATCTTGTTGCCTTCTACCTCTAGCTTTCGGATGCAGCAGTGATCCGAACTTCCTGTACCGCAGCATTACTTTAAGACACTGCCCTCTGTTGGTAAAATGTAACTGCTTCTAACCTTGCTGCAGTGCTATGCTGGATTTGTGGTGCAATGGCTCCATCTATGCCTGTAAATATAAATTGACTGTTTTGATCAGACCTTCTTTAAATTGTGAATACTATATAGGCTCTCACTCTGTTTTAGGTTTGTTTGTGGTTTTCTTGTTTGTTTTTTCAATCAAAGGCATTTATCTTGCTGTTTATTGATCTGAAATTCTGAACCTTTTTTCTCTCAGCCTTCTGGTCTTTCGTGTGGTTTGTGGGATTCTGTTTCCTGGCCAATCAGTGGCAGGTGGCTAAACCAGAGGACAACCCCCTCAAAGAGGGTGGAGACGCAGCCAGAGCAGCCATCACCTTCGCCTTCTTCTCCATATTTACATGGGTCTGTACTGAGAATATTTCCATTTTAGTTTTGCTCATTTCTTTCAGTAAGTTTTTAAGTTTGAGTATTTTCATCTAAAAAAAAATAATTTAATCTAATAATTTCAATAAATCAAATTATTTCTTTAAAACTTTTATTTCAATCACTGAAAATATATATTTTTATCATTTTAGTTAACAATAACAACACTGTGACACACCAAAACCAAAAGCATTCAGGACTCACTTGACCAAAATGCTAATTGTATACTTTTAATATATTATAAAGTGTATACTACCACTGGTGGTGGTTGAGGAGAGACCCCGACATGACTGTAAAGCGCTTTGGGGGTACAGTAGTACATATGAAAAGCGCTATATAAATGCCTCATTCATTCATTCAAATTATATTAGATATTTAAAACATACATATATTTGTTTTAAAGTGATTACACTAACTTCCTTGAATAACTTCCAATAAAGGTAAAAATATTTCTCAAATACATTCTCATCAACTGAAAATGCTATCTCTTTCCATCTAAATATCCAGAGACAACATTTCCTTTGAAAATGATTTATTTGTGTCATCCAGTCTAATTTCTGTTCATGTTTTCAGCAAAGCTTTTCAGCATATTTTCTCTTTCAGCTGAAAATGTGTTAGATTGCATGCCTGTCTTTCTACTCAATGAATGACCTGTGAACATCAACACAGCTTCATTCTCTAATCTACTTTCTGTACTTTTCCAGAGAATTATTTACCCCAGTAATCTTTGCTTCACTGTTTGCATATATCCTTTTAACCTCTAATCTCTCAAAGCACTTCTCTTACAGAAACCACCCAGCTGCATCCATAAGATTAACCCAGTGTTGTTGAAATGTTTTTCCAGTCATTCTTTCTGTTGATCGCTGGCTCTGGCCGCTCTGTTTTTCTCTAGGGAGTTCTTACACTGCTGGCCCTGGAGCGCCTAAAGAAAGTCTCTTTTGAAGAGGAATACGACAAACTGTTCACCCCTCATACGCCACCTCCATTTGTCTAACATTTACCACACACATACTTATTTGTTTACTATGCCATAGACATCAACTACAAAATCACCCTTCAAATCCTACAGTCACCAATGAATACCAATGAAGATATTACATGTTATCTGTTGATCATCCCTTGTATGAACTGGGAAGAGCTTCAAATAACATTTCAAAACATATCTGCCTGGAATTATGAAGTTATGAAAAACATACATCTATTTTTTAATTATACTAAAAACCTTGTCCTTAAATGCTGATTATCTCTTGGGGTTAAAGGTACACTTCCGTTCAGAGGTTTGGGGTCAGTGAGATTATTATTATTATTATTTTTTTTTAGAAAAATACTTTTTATCACGTAAAAATGTATCATGTTTTCCACAAAACTGTTAAGCATCACAACTGTTTTCAACATTGATAATAATAATAAATGTTTCATGAGCATCAAATCATCATATTAGAACTATATCTGAAGGATCATGTGACACTGAATAATGATACTGAAAATTCAGCTATGCCATCACAGGAATGAATTACATTTTAAAATAAATTAAAATAGAAAATTGCAATAATATTTCACAATATTACTCTTTCTGCTGTATTTTTGAGTAAATAGTTGAAGCCTTAGTGAGCATAAGAGACTTCTTTCAAAAACAATGATTAATTTTACCGACCCCAAACTTTTGAAGGGTAGATAATCTGTTTTCTCCAAAAAAATATTATTTGATTGTTTTTTAAATTGTGGTTACACTTTTAATTGACTAGGGGGCGGCAGTTCCACATGAAACGTTCAGCTGAGCTCTTTACAGCATTGTTTTGTAACGTTGTGTATGATTGTCTACAAGATATCGCATTCTGATACATTGTCTGAAATACACTATTTGTTGCCATTGCATTTCATGATCTTATTTTTGTTTACAATTGAGCTGCTGTTGTTGCTATCTATGATGTATATTTATCCTTTGTGATAGATCGTATAATGTACTGACAGATGCTGTTCGATTAAACTCTATTACGTTTGACTCAAGTCCTACATTTTGTTTTGGACGTGTGTGTTCTATGTTAGCCACTCACTTGAGCATTTCCTAAATTTATTCTTGACTCTATTAAGCTTCAAGCTGACTAACCATCTTAATCTTGTATCTTAATCAAACTAATGTTGCTTTTCTTTCTCTTTCCCCCCCTCTCCCTCTCTGTCCTATCCTGTAATTCTTCAAACCTTACATGGCTTCCTTTACTGATGCCATCTCATTGACTATTCACCATCCAAACTGGAAAAAAAAAATGCTCCATTCCTGCTGCCATAATCCTGTCATTTCCATTGGTAATCCCTCTGATCCCACCCTCTAACCCTCTCCTTCCGGCATCTTCATTTTCCTAAAGGCTGGTCAAGCTTTCCTTGGATTCCAGAAGTACAAATTAGGTGCAAGCTCATCTCTCTTCTCTCAGGACTACACTGATCCCAGCCAGGATCCCGCAGGAGCGCCCACTGCTGGCACGGAGTACACTGGATACACCCCCGACATGGAGGCTAATTATGACGGCTCTGGTGGATACCAGAACCAAGACTACTAAGGTCAAGTATAAGGATGTACACAACAGCCCTAACAAGCTAGGCTGGTGGGGTTGGGGAAACAAAATATGGGGTGAAAAGGACAAACATGAACTTTGGGCACTTGGGGTAGAATATGGGGACAAAAGCAGATCTGATAGGAATATATAATAAAATATGATATTTTGCCGATTGGGGACTGTGGCACAAGATCTTTCTAAATGTTTTTGTTTTTAACAGGACATTTTGCCTTTGGGGTTATGGGTTTGGGGTCAATTGATTGGTCAACAGTGTCCTCCTGAGCAAACTCTACAAAGTGTCCATTATAACAAATCTAAACTAAACTTATAGACGTTTGTCTCTAATAGGCAAAGAAGCTAACTAGTTTTGGTCATGTGACAAAATCTGACCATACAAAATGTTTCTAAAGACCACAGTGTCTTTTTGTTGGTAAAGTGTAGGTGATACAATAGGACATTACATTAACCCTTAACCTGTCACTAGAACACATTCTCCATTGATAGCTCTCTGCTGCCATTTTGTCAACGTGGTCTTAAATGATCTTTTTTTTTAACAATATCAGGTCTAGGAATAAAACATTCTCTGCATTGTTCACATAGAACGTATAAAGAAGAGGAAAAAAGAATAGTATATGATGTAATACAGAGAGTGACGGTAAAAGAGTGAATATATGGCAAGTGAATTCTATGAAACCTGCTGAACTGCAAACGGCTGTGATTACATTATTTAAGGTAGCCTATGTTTCTTTCCATGTGCACAGTGGCCCTAAACAGTGTTTGGACACTTAAGCAACACTTAAATATATGGCTGTCACATTGCACAAAAACATTTTTAATTTGTAATTTTTAATTACATTTTTAAATATAGGCTACTCTAAGGTGTGGTCACATTTTGCGGGCAAAAAAAGGTCCAGTAAATATAACATTGTCAACAGTGTAGCGATGGATGAAGCACACCTTACACTGGAGGCACTTTCAAAATAAGCAGCTTTCTTTTTAGGTAACAAGGCACATTAGCGTGACCAACTTAGAATCTGATGCGAAATCTAAGGGGTAAAACTTTCGCCCCCTCTCACAAAATTTCAGATGCGAATTCCTATTGAAATGACTGGATTTCGCCCACTGAAAAGCGCCGAACATCTGACGAACACCTGTGGTTACTCTTCTAGGATACCCGTGCAAACTTGAGGTGAAAATACCACTACAAATCACAGTGGGGTCAGTTCATGCATTTTCATGCACAAAAAAAAGTGTGATTTAAGAGTACACATATGTTTAGGGCCGCTGTACATGTCATTGTCTACATGGTGCACGTTTACATTTTTATGACTGTGATTTAGACTTGATGACTTTTGATGTTATTGATGTCTTTTAATCGCGAATGTAAACATGTGGTGCAACACTAAAATTCATGAGACTTTGAAACACATTTTTGAGTGAGGAAATGGCCAGACTAGAGCTCAGCTTCAAAAGCAATGAATTTAAAGTATGCTTCACTCAAAAATGTGAACAAAAAGATGTAGAGCCCCTAAGCATGAAACATTTGTGCTAATGACTAATAACACAAATCCAGCCAATACCTCACAGTGAAGCTAAAGGAAGAACAGATGAATAGACTAGTATAAATCTTTAGGGCGAATGTTCATGTCATTATAATGGTCTGACACTTGTGAAAAATATTATTCATCATTGTGTATGCTAACAAGTTTCTTTGTGGCACCCTTAAAGGAACACTCCACCGTTTTTTGAAATAGGGCTTATTCATCGTCTTTCCTACATTTAGATAGGTGGGCAAATGCATTTTTGTCTCAGTGCATGCATTGTTTTAGTTTGGCAGGGTCGCTGCTAGCTTAGCTTAGCATAATGAATGGAATCCTTTGTTGCCAGCTAGCATGTCCTGAGTAAAAGTGTTAAAAAAACACCCAATTACTTCTTGTGGCCTGCGTATTCACAACGAGTACAAATAGCGATGCAGATTAAGACTAGGCGATTTCCTAGGCAGATATTGACTTGGGACTATATTAGGGTGAAGCACAGGCGAAGTACTGCTACTTGGGCGCTGAGATATCATGCAACACCTGAAATCCGTCAACATACCGGCGTGACCTGCACCGAGTATCTTTGCTTTTGGATTATGTTTATTTTGAGAAGTTACAGCAAACATGGTAATTGAAAATAATCACTTACTCTGTGGACAGCTGTCCATTTGGTCCATTCGGCGTGGGGAGTTTTTTCCAGTTTAACGCACCGGAAAAAAAAGTCGAGGACTGCAGGATGAATCAACGCCGAGAAATCCTCAGTAGCTGTGACACAACTGCGGACACGCTCATCTTGATCTGACACGTTGAGCCTGACACGGTTTACTCAGGACATGCTAGCTGGCAACAAAGGATTCCATTCATTAAGCTAAGCTAGCGACGGCCCTGCCAAACTAAAACAATGCATGCACTGAGACCAAAATGCATTTGCTTACCTATCTAAATGTAGAAAAGACTGAATAAGCCCTATTTAAAAAAACAGTGGAGTGTTCCTTTAACATGGTGTTATCTGGCCATCTTTTAATACTTGTATTTTTGATCATAGTTACTGTAATAACTTTTGCACTAGAGCAGCAGGTCATGCATTACAGATAAATATTTTTATTTTATTTTAAATTGAGTTCTGAAACAATGTTCATAATTATGTACCTGAATATATAAAACCAGCATATTTTTTATTTAATGACAAAGATGTAATATAATCCAGTACACAAACATATCTTTATAAATTTATTACCAAAATAATTATCAAAAATAATAACAGTATGTATTTCGCATTTAACGTTGTCATAGAATAATGCTTATCCTTTCTCTAGTGACGTTGTTTTCTAAATCAGCAAACTTTTAATTTTATTTCTTGTTTATTTTAACATCTTAAAAAGGAACGCTACAATACAATCAGTTATAGGTGATGTATCAGATGTGTTAGTATATAATGTATATGTGCAGTTATGGAGCTGGGATACAAAATAGTGTAAATTAATTTGATGTGGTGACTGTCCATTTACTGAATCACTAGGTTAAAATGGCTCGGTGTATTTTGTCCTGTCTTGTATGTTGCTTGTCTGGTAAAATGTCTGATATAGATGACAATAAAAGACATTGACTGATGGAAATAGTTGCCAATTCTTTTGAATACTTTTGTACTTTAAATGTATTGAGTCCCTACACACTTAAATCATGCTTGCAGCAATGACATTCATTCATATTTAGGTCTGAACATGCAGGACGGGAAACTCATTTAGTGTGTATATCATAAACAGTAGCAGCTTCATTGCTGGTCTGATGTGACATTTCCTGGTTCTCATGACTGGCATTACATATCCATATACCATAGTGTGCTGAGTAGCCACATTGCAGGAGAGGGGCATCACAAAAGTGAGATCAGTTCCTGTAATCGCCCACTGCGTCACTGAGAGAGCAGTCAATGACAGACAGGGGACAGAATGTGTGTAACATGAGAATACAACTGTCCCAAACTCTATCCACAGAGCACTATATTCATCTGATGAGTGAATACAGCGCTTGCACTCACTGAACACATGCTATGACCACACTTTTCCATATTAACCATATTTTGGTTGTTTGGGTGAAAAAGTGAATGAAATATTTTTAAATATTGATCTGTAACCACTGGTAGTTTTCCAAAACCTTCCAGCTAAATGTGATATGTTTCATCTCCTAAAAATAAATATAGCAGCATAGTAGTCTTGCTGTGATAATTCATATTTAAAAAATGTTTTCTTTTGAAAGAGATTATGTGTGCAAAAGAAGATTACCCGTAAAGAACAGTTGCTGCAACATGTTTATAATCTCCTGTCTGGTTCCAGATCCAGAACACTGTTTAGTTTCCATTGAGAGACTTTCCATGTCTGTTAATAGGATCATGGAGGAACAACTGTCATGCTGATACAACATGATCAAGCATATGAGCATCCGCAAAAGAATCCATTCAGATAATAACTGGACATTTTTATATTAGATAAGACTAATTTGATTATACTTTGACTTTGATTACTTTACAACATTTAGAGATGGATGGATGGATGGATGGATGGATGGATGGAGATAGATAGATAGATAGATAGATAGATTTAGAGATGGATGGATGGATAGACTGAACGACAGATAGATAGATAGATAGATAGATAGATAGATAGATAGATAGATAGATAGATAGATAGATAGATAGATAGATAGATAGATAGATAGATAGATATGGATGGATAGACTGAACAACAGATAGATAGATGGATGGATAGATAGATATATAGATGGATGGATAGATAGATAGATAGATAGATAGATAGATAGATAGATAGATATATAGATGGATGGATAGATAGATAGATAGATAGATAGATAGATAGATAGATAGATAGATAGATAGATATATAGATGGATGGATAGATAGATAGATAGATAGATAGATAGATAGATAGATAGATAGATAGATAGATAGATAGATAGATAGATAGATAGATAGATAGATAGATAGATAGATAGATAGATAGATAGATAGATAGATAGATGTGTCATGGAAATGTGAGTTGCTGGGGATTTCATAAGTCTTCATGTTCCAGCGCTGTACTTTGTGTGTGAATGTTTTGAAATGCGTGCGTGTGTGTGTGGTGTGTGTGTGTGTGTGTGTCTCTGTCTGTGTCTGTGTGTGTGTGTGTGTGTCAGATGTCCGTGTGGACAAAGTGCAGAGTGACTCCATCGGACAGAAATAGCAGCAGAGCTGTATAAAAGTCTGACACACACTCCAGCAGACAGACGACCAAGCCGATAGAGACAGATACACAGATAGTCATCCCTCAAACTCAACCAGGACAAGAAAAGAGAGAGAAAAAGAAAACTGTAAATCTTCAAAGCAGTATTGACTAAACCATCTCACTGCAAAACAGATCACTGACTATAGTTTAAGTTTTCAAGCCACTTACAAACAGAAGCTGAAGATGCTGTGCACAGTCCTGGAGAAGAAAGGAGGCTGTGTGGTTGGAGCCGAGCTCAGTTGCAGTGTGAAGGAGGAAAATCAGAATAAGAGAGAGAGTTACACTGCTGACTGGCGCAGCATCAATATGAAGACACAACCCGAGGATCGGTGAGTGAGTGAATATTCATATCTGCAGCAAGATGGCAGTTTTTTCTTTTTTTTTTCTTGAACAATCTGTACCATTTAGTAACTAATATGCACAATTTAGGGGTAAATAAGGTACGTTTTGAAAAGGTTCCGCAACAGTGACAGCATTTGTCTCTTTTTTCTGATAGTGAAAGTCAAAGATTTCCATCAAATCATTCCGTATGCTTAAAAAATATGTATTTTCTTAATTAGTAGGCCTAGCCTATTTTATCTTCAATGAAAAAAGACAATAAGTAAAATTGACTTAATTTTTCCTTCGTAAGTTTTTGCATGCAGATTTTTTTAAGTACAGTTCACATATGGGAATTAAGTCAAATTGACTTAAGTTAAGTAAATAGTAAGTAATTAACAAATAAAGTTAAAGTTAAAGTTTGTTGACTCATTTCTACTTTGAAGTTTACTTTGCAATCTGTTTCAAGTACATTTTACTCAAATAATGTAACACTGAATTAACCCATACTTTTTAAAGTGTATGATTTACTTAGAACATCTAAGAAAATATAGAAAATATTGTGTAGGCAACATCTTCATAACAGAAATAATGAGACCTCAATAATTTGTGCTCAATACATAATAACGGTAACATTCGTTGGATAATGTTTTGTGTATGAATGTGTCATTTTGAGTAGAAAATGAACTCCAGATGTCACAAAACAGCACGTTACTAAACATAACAAGAAAAGCAATAATAAAACAGTGTAAATACAACAGGAAACAGTGGAAAAAAATGCAACCTCCTCAATTATTAAATTATTCATGCCCAATGTTGATATTTACACTTTAATTTCTTCAAGCTTAAATTGAGTACTAATATAGAATTTACTTTGGGGTTTTTCTGTAGTATTTACTTCAACCACAGAATACATTTTATCAGTGTTGTTTTCCTTTAAAAACTATGGAAAATGTAAAAAAAAAATATATATATATATATATATATATATATATATATATATATATATATATATATATATATATATTATAATGATATTACGTGAGCAGCTAAATTATGATTACAAATAAAATATTAAGACTTGGCAAATATGTTTTTGCTGTTTAAAGCATACATGTCAAAAATCGTATTATAATATGTAGAAAAATAAATAAACTCAAATCAAGAAACATTCTCTAAAAACAACCCTTAATATTGTATGCCTCTTTATATATATTTTTTGAAAATACACATTAACAAAACTATTATTTCCAGTGCAGCTTTCATAAAATAATTGTGAACACACATCAAAAATCAAATCTCCCCTTTCATTCATAATTCTCCATTTTTCTCTCTCTCTACAGCCAGTCAATGCTGATGTCGGACGACTCTCGCCGGGAGACTCTGTCCCGTTATTGGCAGGTCCGTCCTCTCAATCAAGCCTGTCCGTCGGGTGTGCTCAGAGTGGGCACTGTGGACACAGGTGTAAGGGAGCACCAGCTCTTACCCTACAGGAACACTCTGCCCTTGCCCATCTTCAAGCCTGCAGAACTGGGCATCCGCCTGAGCCGGGGAGCCCCACACACCCTGGAAGATCTCCCTCCTGCCCGGGTTCCCGACGGAGCCTGTCCAGACAAGAGACCAGTGGAACAGATCACCAGGGACCTGCCGCCCGTCAAACCCATGCGAATGGAGTTTGCCAAAGCCCCCAGAACCCTGGGCCGATCCATGTCCCAGGAGGCCCAGAGGGGCTGAAAAGCAGAAAGATAAATAGGAGTCGAAGACTTTATGGACTTTATTAAATGCAGGATGAGACAGAAGGATTGAGCATGTTTTTAGGGATAGTCAAACAGAATGTTGAGTGAGTGAAACCTCAAATGATGAAATGATGTTCAGGATGGGATAAAGAAAAATGAAGCCTAATGGTTTCGTATGGACATTTGAGTTGTAAATAGTATTTGCTTGTTTTGTATTAAGAATACAATCAAAACAGCTTTTTTGGGTTGCCGTTAATTAAATGGACACAGGTTCATTTTTGAGCTCATGTTGATGATGTTTGCTGCATGCCGTCAGGGTTAGTCATGCAAAAATGTAATGTTTAGTAAAAGATAATTTTATTTTATTTTTGTTAAAACTCAGTTATTTGATAAAAAAGAATTGCACTTTATTGACAGATGGTATTTGTGGTAATTATTGATTATCACTTCAATAAAATTGTATTGGGATAAAATACAAAGTTTTATTTATAAATACAAAGTTTCCATTACAGATTTGCGCAAAACTTTCGCGATTATTTCTAAATATCGATACAAAACTATTGCTAAATGACGGCGTTTCCATTAACCGATGTTATGCGACTAAAACTTATTTTTTTCCTCTCGCGATAAGTCATTTAAAAAATCATGGCAACGGACGTTGGTAGGTTTATATATCACAGCCACCGCACTAGACATTATTATTAAGGAAGGAGACGTAGGGGTGTTATCCAATCATTAATGGCAAGGAAAGACCCTTATACTGTGAGCGGCACATATGAGGAGTTTCTGGGTGTTTCTCACTCATTTCTGCTTCGAGTTCTTGATTGTGGCGTTTCTTTGAGGTTTAGAATCCAGTATTCCTGTAATATTCTTTTGTCTTTTATGAATTTAATAAACAACTCTGTCTCGTATTCTGTCCGAACACACCGCGTCATCTACGTCATGTGACCTGTAAATCAGCAAAAACAATTTCCATTGTAGGTTTGCGAAATATTTCTTTTTCGAATTGCCTGAAAAACCACCTCATGCGAGCGTAAAAACTTTTTTGCGATAAATGGGAGTTTTTTGCGAAATTGACGTGTTTCCATTGAGCATATTTTCAATTTGCAATTTCAATTTGCGCAATTTGAAGGGTAATGGAAACGCGGCTACAGTCCTCGTCGGAGCTCATTTCCCAGTACATTTAGCATCTGGCTCATATTCACGATCTCAATTCTCAAAACTATAATTTTCAACATCTTCAAAATCAATATATTGATCACTGACAGCTTCCTCGCCAGATCCACCATCAAGGGACAATAACGATAATATGTGATTGCTTTCAGTAGTTCTGCAGTAAATCTCTGAGCCATTTCATGTTTATCTGATGATATTCTTTTGTTTTCTGCCTGCTGTAATTAAGAGTGAAACGTCACGTCATCATTATGTATCAGACATTGCCACCTTTTGGAATAAAGGTGAATTGCACTTATTTAGTATACTTATGTTTACAAAAAATTAATGGGAAAACAGGCAGTCTTTTATCATTTTATTATTTTATTCTTGTTATTGTTTATAAAGAATTGATCGAGGAATACTAAGAAGGTTGATGTCTAACTTTAAGAAATGAATGAGTAGGGTAGTGAATGATGACAAACTAAAAAGAAACAGAGAGAACTTAAATGCTAGTGATAACGATGTGTAAAAAGCTGAACTAAATGACAAATCAATTAAAAACCATGACAACAAACTAAAGCCAAATTTATTCTTCTGCGTCGAACTCCCGCCGTATGTAGTTACGTCATAGGCTGTGTGTAGCGCGTGTGAGTGTAGGCCTATCTGTGCACGTGCCTGTTTATAATCATATATGCTTTGAAATTATTATTAATATTAGCAGTTCTCACTAGGACGTGTTGTGGGATGGGAAATGCAAAGAGGGATGGAATGGAATGTAAAGAGTGCAGTCAGGCAAGAGGCAAGGGTCAGCTACGGGTTAGGCTACAGGTATTCCAGCATCATAAATCTGCTTGTTTTTGTTTTTACATGTCATGACGGAAAATGACATAGTCTTCATTTATTTCACAGTGAAATCGTTACATTTTCAAATCCTGGTGTGTTTTAAAAGGTATTTTCTGTTTTAGAAAAACAAAACAAAAAAAGAGAATAATTTAATTCTGCAATAAATAAGATTGTTTTATGGATGTACATCAAATCTAGTATATGGAATTACATTATAAGCATTTATTAGTAACTGAGCTCTGCACAGAGTGCTTCAGAAAGAACAGAAGGGTGAAGTGTTGCTGTGACTGTGGTACATGCTGTCTGGTTCATCTCCCAGAATGCCTTCAGTGCATTAGTGCCAAGAATGTCATCGCCAAGAGGACACTGTCTTGTTCCAATGCATCTATCTCTCTGTTTATTTCCATCTATCGCTATTCTCTTTCTGATTTCTCTACCTCACTCTGATTAAATTATATAATTAAAATATATCCTTTCATAATCGTGATAATTTGTCTCCACCTGCGCTTTTGTCACACTGGCGACTGTGAGATATTTTTAGTTAAACAAAAAGAGCCAAAGGATGAGAGACAAACAGAATGAGAGGGAGGAGAGGTGCTGGTGGTGGAGACGGGGGGCTTCTGCACCCCTTCACTGATCCTTTAATCCTGCTTGTTCTCGTTCTTTCTCTTGTCCGTTTTTTCAGCTGCTGCAAATGTCACCACACTCTTCCCCCCATTCCAGCTTTGGAAACTCAGCTTTAAAGTTTATGTCTGATTATTTGGATCTTACAATGATTGTGAGATGGTTTTGTATGATAGTATGATATGATATTGTAGACCTACACTAATTTAAAATGTAAGCAAAATATGTATATTTATATTTAGTCATTTAGCAGACGCTTTTATCCAAAGCGACTTATAACTGGACTAAAGCAAGCGAGTCACCGTGAAGAGGCAAAAACAATGCAAGAAGTGCTCAAAATACAAAGGTCAGGCATTGCTCAGAGTAGCATAAGCCAGACAAGGATTAAAGGAAAAGGTAAGATTTTTTTTATGTTAAGTGCTAATGGAAGAGAATGTTGTCATTCCGGATGAGGGTGGGGAGGTCATTCCACCAACATGGAACCGAAAATATACTTGTAAACTGGAATTACAAGATGCGAAATTCTGAAAGATGATCTTCTTTTTTTGTTTTAGGAATAAAAAGTTGCTTTTTTACTTTTTTACCTTTACTTACTTTTTTTAGCTGCTTGCTGGAGAGAGGCTGATGCTCCGGGGCCCCGTACAGCCATAATCCGTCCATGAACGCCTTTCAAGCTCTATAATAAACTAAATTATCAACATTAGTTTGCCCAAGTCAATATAAGTCTTTATCTCATGATTCTATGAGACACAGATTTGATTGGAGCATCACTGTTCATCCTATCTAATCACCAGCTTGAAGAGCATGTCTGTCCATGTGCTGTTTTGGGGAGGTGGGTTGTCAGCTGATCTTATTTCGACCCCTGTCTGTCTCCTGGAAAGCTTATTGGTATGAAGTGTCTTCACCATTATGTGCCAGTATCATTAATGTGCTTGAGCTCTCAGATAACCCGCATAACCAATTTGTGTTGTGAGTCATGGCAACACACTCAGAGAGATAAACACTTGTTTAGAGAGTGAGTGCTGTTACGAAGCTTTCAGGATCCCCGAGGAAAATGCATTTGAACAATCTTGAGTGCACATGTATTTAAAACGTATGTTCCTTTCTTTTCGAGTGTTTTGTGAGATCATAACAAACAACGTGACTTCTGTTCCTTTAAATAAATGTTCCCCGTGCACAACTAGGAGACTGTGTGCTTAATTGTGTGCTGTGGAAGAATTATATTGCATAAGAGGGCAAATCTGATAGAGATGCATCAGTCATCACTGCAACAGGCTGTACAGACACACACAGCCTGTAATCCACACCAATGCGCAACATAAGGTTAAGAGAGTGTGTGTATGCAGTGCACAAGTGATGGCAGTGCACAATTTATGTAAGTAAAGGGCAAAAGACCACATTACAAAACACACATTCTTCTAACTCAAGACTAATAACACACAACTGGCAGTTTAAACCCCAGTCACTGTGATTTTGCCATTAGTTATCCCTCAAATCTGAAACATGACATAAACTGTAAACTTGTAGGCCTACCTCAAATGTTATCGGTTGATTGAAATGTTGTTCCTGGATGTTGATGTTGAAATCATATTCACCAACAACAAAGCACCTTTTGGATTTGAGAGATAATAACACATACACACACCCTCTGGTGGTAAAAGTAGGTATTTCTTCACATGCAGCAGCTGGTCTTGTATTGCACAGCAACCTCTTTAAACTGGTCACATTGTGTAATACGTGTGCCAGTATTTAGATACACAGCGCAGCCCCAATAATTTCTCCTTTAATCAGCTAGTCCTTTATCAATGTGTTTTGCAGTCTCTAACTGACAGTTATAGATTAGTTGTAAATAATTGTGCATTTCAAAACAGAACTGGATTGTTTGCTGAATCAAAACAATAAAGGGAGTCTGTACTTTTATGGAATCAGCAGAATCTGAATGCCTCCGTCAAATAGAAATATTTGTGTCAAGTGTCAACACCAGGCTGAACAGAATACACACAAAAACAATGAAACTGACTTTTTTAAACACTTTGTTCATGGAAATAAAACATGAACTTTGTGATATAACTGACCAATATTAGAAACATTTTAGATCACAATGAACTCACACTAAACAGAATGAGAGTTTAACGCAATGATATCACAATGACCTCACATTGTGACCATAGTATGAATATCCTGGGAGCTCATGGTGAGATCACTGTGAGATCAAATTGTTGACTGGGATATAGGGATTTTTGCTATCATATTCTTCGTTCACTTAGTTCATTTTTGTTCAAAAAAAATAATTAGCCTACGTTGTTACGTCTGTTCTTGTTACGTCTGTTACACTCTAAAAAATGCTGGGTTGTTTCAACCCAATTTGGGGTAAAATATGGACAAACCCAAACGTTGGGTTAAAAATGTAATGTAAAAATTTAACCCAACGGCTGGGTTTGTCCATATTTTACCCAAAATTGGATTGAAACAACGCAGCATATTTTAAAGTGTACATCTCGTTGAGTCCCTATAGCAGGGCTATTCAATTACAAATTCAGTTGGGCCAGATTTTCAAACCAAGAAGGTTAGCTGGGCCAGTTATTTTAGTGGCAAAGCAACACAAACACATTTATTGAATACGTAAAATGTATTATTATTATTATTTATTTCTCTTTTAACTTTGGTCAGTTTGCACATCAAAGGGTGCATAAAAATACAATAAAAGAGCTAACTGAACAGAATCTGAGGCTATGATCTGAGGTAGCCTCTACTTTTTCCACTTACAAAAAAAAAAAAAAAAAAACTCTTTCCTATGCCTACCTAGGCTACATATCTGACCTATCTGATTACAAAGTGCATAAAACAAAATAGTGCACAGTAGTAGATAAGCAATAACATTTCCTTTTGAAACAAAATAAACATCTCAAAGTGCATAAAATGAAAAGTGCACAGTATTCACAACTAGGCTATAACTAACACATGAATACAAGCTGGACTACTGCACATATTGCACAAACTGAGGGAACATTTTAAATCACCACATTTGTGATTAGGACCTTTGTTACATATCCAACATTATATTGTTGTAGGCTACAGTTACCCAGCTGATTTAGTGGGAGAAGTGACATTTTTTGTTTTTAACAAGAGCTGTGACTTTTGGCTCGTAAGTTGTCAATGCGATCCTAAGGCATTGGTGGAGAGTACGGTCAGTCAGGGAGCAACGAGAGTTACTTTTTATGGAGTTCATGTGTGAAAAACTTGACTCACATGTGTATGTTGATCCAAACATACTGAGCATGACGATCGCTACTTTCTTAATGTTTGGGAACTGATGTACGTTGACATCAGTCCAAAACATTGTAGGACCGTTAGTGCTAGGGTTGCCACCTTCAGTGTGGCAAAATAAGGGACACCCATTCACCCCCCCCCCCCCCCCCCCCCCCAAAAAAAATGCTCAACTTTGACAAAGTCATTTTTATTGTTATAATTGTGATTTCATAATATGTAGATATGAATCCAACTAAAAGCTATTGAAAATATGTATTTTAGTCAAATAGCAAATGGTGTAGCTCTGCAGCCATCTACTAAAGTGATAATTTCTTTACTTTTAAAACAGCATTTTCCAAAAGATGGGCAAAAATCTTACACTAAACCATGTCAAATCATCTATATCCATGAACGTTAGAAATGTGGGTCTTTTATAAAGTGAATTTAACTTTTTTTTTTTTACTGTTTTTGTTTAAAAAAATATTTATTTATATAGCCTAGTAAAAAAAATATAATAAATCCTCCTAAAACTATAAATCCTAAAAAAAAAAAACTATTATGTTTCAAAATGACATTTTGTTGAACACAAGTGTGACTTTTTTCCCCCACACTAACATAAAAAAAGATATTATTCAAACATTTTTGTAGATGTAGAAAGTGTTGTCAACCGTGCAAAGTCTCACATCATTTGGACAAATGTAATGTTTTATTTATTTCAGCAAACGTCATTTGGGGCCGAAAAGACCCGAACAGCGCGCTACAAGGGGTTAAAAAACGTGCAGGTTTACAGCGCATGTTCACGAGACTCAGTCGCTATAGAAACAAAGACGCTAAAATGCAATCACGCAGTGAGCTTCTCTACTAAGAAATTGATTTCTTTATATTTGCTATTAGTATTATCCATACTGCAAAATCCTTATGTTTTTATTCAACTATATGTGGGCCTAATGTAAAATACGGGACAAATCGCGTCCCTTATTGATTTGATACGGGACGCATCATCTTACTTGTAAATACGGGACGATTCCGTATTTTAAGGGACGGGTGGCAACCCTAAGCTCCTGTGCCATGTTTACAGATGACTGCATATCAACAAGTTCGAGTCCGAATTTCCCCTCCTCAATGGAAGGAACCACTTGCTTTGCTCTGGCGGATAAGTCCTCTTCTATTGCAACAGTGAACCTCTGTGGGCAGAACAAGTCCATCCAATCGACCAGCAAAGTTCATTTTCAACCTCGCAATAAAAGTTATGATCTCCTCTCGGAGACCACAGAAACGCTCCAGTGCTTTGCCTTTGGACAGCCACCTCACATCATTATGCAAAAGCAGGTCGTGGTGCTCAGCAGACATTTCTGACAGCAGCATGCGGAACAAGCGGTGTTGGAGGCTTGATGTGGAGCGAATAAAATTAATTGTAGCCATCACTTTGTCCATTGTCGTTTTCAGCGCCCCGCTCAGTTTTGCGCACAACACCGCCTGATGCACAATGCAGTGTAATGGTGCGTTCACACCGGACGCGAATAGCGCGTCAGGCGCGAGTGATTTCAATGTTAAGTCAATGCAAAGACGCGTTACGCGCGTAAAACATTGCGCATTGACATGCAAAACTTTGCATTGACTTAACATTGAAATCACTCGCGCCTGACGCGCTATTCGCGTCCGGTGTGTATAGGGACCGTAAGGAGATCAACTGAGGTGCAACAGCGGACCAACGTGCTGCCAAACCATTCACTTTCCCTGTCATGGATGGAGCCCCATCTGTCACAAGCATACACACACGCGTCATATCCAGACCATTGTCTTTAAAAAAAAAGCGGAAATTTTCCCAAAGACTATATCGCCCGTTGTGTGTCCTTCTACCGGCAGTAGGCCGAGTAGCTCCTCTCTGAAGCATTTGCTGTCAAAAAAACGGACATATATGCACAACTGCGCAGTATCAGTTTTGTCTGTGGACTCATCTAACGTTACTGCTAATCTGCTATAGACATAGTATCAGCTTTCCTCAGGTCTCCTAACAGCGTTTCATACACATCTGCAGCAAGAATTTCAACCCTACGAATGTTGGAAGTATCTGACAGGGGTACGTTTTTTATAGCAGATGCCACGATTTTAATTTTATCGTCATTTATCACCTCATCCACGACGGCCAGCATACATTCCTTCACGGTAGTGATGTGTGTCATGCGCAAAAGATGCGGCTCTGAGAGCCGATGCTTTGTAGTGAATCAGAAGAGCCGGCTCGAATCGAGTGAGAGCCGGCTCCCAGTTTTTTTCCTTTCGCTGCTTACAGGCAGAACTTTGTTTTGATTGGTCAGCAATCGCATCGCGGCCAATCAGATGTGAGGATATGGGATCATACCATTATGTAAAAACAGAGAGGGGGTGAAGTGAAGCGGCACTCCACTGCAAGTTAATGAGTCGTAACAACTAATAACGACACTGTCTGTCAGATAGCGGTGAGGAGAGTGTGTGAGTCGTAACTATGAGTGACACCCGAAAGAGAAGCAGCATCTGGCTCCAGTTTAAAGACAATGGAAACAACAAAGCAGTTCAAGATGTTGTTCACTGCAAGATGAAAATTACTTTAAGAGTTTTTTTTTTTTTTTTTGTTAATTTGTGCAATAAAATGTTTGATTAAAATGATTAAAAACAAAAGAATGCTTTTGTAACAAAATAAATGCATAAAAACACTGCACATGAAAGGGTTTTCAACACACAAACCATTTTTTTTTTTTTTAAGTTGGGGTAAAATAAAGGCCTACAAAAAAAATCCTAAATTAAGAGCCGTTCAGGAGTCGAAAGAGCCGGCTCTTCTTTGGGAGCTGAGCCAAAAGAGCCGGCTCTCTGAAAAGAGCCGAACTTCCCATCACTACTTCACGGTTTCAGAGTCGGTGAATGCATGGCCTTTTCTTTTTTACCAATATCCAGGAAACACGAAGGGATGCTGCGGTAGCTCTCTCTTGGGCTGTGAATGACCGCACCATGGTAGTACTGCTCTGGTTGTAAGATGCAATCAAACCCTGCACTTTTGCTGCCCTCTCTTGAGATCCCTCGGGAAAATTGGTGCGGAAAGTCCGGTGTTTCTCAACGTGGTGCCTCCGCACATTGTAATCTTTAAGTACTGCAACGCACTCATTACAAAGTAAACACATCGGTTTGCCGTTTGGATGTGGCGGTAAAATAAACAAGTATTTGTCAGTCCAGGCAGGGTTAAACTGACGGTTTTCATTGGCAATTTTACGTTTCAGTGTTGAGAAAGACATATTGATAGTAATCTAGGCTACTACCTGCACGCTCTGCATTGTTTGCGTGCTGCTAGGCTACGTGGTCTGTACTACTGAATGAATTTACGTAGGGATGTGCGTTTTTGGCGGGACCACGGGCTGGGCCATTTGGAGGTTGCTTCCGGGCCGCCAATTGTATCTGTAGCCGTTTCTCAATGTCAAGGAAGGATCCTCGGAAGCCGGAATTTCGAGGATGCTACGTCATCGACATCCGTCGAAGGACTGTTCCAATGTCGAGGATCCTCAGAACTTCAACCAAGGGCGGAGTCCTTCGTTCGGAAAATATCCCATACACAGGAAAGTGTGCATATGTGTAGACTTTGCGCACTTCGCGCTCTCAAATCGCCCACAATCCTATGCGCGCAGCTTTGCCATCTTGTTTAAAAAAAAATACAAAATGTTGGACGTTAGCGGAGTCGGAGCAATAACGGGGCAATATGCTTTTAAATGTGGCCTAAGTATATTTACGTTACCATACATTTGTTATAACATACATTTGTTATAACATACATTTGTTTTAATATAAGTAAAGTTTAACGTTTAAATGCCAGTACAAATTACTACCGTATTGATATTACAAATTACGTTATGGCTAACCTGTCATTTTAACAATTGTTAGCTTGTTTGCCGTCACCGGCATTTCACACATTTTACCATTGCATGTGTTTTAACAGCTAGAATGTTGCTATGGACGCAGTTCTGTTCACTCAGGCAATACAATCATTTTTAAATCAATAAACTCCTTTTTAAATCAATATTTTGTCTCAAATTATTTATTTATTATTATTGATTTATTTTGTTAGGTAGGCATGCCATGTAATAAGCGGGATAATGTTATAGCGAGCCAGTTTTTACAGCGAATACAACCCTTTTAGGTTTATTCAAGACCCCTCCGCTTTGCGTGGGGTTCGCGGGGTTTCACTGACGGACGCAATGACGTGCACTTGCTAGAATGTTCCATTTACGTGTTCTCTCGAATCCTAAAGAGGATCCTCGCCTAGCCTCTGAAGGAAATGACTTGGAAGGACGCGTCCTGCCAAGGAAGTATCCTTGACATTGAGAAACACCTTCTGTGTATTTATTGCCCGCAGTTTTAGTTGTTCTTTGTCTTTTATTATCTATATTAGGCCTACTGGTTGTTCTGACAGTAAACTTTTTTGTTATTTTGTTAATAAATAAGACTGATGCACATAGATCCTGTTTTTTATTCTTTGCTTCAACTGCAATGTGCCAAGGTTTTGGATTTTTAGAATTGTTTACTTCATTGTAATGGTACGAAACTTTGTAAAGAATTTTGGCTCTTGTTATGTGAACACACACACACACACACACACACACACACACACACACACACACACACACACACACACACACACACACACAAATTCATAGCTTGTTTAGATTTATGACTTAGATTTTTCTCTTCTATTGAAAATTGTATTTTTGTGCATTTTCATAACAATATACTTAAACTTCTATAGCTTTTTAAGTTCACTTTTTTTACCTTTTTAATCTGTAATAATCTGCCAAGTGTCTTAAAAGAGACCAAACGCTCCAAAGCATTCAAGATTTTTGACAGTTTAAGTTGGAAAATTAATTTTCAGGTCTATGCTCAAAAACATGTAATTCCTGGATTATAACTACTGCATAAATATAATTTAGTAACATACGAATAAATAAATAAACATTATCAAACTAAAATATAATACATTTAATTGAAATACATTTAAAAAAAATCTGTCATTTTAGTGTGAGGAGCACTAGAGGGTTAATCTTGCCAATGGTGATAAACATAAGGTCTGCCTTGACACATTGATTTGATATTACTTTAATTAGTGTCCGAATTAAGAATTTGGATGTTGGGGGAGAACTATATGCTCAGAGGGAAATCTTCTCCTGAAAGGCATTTGACAAAATATGTTCCCTCCCTTCTGAAGTGTCCTGTTAGTCTAGTATTATGGGGTTCCATTTGTGCCAAAAATAAGTCGACTGCTTTGTGCTTTGTACTACACATTTGTCCTTGTCAACAGTCATTGTCTAGTTGTTCGAAAAAATTAGTATATGTTGATGTGTGTGTTCTCTGTTTATGTCGATCTGTTATGTCGTCCTTACTGTATTGATCCTCCTTTTTCAGAAAAAATGTTTATGTTGATGTGTATGTTCTTTGTTTATGTCGATTTGTTCTGTTGTCCTGTCATCTTGTTCTGTCTTCCGTACTGTAGTCAGCCGTCCTGTTCAGTCGTCTTAACTGTCGTCCTGTTCAGTCATCTTAACTGTCGTCCTGTTCAGTCGTCTTAACTGTCGTCCTGTTCAATCATCTTAACTGTCGTCCTGTTCAGTCATCTTAAATGTCGTCCTGTATAGTCGTCTTAAATGTCGTCCTAAATGTCGTCCTGTTCAGTCGTCTTAAATGTCGTCCTGTTCAGTCGTCTTAAATGTCGTCCTGTTCAGTCGTCTTAACTGTCGTCCTGTTCAGTCGTCTTAACTGTCGTCCTGTTCAGTCGTCTTAACTGTCGTCCTGTTCAATCATCTTAACTGTCGTCCTGTTCAGTCGTCTTAACTGTCGTCCTGTTCAGTCGTCTTAACTGTCGTCCTGTTCAGTCGTCTTAACTGTCGTCCTGTTCAGTCATCTTAAATGTCGTCCTGTATAGTCGTCTTAAATGTCGTCCTGTATAGTCGTTTTACGAGGCTGAATCCAGCTTCTTATTCGCAGCTTCTTATTGACGCAATCCGTTCCACCTTAAATGACGCGAACTTCCGCGTTTGCTGGCTTCATTGACGCTCAACTTAGGGACCATGCGGTTTAATGCAAATAACACTGATATATCAGCGAAAAATGACTGTAAAAATATAAAGGCAAATAATTAGGCTACAGTATTCTTTAATAATGTCATCAGCTCAATTTAGGGACCATGTGGTTTTTCTCTTATTTACACTTTTTAGGGACCCTGTTTATATTGTAGGCCTATCTATTTTCAGAAAATAATAATACATTATTTTGAAAAGTAAATAACAAATAATAATAACATAAAATGACTGTAAAAAATATAATGAGGCCTATACATCAATATTTAATTATTGCAAATAACATAATTTGAATGTATTTAAAAATAAATATATTGAATAGGCCTACTTTTTTTTTTTTTTTTTTTTTATTACAAATGAAAATGTGACCAGAGATTATGCTCCAGCTTGGATCCAGCCCCTTATGAAGACTTTACAGACACATTTGAAGAGATGAAACCTACTCCTGCAAGGACTCCAGAACATCAAACATGGATGATTATAAATAAATTATCATTTTATCATTGCTTTAAACTGCACATTAATGTTGCTTAAAATGCATACGTTTGTAAATAGTAATTTGTTCTATCTAATAACTGTTCTGATATCTCATTAAATCCTACTGTGGTTTTGTAACAGAAATCTGCATTTATCCTGCATCTGTGCTTGAATATAATCATGCACAATTTCAGATATTTATACTGTAGAATTTTGAAATTATGGACCCATGAAATGGGCCAAAATTACCCATTACCCATTGGGGGGATCTATATCTCAGCTGCCTTTGAGGGTGCGTTAAAAGTTGCACTGGGGCCTTATACCCATTGTGCTTGACTGTCACATAAACAAATTTAGACATTTTGACTGTAGCATTGTGAAGTTAGTAGAGCTACTACTCTAACAAAATCCAAATGTTAAGCATTTTTTACTTTAGAATTATTTTTGTATGAATTTTTAAACTTGGCACTTTACACAATGTACAATAATCCGCTTAATGTATTTTCTGCCCATTTCGCGGCGCTGTTTCTCGGACATGATCCCTTTATAAAAGAACTACTACTCTAACGAAACCCAAATTTTAAGCAGTTTTTACTGTGGAATAATTTTTTTATGAAGCTTTAAACTTGGCACTTTACAGTGCACATTGAGCCTAATGTATTTTCTGCCCATTTCGCGGCGCTGGTTCTCAGCCGCCTCAGAGGGTGCGTTAAATTGGACACTGTCCCATTATAGTAGTGCTACGACTCTAACGAAATCCAAATTTTAAGAAGTTTTTACTGTGGAATTATTTTTTTTATGAAGCTTTAAACTTGGCCCTTTACACAATGTACAATAATCCGCTTATTGCATTTTCTGCGCAATTCGCGGCACTGTTTCTCGGCAACCTCATTGGGTGCGTTAAATTGGACATTATCCCATTATAGCAGAGCTACTACTCTAACGAAATCCAAATTTTAGGCAGTTTTTACTGTATAAATATTTTTGTATGAATTTTCTTTACTTGACACATTACACAATGTACAATCCGCCTATTGCATTTTCTGCGCAATTCGCGGCTGCGAATGCGCTGTTTCTCGGCAACCTCAGAGGGTGCGTTAAATTGGACACCGTCCCATTATACTACTTTAACGAAATACAAATTTTCAGCAGATTTTACTGTAAAATTATTTTTTTAATTAAGCTTTAAACTTGGCACTTTACACAGTGCAGAATGAGCCGTTTTGATGTATTATCTGCCCATTTCGCGGCGCTGGTTCTCAGCCGCCTTGGAGGGTGCATTAAATTGGACAAGATCCCATTATAGTAGAGCTATTACTCTAACGAAATCCAAATTTTGAGCAGTTTTTACTGTGGAATACTTTTTTTATGAAGCTTTAAACTTGGCCCTTTACACAATAATAATCCGCCTATTGCATTTTCTGCACAATTGAATCATTGAATGATGACTGAACAGGACGACATTTCAGACGACTGAACAGGACGACAGTTATGATGACTGAACAGGACGACATTTCAGACGACTGAACAGGACGACAGTTATGATGACTGAACAGGACGACAGTTAAGACGACTGAACAGGACGACAGTTATGATGACTTAACAGGACGACAGTTTAGATGACTGAACAGGACGACAGTTATGGTGACTGAACAGGACGACAGTTAAGACGACTGAACAGGACGACAGTTATGATGACTGAACAGGACGACAGTTATGATGACTGAACAGGACGACAGTTATGATGACTGAACAGGACGACAGTTAAGATGACTGAACAGGACGACAGTTATGATGACTGAACAGGACGACAGTTAAGACGACTGAACAGGACGACAGTTAAGACGACTGAACAGGACGACAGTTAAGACGACTGAACAGGACGACAGTTAAGACGACTGAACAGGACGACTTTTAAGATGACTGAACAGGACGACAGTTAAGACGACTGAACAGGACGACAGTTAAGATGACTGAACAGGACGACAGTTAAGACGACTGAACAGGACGGCAGTTAAGATGACTGAACAGGACGACAGTTAAGACGACTGAACAGGACGACAGTTAAGACGACTGAACAGGACGACAGTTAAGATGACTGAACAGGACGACAGTTAAGACGACTGAACAGGACGACAGTTAAGACGACTGAACAGGACGACAGTTAAGACGACTGAACAGGACGACTTTTAAGATGACTGAACAGGACGACAGTTAAGACGACTGAACAGGACGACAGTTAAGATGACTGAACAGGACGACAGTTAAGACGACTGAACAGGACGACAGTTAAGATGACTGAACAGGACGACAGTTAAAGGAGAACTCCGGTCAATTTTAACATTGAGCTCAATTTTTAGTAAATTTGGAGTGCTGTCAATACAGAGAACAACGACAAAAATCGGTGTTGCCTACACCGTGTTATCCTATTTTTAAAATTTGCACCCTATTGACTTGAATGGGGCAAGTTTTAAACCTGCTTTTATCCTCTTAACATCTTTGATATGGGGTTCCATTTGTGCCAAAAATAAGTCGACTGCTTTGTGCTTTGTACTACACATTTGTCCTTGTCAACAGTCATTGTCTAGTTGTTCGAAAAAATTAGTATATGTTGATGTGTGTGTTCTCTGTTTATGTCGATCTGTTCTGTCGTCCTTACTGTATTGATCCTCCTTTTTCAGAAAAAATGTTTATGTTGATGTGTATGTTCTTTGTTTATGTCGATTTGTTCTGTTGTCCTGTCATCTTGTTCTGTCTTCCGTACTGTAGTCAGCCGTCCTGTTCAGTCGTCTTAACTGTCTTCTTATTTAGTAATCCTAAATGTCGTCTTGTTCAGTCCTCTTAAATGTTGTCCTGTTCAGTCCTCTTAAATGTCGTCCTGTTCAGTCGTCTTAACTGTCGTCCTGTTCAGTCATCTTAACTGTCGTCCTGTTCAGTCATCTTAACTGTCGTCCTGTTCAGTCATCTTAACTGTCGTCCTGTTCAGTCGTCTTAACTGTCGTCCTGTTCAGTCGTCTTAACTGTCGTCCTGTTCAGTCATCTTAACTGTCGTCCTGTTCAGTCATCTTAACTGTCGTCCTGTTCAGTCATCATAACTGTCGTCCTGTTCAGTCATCTTAACTGTCGTCCTGTTCAGTCATCATAACTGTCGTCCTGTTCAGTCATCATAACTGTCGTCCTGTTCAGTCATCTTAAATGTCGTCCTGTTCAGTCGTCTTAACTGTCGTCCTGTTCAGTCATCATAACTGTCGTCCTGTTCAGTCGTCTGAAATGTCGTCCTGTTCAGTCGTCTGAAATGTCGTCCTGTTCAGTCGTCTTAAATGTCGTCCTGTTCAGTCATCATAACTGTCGTCCTGTTCAGTCATCATAACTGTCGTCCTGTTCAGTCGTCTGAAATGTCGTCCTGTTCAGTCATCATTCAATGATTCAATTGTGCAGAAAATGCAATAGGCGGATTATTGTACATTGTGTAAAGGGCCAAGTTTAAAGCTTCATAAAAAAATTATTCCACAGTAAAAACTGCTTAAAATTTGGATTTCGTTAGAGTATTAGCTCTACTATAATGGGACGGTGTCCAATTTAACGCACCCTCTGAGGTTGCCGAGAAACAGCGCCGCGAATTGTGCAGAAAATGCAATAGGCTGATTGTACATTGTGTAATGTGTCAAGTAAAGAAAATTCATACAAAAATAATTATAAAGTAAAAACTGCTTAAAATTTGGGTTTAGTTAGAGTAGTAGTACTACTATAATGGGATCATGTCCAATTTAACGCACCCTCTGAGGCGGCTGAGAAACAGCGCCGTGAAATGGGCAGAAAATGCAATAGGTGGATTATTGTACATTGTGTAAAGTGGCAAGTTTAAAGCTTCATAAAAAAATAATTCCACAGTAAAAACTTCTTAAAATTTGGATTTCGTTAGAGTCGTAGCACTACTATAATAGGACAGTGTCCAATTTAACGCACCCTCTGAGGCGGCTGAGAACCAGCGCCGCGAAATGGGCAGAAAATACATTAGGCTCAATGTGCACTGTGTAAAGTGCTAAGTTTAAAGCTTCATAAAAAATTTATTCCACAGTAAAAACTGCTTAAAATGTGGGTTTCGTTAGTGTAGTAGCTCTTCTATAATGGGATCATGTCCAATTTAACGCACCCTCTGAGGCAGCTGAGAAACAGCGCCGCCAAATGGGCAGAAAATACATTAGGCGGATTATTGTACATTGTGTAAAGTGCCAAGTTTAAAAATTTATACAAAAATAATTCTAAAGTAAAAACAGCTGTAAATTTGGATTTCGTTATAGTAGTAGCACTACTATAATGGGATAATGTCCAGTTTAACGCACCCTATGAGGTTGCCGAGAAACAGCGTCGCGAATTGTGCAGAAAATGCAATAGGCGGATTATTTTACATTGTGAAATGTGTTTAAAAATTCATACAATAATAATTATACAGTAAAAAATGCTTAACATTTGGATTTCGTTAGAGTAGTAGCTCTACTAACTTCACAATGCTACAGTCAAAATGTCTAAATTTGTTTATGTGACCGTCAAGCACAATGGGTAATGGTGCGTTCACACCGGACGCGAATAGCGCGTCAGGCGCGAGTGATTTCAATGTTAAGTCAATGCAAAGACGCGTTACGCGCGTAAAACGCGTGTAACGCGTCTTTGCATTGACTTAACATTGAAATCACTAGCGCCTGACGCGCTATTCGCGTCCGGTGTGTAGGGACCGTAAGGCCCCAGTGCAACTTTTAACGCACCCTCAAAGGCAGCTGAGATAGATCCCCCCAATGGGTAATGTGTAATTTTGGCCCATTTCATGGGTCCATAATTTCAAAATTCTACAGTATAAATATCTGAAATTGTGCATGATTATATTCAAGCACAGATGCAGGATAAATGTAGATTTCTGTTACAAAACCACAGTAGGATTTAATGAGATATCAGAACAGTTATTAGATAGAACAAATTACTATTTACAAACGTATGCATTTTAAGCAACATTAATGTGCAGTTTAAAGCAATGATAAAATGATAATTTATTTATAATCATCCATGTTTGATGTTCTGGAGTCCTTGCAGGAGTAGGTTTCATCTCTTCAAATGTGTCTGTAAAGTCTCTGGTCACATTTTCATTTGTAATAATAATTTAAAAAAAATAAAAAAAGTAGGCCTATTCAATATATTTATTTTTAAATAAATTAAAATTATGTTATTTGCAATAATTAAATATTGATGTATAGGCCTCATTATATTTTTTACAGTCATTTTATGTTATTATTATTTGTTATTTACTTTTCAAAATAATGTATTATTATTTTCTGAAAATAGATAGGCCTACAATATAAACAGGGTCCCTAAAAAGTGTAAATAAGAGAAAAACCACATGGTCCCTAAATTGAGCTGATGACATGTACAATTATTAAAGAATACTGTATTTTTACAGTAATTTTTCGCTGATATATCAGTGTTATTTGCATTAAAAATATATATTATTCTTTTATTCTGAAAATAGACACAAAAGTAACACAATTCCGTTAAAAAACGCGAAAAAGATAAAAACCGCACGGTCCCTAAGTTGAGCGTCAATAAGAAGCCAGCAAACGCGAAAGTTCGCGTCATTTAAGTTGGAACGGATTGCGTCAATAAGAAGCTGCGAATAAGAAGCTGGATTCAGCCTCGTAAGACGACTATACAGGACGGCATTTAAGACGATTGAACAGGACGACATTTAAGATGACTGAACAGGACGACATTTAGGACGACATTTAAGACGACTATACAGGACGACAGTTATGATGACTGAACAGGACGACATTTAAGATGACTATACAGGACGACAGTTATGATGACTGACCAGGACGACATTTAAGACGACTGAACAGGACGACAGTTAAGATGACTGAACAGGACGATCAGTTAAGACGACTGAACAGGACAACATTTAACAGGACGACAGTTAGGATTACTAAATAAGAAGACAGTTAATATGACTGAACAGGACGACAGTTAGGATTACTAAATAAGAAGACAGTTAAGATGACTGAACAGGACGACATTTAAGACGACTGAACAAGACAACATTTAAGATGACTGAACAGGACGACAGTTAAGACGACTGAACAGGACGACAGTTAAGACGACTGAACAGGACGACAGTTAAGACGACTGAACAGGACGACAGTTAAGACGACTGAACAGGACGACAGTTAAAGCCTGTTTTATGCTTCTGCGTCGAATCGACGGCGTACCCCCGCAGACCCTTCTGCGTCGACGCGAACCCCTGTCCGCCCCCTCCGCCGTAGCTCGACGTGCACCTCCAAAAAATTGTAACTACGCGTCGAGGCGACGCAGACCACAAGCGCTGTGATACCGCCCCCCTAGCGTACTCGCGGTGAAATGCACCGCGATGCAACACAACCCGACGCAGAACCATAAAACGGCCACGACGCCGTAGGAGTGACTGCGTAGCTACGGTGTGGAGTTGACGCAGAAGCATACAACAGGCTTAAGACGACTGAACAGGACGACAGTTATGATGACTGAACAGGACGACAGTTAAGATGACTGAACAGGACGACAGTTAAGATGACTGAACAGGACGACAGTTAAGATGACTGAACAGGACGACAGTTAAGATGACTGAACAGGACGACAGTTAAGACGACTGAACAGGACGACAGTTAAGATGACTGAACAGGACGACAGTTAAGATGACTGAACAGGACGACAGTTAAGATGACTGAACAGGACTACATTTAAGAGGACTGAACAGGACAACATTTAAGATGACTGAACAAGACGACATTTAGGATTACTAAATAAGAAGACAGTTAAGACGACTGAACAGGATGGCTGACTACAGTACGGAAGACAGAACAAGATGACAGGACAACAGAACAAATCGACATAAACAAAGAACATACACATCAACAAAAACATTTTTTCTGAAAAAGGAGGATCAATACAGTAAGGACGACAGAACAGATCGACATAAACAGAGAACACACACATCAACATATACAAATTTTTTCGAACAACTAGACAATGACTGTTGACAAGGACAAATGTGTAGTACAAAGCACAAAACAGTCGACTTATTTTTGGCACAAATGGAACCCCATACTTTGATGTGTCATTACAAGTGCCCAGCCATGTGAGTGATTCCTTCAGAGTGAACACGAGTGAATCTGACTGCAGTAGATGTGAAAGATATGAATAAAAATGATGTTAATTCAGCCAGCGCAAATACCTGTATTTAGTTCCTGTTTTCGGTGGAAGTCCAAAGTAGTCGATTGTCGAGTTCACGCGCGTGATCATAGTAACTAAACCTATGCCTGTGAACTCGACAATCGACTACTTTGGACTTCGACCGAAAACAGGAACTAAATACAGGTATGTGCGCTGGCTGATATAACATCATTTTTATTCATATCTTTCACATCTACTGCAGTCAGATTCACTCGTGTTCACTCTTAAGCATACCTGTCAAGTATCCCGTTTTGGCCGGGAAAGTCCCGTATTTTACCCTTCTTTCCCGCCGTCCTCCCGTATTAGTATTTTCCCGTAAATCTCCCGTATTTTAACCCGCGTTATAAAAAAATTTTTTTTTATAACGGGGCGGAGTAAAAACAAAACAAAAAACATTCCCAATCTGAGCTCTGTCACTAGTCGTAATAACTGTCACCTGCAGTAGCCTACTACAGGTAGCCTACTGTAGGTGGCAGTTGTCGCGAGGCTAGTGTGTGAGGTAGGATGATGAGTGACAACGCGGGAAAAAAACTGAGACGGATGATGGACGCTACGACAGACACGGAAGGCACTCCTGCCAAAAAAAACAAAACCCTCATGTAAATACCGCTATCAATGGGACAGCGAATTTAATTTTCTGAAGAGGAGCAGGGTGGGGGACAGTCACGCGTTTTGTAAGTTTTGTTACAGAGAATAGGATGACGTTAGACAACAGAACTGTTTGCGCTCTACTCTCATGTAAAAATTAACCACTCTGGTCCAGCCCACAAACACTCCTTCCAAAACAGTCTTAAAGAATGCAAAGTCCGCAACAAATTTGTACAATAACTCACTAAGAGTAAAGAAAAGTTATGTGAAAAGAAAAACTGTAAAAGAAAAGCAATATGAAATGAAAAGAATGTGTGGAATGAAAATAAAATGTTTCCATTTGTCATAAAGACAAGCAATGTTAAATGAACAGAAAATATGCAAATGAGCCTTTAAATAAATGCTCTTCATATATATCCCTTTTTTGGCTATAACACCTGTCTTAAAATGTAAGGGATAGGTTACTGGAGCTTGGTTGGGGTGGTGGGACTGCTCGCGGTGGGCGCCGGAAAATTTCCCTTATTTTCAAATCCAAAACTTGACAGGTATGCTCTTAAGGAATCACTCAACATGGCTGGGCACTTGTAATGACACATCAAAGATGTTAAGAGGATAAAAGCAGGTTTAAAACTTGCCCCATTCAAGTCAATAGGGTGTAAATTTTAAAAAGAGGATAACACTGTGTAGGCAACACCGATTTTTGTCGTTGTTCTCTGTATTGACAGCACTTCAAATTTACTAAAAATTGAGCTCAATGTTAAAATTGACCGGAGTTCTCCTTTAAGACGACTGAACAGGACGGAAGACAGAACAAGATGACAGGACAACAGAACAAATCGACATAAACAAAGAACATACACATCAACATAAACATTTTTTCTGAAAAAGGAGGATCAATACAGTAAGGACGACATAACAGATCGACATAAACAGAGAACACACACATCAACATATACTAATTTTTTCGAACAACTAGACAATGACTGTTGACAAGGACAAATGTGTAGTACAAAGCACAAAGCAGTCGACTTATTTTTGGCACAAATGGAACCCCATATAGTTTTGCTTCATTTTCCTGTTTCTTGTCTTTTGTCTTGGTATTTTCACATTGTCATGTTCCTGGTTTTGTCATGTGCTCCCGTTTGTCATGTGATCCTGCCATGTGCTCCCGTTGTCATGTGTCCTATGTTGTCATTGGTTCATTGTCTTGAATTTGATCATGTGTGTCTTTAGTCAATAGGCTTGTTTGAGATGAGCAAAATCTGCGCAGAACCGATCACCGGTGATCACCGCGAGATGCATGCCGGTTAGAAATGTGTCCGACTGCGTTCCGCCTGGCTCTGATGTCATGGGCTGCGTTCGAAACCGCATACTTCCCTACTATATAGTAGGGGAAAAGAGTAGGCGAGCGAAAAAGTATGTACGAATCATAAAAGAGTAGGCGAGAATTACCTGGGTGACGTACTAATTACCGCGAGATTCGGACTTAAGTGCGTTCGAATATGCCTACTTTCCTACTATATAGGCGAAAACAGTACGTGAAGGAAGAAGTACGTTCGAAACATCAGTATTCATAAAAGAGTAGGCGAGGAGTTCCCGGATGGCTTACTGCTTCCAGACAGATTTTCGAGTGCAGTCCGATGAATACTCTTCTATCCCAGGAGGCCACGCGAGAGGATACGTCATTATCAAACATCACGGAGATCAGCGACGCGCGGGGTTTCAAATGTGAGTAAACACGGTTCCTTGTGTTAAAATTGCATGTGTTAAACTACTATAGAGTAAACGTTTTAACTGTTGAAGGTGTAAAGGAGACAGTATAGTATAGTTGTGATTTTGCTGTAAAACCACGTTTTATTATAGCTCTAGCTGACAAGGGAGCTCCAGTAAGGACACGTAAGTTACGTCTCTAAAGGGGATTTACATAAACATCTTAAAGACGCTTATTTTAAACGTCTATTTACATCTGACAGGAACATCTTTTATAAGTAGTGCAGTATTGCACAACATGAAATATACATCTGAGTGGTATGTGTGCTATTATGTAGAACAAATCTATAAATTAACTAAACATAAGTTATCTATTTTATTTGTCCATTAGTACTGTTGATAAATTGAGGAACATCTATGTTGGATAAAAAGTTAAAACAACCTCAACATGTAAATGTAGTGTTGAGCTCATAAATCACAGAGGTTATGGGAGTCTTGTCTGGATGTTACAGGCACAGATGAACAGATGTGGGTTTATCCGGTGGAGAGAGGCTCATGAAGCTGATGCTGCATCAAAGGCTTTGAGTGAGTATACTACAGAAATTAATAACAACAACTATTTAAATATTAAGTTGTAGTTTATTTTATTTATTGTAATTTCAAACAGAACTATTAAAGCACTTTTCTGATACTCTATTTCTGTGCATTTGCTGCACAGCTGTTGTGGTGGAGCAGGGCCTGCAAGGAAAGATGATGGCGGCATTTGTGAAAAAAAGCGTTCTTGTCTTCTAAATAATACTGAAATCAAATTACATTGTGCTGTTAAAATGACTGCTTTTGTGTTATGTTTGTGCATTTTTGTAGGATCTCAGCAGACTGGTGTGAGCACTGAGGATGAGGAGCACAGAGCTGAAGATCGTGCCATGGACGAGACCCTCCATCTCTCCACCGGCCCTTATTGCCTCAGATCGTGAAGCACAACACATCACGCAACAACCTCCGGCACGGCTCACCTCTGGTGGTCGGCTGGTTCATCAGAATAAAGCCGCAGAATGGGAACCGCTGTGTTGAGATGGCAGTAGATGTGGTTCAGCGCCTGTAGTCTACATGATTGTAGTTTGAATAAAGCTTTGTTTCATGTGTTGACTTGTATATGCATTTGTTTATTGTGTGGTGACTTTCATTCATTAATTTACTCATTTATTAATATTTATCATTGTTGTCAGCAGTGTTGTGGGTAACGCGTTATAAAGTAACGCGTTAGAGTACTCTAATTACCTTTTTCGTGAAATGTGTAACTTAACGCGTTAGTTTTGTGCGTTAAGTAATCAGTAACTTCGTTATTTTTTAAAAAAAGTAATCCGTTATTTTAAGGAAAGGAAAATCCCGAATTAAAAAATTTCCCCAGGATCAAGACAGTGTTTCTGCGCTTCAATACCCCACCACCACCCTCCAGCTTCATTAAGGCACACGCGCGCGGTCTCTTGCTCTCTCTCTCTCCCGCTCTGCCATGCAAGCGCTGCGCGGTTTGGAGCACAGTCTCTGTCTCGCGGGCGCGCTCGCTCTAGATTCCGGGAGATTTTAACTAATTCGCGGGCATCAGTGAGTCGCTATCAATATGCGGGAGAGTCCCGGAACTTCCGATAGACTTGGGATGTCTGCATTTCTATACTGAAATAATATCGGCATTATAATTATTGATTTTTTTATTGAAATAATAGCCCATCCGCGCATCTCTATACCCGGGCTGGGAAGGTGTGAATTTTGATTAATATGTTCTGTGATAATAAATAAATAAAACGCTATGTGGAATAGCCTATGACTGTCTTTCCTGTTATTGTTATCCTGCAGTGTTAATTTAGTCGGATGACTGACGTTATTCATTGCCAGGAGTCACGACTTCTAGGTGCATTTAAAGGGGGCCGTGTCTGTCAATCAAGCTGCAGCATGTGTGAGGCGCTGCAAACGGCTTTTAATTTTTGGTAACGCATGAGTACTCTAACGCGTTACTTTTATGAATAGATAACGCAGTAACGTAACTGATTACTTTTAATTGATGGTAACGTTGTAACCTAATTAACTACTTTCCAAAGTAACTATACCCAACACTGGTTGTCAGTAAATCAAATATAATTATTTAATTAATTAATGCTTTAATTAATTGTTTGACTGAAAATGTAGTCATGAGGTGTATATATATATATATATATATATCATATATATATATTATGTTTGCATTCATAATATGAGATTGTATACACAGGAAAAAGGATGAATATCTTAATATATATTTTCTTAAATAAGTAATTATAATACATTTAAAAAATGCATTTTTTGATATTTATAGGCCTGAGGGATGAAACGACAGAAAAAGAGGAAAACAGCAGTAAGCCACTTTTGCTTGTGGATGAAAATGTTTGGAAATAAAATGAAACAACATATTAGATAGAAATAGAAATGAACAACATATTCAAAAGATGACAATTTGGGGATTTCGTTATAAAAATAAATAATATCGTTAAGGATAAAACGGTGGGTCACATAAGTAGGGTTAAATATAAGAACTTAAATCAACCCTATAAATGTATTCTCAAAATAAATGGGCAGCAGTTTCTTTAAAAATACCATAAAATTAGCAAGTTTAATCAATATCAAGATATTTACAGATAGATGAATTAAACGTGTCGTTCAAATCTTTTAAGTTGTTGCACTTGTGATAACGCGGCGTAGGTCACATGATAACGTCAACATGGCAGATGTCCGGTTCGCATTCATACTTAACGAGATTTGGCTATAAAGTACCTACTCTTTTAGCGCTCGTTAAGTAAGTACTTATTGAAATTAAGTACCTACTCATTGAGTATGCGGTTTCGAACGCAGCCATGCTGACGTATGTCAAAAATCTCTCGCGAGCGCAAGGCACACCTGTCGGATTCTGCAGTCGAGCGCAGTTGCTCTCCACCGACTGCGCGGTTCAAAAGCATGATGGGAAACGACTTGCTGACGACACAGCTTAATGCTCATTGGTTTAAACAACCGTGATGTATTGTTCTTTTTTTAAATGTTTGAATTTAAAACTCTGATTTCGTGTTTTTATGTGTATAAATTATGTGTGAGTATTCCCAAACTTTCTGACAGTGCGATCTCTATGGATTATGTGATTATGTCATTTTTATATATATAAATATATATATATATATATATATATATATATATATATATATATAGGCCATATATAAAAACACGTCTGTAGTAAAGAAACAAATGATTGATAAACACGTAGCCTATTTGGAGTGGGATTGAATAAGTGCTTTGGGTGTCTTGTTCATTATATTTATTTTCATATAAAAGCAACAGAACTTAAATTACATCCAGTTGATTAGCAACACTGTGTGCACGAGCGTGAATTCCGTGAATCCCGCGATATCCATCTTTGATCTCACAGCTGTCATCCATGGTCAAGATCCACTGTGAGAAGAGAGAACTGTCCGGCTTAGACCCCGAAGCCGCCGCCAGGCGCCGCCATTTGCGCCATTTAGAATTTCAGCCGCCGCCAGCCAATAATTTCGTAAGCCAAATTGAGCCGCCATCTGATAAAGTTTGGCTGAGCCGGTATTATTTGCATCAAATAATAAATCTATCACATAGAGACATACACACACGAAATATAAAAACAATACACGATATCTATTTCCCCACTGGATTCATCAGCACAGTCTTGTGCTCGTTGCTACGATACACAGACTCACAGTGAATTGACGACCAATTAAAATTGCTCGTTTTCCGTACAGAAGAAACAGTGCATTTTTTTCTCGCACTGAGGTGAAATTGCGGAAAGAAGCAAGCAAGGTAATTTTGATCTCCCTTCTCACATACTTTCCTGATTCCTACTTACTTTTTTTTAAACTTAGGCCTACCCAGACTTTTGTTAAATCTTCAGGGTACGGTTGCACAAACACCTGAAACAAAGATTGATGTTATGAACCAAATATTCTGGAACGGAGAGATTTATAGTACTGAACGTGATATTACTGCAGTAACAAACCACCGTTTCCACATTGCTAATTCACGACGCATGCTTCAGTGTACATTGAAGTGAAATGTGCAAAACTTTGTCCAAAATAATACTGATAACAGTGTGTGTTTATATTAAGGCGAGACACGGCAGGCAAAAACATCGTTTTTTTTTTACTGGTCAATTTTTAGATTTTTGGATATTTGTCTTCAATAACATGTCTTCTTTCAGACTTGTGGTGAAAAAAAGTGCGAAATACACATTTAGGTCTTTATTTTACTGCACTTTGTCTGTTTGCGTCTGTAGATTTCTCATAAATTCAACAAAAGTTTGCATTCTTAATCAACATACTTCTCCGCGATCTGGTGTTTTCTTTATTACATTGTATTGCATTTTGTATAAATATAGTGTAAGCCATGCATTGCTTGGAAATATTGAGATCTAGTAAATCAGTAACATATAGACATCTGTAGACACGAAGTGGCAGCTTCAGCCATTTGCAGCTATGAAAAGTTTGGCGGCTGCAGCAGCCATTTAGGTTTTGGCTGAGCCGGCTAGCCAGCCAATAACTTCATCAGCCAGCCATTATTCTCAAAACAAATGGCTTCGGGGTCTAGTCCGGCTTGCCTGCGCTTTTTTCACTCCTCCCCTCACTGCAGCCGGCTACTCTCGCATACAATTCAGGCGAGGCAAGGCGCATCTCAAACAAGCCTATTGTGTATGTAAGCCCTCATGTTTGCCATGTTAACTGTGTAAACACTGTTTGGTAAGTATAGTTTTTGTCAAATACTGCACTTGGAATTGTCAAGCTCGCCTCCAGTGGTATCATTAGTGTGCAAAAGGGCATGGCCATTTTATGTTTATGTTGTTATTATAGTTTTACATTGACCGATTCAAGTGTTGAGTGTGCCTAGTGGGCGAGGTTTGAATCAGAAGTCTCGCGAGTTTTGTAAGAAAGGGCGAGAGATCGCATATTCGCGGCAATGGAGAAAGATTGAAGAGATGTGGCGCGAGTTATTATTGTGAATAAACGAGACGAGTTAAGGTGCATCAGAAGGCCATAAAGTTATAGATCGATAATATAGCTGGTGAGCAGTTTGGTATTTCATATGTGATGGGCGGCTGATTTTGTGTGATCGCTCCTGTGGTTGTTGGATTTCTGTGGTGAATACTCGCGTGTGCGTCATTGCAGACTGTAAGTGATTATCTTACATTTATTTTGTCTAATAATCATTGTTTTATATTCTGTTTAATGCATCAATAAGATATTTATTCAGTTATAAAAGAACAGCTGTTATATTATACCTGTATCACAAGTTTGTGTTACCTCTCACGTTCAATCACGTAAAGTGATAATGACGCAGCATTTCTATTGTAAGAGTTGTAACAGAAGCTAATTGAGTTTGTTTGTTTATTATAGAACCACACATACACGTTCATCTACATTTTGTCCAGCGGACCTGGTGACACACACACATACTGAACATCGCAGCTATTAACCCTTTCGTCTGAGGATCGGCTTCTGATGACATCTGCACCCTTCGTCCATTAATCGGACTTCCTCTGGAATACTTGGGACTAAAACTGAGTACACTTACTTATTACCATCACTCCATTGCCCTCTCTCTTAATATAATTGTATCTTTTGACTATGTTTTTATGGTTTGTTATTTTTGCGTAGGCCTACGCTGTTTTATTGTGACATTTATATTTTGTTGACATTGTAAAAGAATGTATCAATCAATACAGTGAGTGAATTTGATCTTTGTCTCTGGCTTCTTCAGTCTTCTCCTAGTTACTGGACATTAATTGTGTAATAATACTCTAAGGTGATTTAGAACCGTAATAGCAATCAGTGCATTCTACAGCCTTCAGCACAATTAGTTCACATGTCCTGAGAGAGCCCGAGGACGCAGTGAGACTCAACACATATCTGTTATGTCTGTTATCTGTTATCATGTCACATATCTGTTATGTCACATATCACATATCTGTTATCTGTTATAACATATCTGTTATAAAGCACTTCTTGCGTTATTTTTGCCTCTTCACGATGACTCGCTTGCTGTAGTCCTCAGTTGTAAGTCGCTTTGGATAAAAGCGTCTGCTAAATGACTAAATGTAAATGTATCTGTGATCATCACACCAAATCTGTTTGACAGACAGGTTGCTGAAACACAAATGTATCAGGCACAGAAAAAGAGAGAAGATAAAGCCAGACAAGAACAGGAGGAGAGAGAACGAAAAGAAATGGGGGAAGAGTATGAAAGGAAATTACTGTAAAAGACATGAAAAGAAAGTATGAAGATAAGGGCAGAAAAAGTTCCCTGCATGCTTGCAGATTTTCTGTGCTTGCACTGTAATCAGTAATCAGATCTGCTTTTCTGTCATTGTTGATCTGTAATGTAGACCATTCCTGTCATAGGCCTACTTATTCAGAATGGAAAATAAGAGAATGCAAAAGGTCTAAATAAAGCTTTGTTCTCTTACGTAGAGTTCTCTCCTACTGCGTCGATATAGTGACGCTACGGGAAAGATATTTCTTTTTCGAGATTGAAGCATAAAAATTAATCCTTAATTTTGTAAAATATGTAAAACGCTTTTCTGTAGCATACAACCTTAGGCAGAGCAATACCGCACGCCCATTGGCTGCTCTGCCAGAAAAGCACAGCCTATGCGAGGCCAGAGACGCTGACCAATGAGGGCGCTTTGCGCCCTTCTGCGTCATCTCCCGCCGAAACAGGCGTGGCCTAGGTCTATAAATACCAAGCATAGCTGCCTCCACTCCGATTTTCTATCCTTCACGAAGCTACACGCATCGTAGGACCTGTTGATATGAAGCACCTGTCTTTCAAGACCGTGTTTCTTTTGGCTCTCGCTTCAGTGAAGCGTGTGGGGGATTTGCAAGCGCTCTCAGTGAGAGCCTCTTGTATGGAGTTCGGGCCCAACGACTCTATAGTCGTGTTGAAACCGAGGCATGGGTATGTACCTAAGTCCCTCAACACACCGTTCAGGGCTCAGGTTATCTCCCTGTCGGCTCTGCCGGCCTCTGAGGACGGAAATAGCTTCCTTTGCCCGGTCAGGGCATTAAGAGCTTACGTGTCCCGCTCCGCTGTTTTTCGACAGTCGGAGCAGCTCTTTGTTTCGTTCAGTGGGCGCTCTAAAGGGCGTGCTGCGACGAAACAGAGTTTGTCCCGATGGGTGGTGGACGCCATTGCGCTAGCCTACGCATCGGGAGGTGTGGAATGCCCTCTGGGCATCAGGGCACATTCTACGAGAGGCATGGCCTCTTCGTGGGCTTGGTATAGCGGAATCTCGTTACAAGATATTTGTATGGCGGCAGGCTGGGCCTCCCCGTCTACATTTATAAGGTTCTATAACCTAGAGGTTCCTGCGTTGCAGGCTAAACTGCTCTCGGTCTAAGACCAGGTATGGTGTTCCTGCCCCGCACGGCGGCCCAGGTCACTAAAATGTTTTAAGCATCACTCACTGACAATGTGTCCTATGAGCATGCTATTACCCCCCATATATATCTAATATTTACATATATATGTTATTATGCCCTTAGGGGCGCTATTATAAAGGGATGATGCTAATTCTAGCCGCTCTCCCTATATACTCTTGGTGTAGGCGCTTGTATGCCGGGGCGCGCGCGCGCGCCCTTGGGTGTCTGTGTCGGTCCAAGAACACGCACGGCGTCTTACAGGGGTTCCCGTAGCGTCGCTATATCGACGCAGTAGGAGAGAACTCTACGTAAGAGAACGTACTCGGTTACTAACGTAACCTCGGTTCTCTCTAGGAGAGGGAACGAGTACTGCGTCTCATGCCGTGCGTGCCCACGCTGTGTCGCTTCTGTGACGAAAATCGGAGTGGAGGCAGCTATGCTTGGTATTTATAGACCTAGGCCACGCCTGTTTCGGCGGGAGATGACGCAGAAGGGCGCGAAGCGCCCTCATTGGTCAGCGTCTCTGGCCTCGCATAGGCTGTGCTTTTCTGGCAGAGCAGCCAATGGGCGTGCGGTATTGCTCTGCCTAAGGTTGTATGCTACAGAAAAGCGTTTTACATATTTTACAAAATTAAGGATTAATTTTTATGCTTCAATCTCGAAAAAGAAATATCTTTCCCGTAGCGTCGCTATATCGACGCAGTACTCGTTCCCTCTCCTAGAGAGAACCGAGGTTACGTTAGTAACCGAGTACGTTTTCATTTGTCATGTGTTTTCATGCAGTATTATCATTATGTGTTCTTCAGAGTGAACTGGTTATTACAGTTTTTTTACAGTCACGACACATTTCTTAATACTTAGGTCACTTTTTCAAAACTCTTTACACAGGTCTCCTAACCAACTTTCAGCTCGGCACAGCAGTTAATTTCACATTCAAAATGCACTAAAACTACCAAATGTCTCAAATCAACACATTCTTCCATAACACTAAGGTTGACAGCCAACAAACACACTTTGTCACCCACAAAACAATGACCTAAAAAACACTAACAACAGGTAACTTTATACAATGTTTTACTCTGTAAAACAATGAGACCTCTCTACTGTTTAGAATTCACTGCAATAGATGTTCCTGGAATGAATCAGCTTGAATATGAATATGCTTCAATATATTTTGTGTCTGCACTGAATAATTCCAAAATACAAGAATTTGTATCCACCGAAACTGCAGGTACAATCAGCTGTGGTTGGTCCAATTGTCCAATTGTTTTTATAGCATTTAGTTTTTGATTCGAAATATATTTCATTACAATTTTACTGAAATGTAGCAAATTGCTGTCTTATTCAGTTTGTATTATGTTATTGTTTTGAACTTAAGTTTAACAGTTTTGAAAACCATAAGTAAGCATGTGCAAACTGGCCTGTAGGTACATAGAGTTTTGGCGGTTACTGTGAAGTGATAAAAGAGTTAACCCCTTATATTGGCATAGCCATTATTTAAAACAGTAATGTCCTATACTAAACCTAAACTAATCTTGACAAACTATATATCATTTGAAAGCTTACAATCTCTTTACATCTTTGGTGACTGATTTTCAAAATAAATTACAGAGGAGCCGTAATTTATCAATTTGAATATTTTCATACTCCTAAGGCGTGTTCAGACCTTTATTTTGAAATAGTGATGAACATGACAAATCATGAAAGAATAGAAACCTCAGTTTGTTTTCATGCCAAGAGTTCAAAAGATAGCATCCATTCAATTGTTTTAGAAAAAAAGGTCTGAAAATGTTTTAAATATAAAGAAAAACATAATAGATTCACCATTTGTGATATGGCAGCGAGCTATAATGCACATACTTGTACTTTTTGTGTTTCTAAGAGGTTGAATTCATTTCAAAATCTGCCAAACTTCCAATACTACTTCTGAATAGGATGTCTACTTCATAAATTGTATGACATTTTTTTAAATAATGGTTCAGATCACTCAAACAACATATGGAAATGGAGGCGCCCTTATATGGGCAGTAATGTCAACTAGTGAAAAAGTTTGGTACTGCACCCAAACAAAATCTCACTGAAAGCTTTTTTTTTGAGATATCAACCTAAAATTTGAAACTCAACTTGTTCAGATCTTTGGCTTTGACTTTTTTGCATTTTTAGAGTCCTCCAGGTTTTGAAAATATATATTTTATATCAAATATGAATAATTACATTTTTAACATTGTACATTTTCATAAATCAAAGTACATTTTCATACTTCTATAACTTTTTTTCTGTTTAACTTTCTTAATTTATTTCAATTCTACAAAAATCTGCCAAATATCTTTTCTAAAACAAGACCAATCTTACATCTATATTTCAAAGCATTCTTGAATCACAACCATTTAAGTTCGGAATGTGCATTTTCATGTCTAAAAAAAAAAGAGGGTGCCGCTAGTAGTCATCGAATGCATTTTGTGCAAAAGCAAAGATAAATTATCCACAGTTTAGCCCACATATACTTCCATGTTGTGCTCACTGTGTGAAGAGTTTTGAAGTATTGAGAAATAGTCTCTGTAAAAAAACGGTATAGGCTATTATGTGATGATCTGGATTTAGTCGTCCACTGCTAATCACTGCCGTGTGTGTGTGTGTGTGTGTGTGTGTGTGTGTGTGTGTGTGTGTGTGTGTGTGTGTGTGTGTGTGTGTGTGTGTGTGTGTGTGTGTGTGTGTGTGTGTGTGTGTGTGTGTGTGTGTGTGTGTGTTTGTGTGTGTGTGCGCATGTGTGTGTGTGTGTGTGTGTGTGTGTGTGTGTGTGTGTGTGTGTGTGTGTGTGTGTGTGTGTGTGTGTGTGTGTGTGTGTGTGTGTGTGTGTGTGTGTGTGTGTGTGTTACTCCCTTTCCCTGTTCATGTCAAAACACAGTTTGGTTGTTTTGAGCTTTCAAAATTAAGGACAGACACATTAGGTTATAGTTCTTCAAAACTTTATTTAAATACAGAAGTCGCATTTAATTAAGATTCTAGTCACTCACAATATAAGTAAAGTGTGGCTTATACACAGCCGTTGAAAAGCTTGGGGTCAGTAAGATTTTTGTTCTTTATGTTTTTAAAGAAGTCTCTGATCAAGGCTGCATTTCTTTGATCAAAAACTCAGTCAAAATATGTTCTATTGTGATATATTATTACTATTTAAAATAACTGTTTTCTATTTTAATAAATTGTAAAATGTAATTTATTCCTGTGAAGCTGAATTTTCAGCATCAAAACTGATCAGTCTTCAGTGTCACATGCTCCTTCAGAAATCATTCTAATGATTTGCTGCTCAAGAAACATTTCTGATTATTATCAATGTGAAACAGAATATGCTTTTTTTCAGAATATGCAATGTGAAATATGCTTAATATTTTTGTGGAAAACAAGATACTTTTTTTCATGATTCATCAATGAATAGAAAGAAATTTTACTAACCCCAAACTTTTGAACTGTACTGTTTATATAGTTTAAACTTTTAATCGTAACCAAAATCTTGTAATCAGAAAAACCTATGAATTATGCCTCTGTCTTTAAGAAAACAGATAGAAGGAGAAAATAAGAGGAATGATGTACGATGTGAGGGAAAGGGAAAATAAGAGGAGTGAGCCCGAGCTGGATTCAAGGGAATTGAATGAGACAAATCCAGGCAGGTCGCTGCCTATCTGAGAGCTGATCCAAGACTGGTATTGAGACACTCTGGCGTACACGCCAGGAAACTTGGCTAGTGCACAGCCTTCACCGAAACTCACAATCCCAGACTGAATCCACAGGGAGTCGTTCTTACTGACCATTGGACCTCCAGAGTCTCCCTACATTGATAAACACTTAATGTTAATATCTCTTGACAGTATATACAGACAGTGAGTGATATCTGGTGTGAAACTGATATACCTGACATGAATCTTTGCCACCCTTATTTACTCCAGCGCACATCATGTTGCTTGTTATCTTGCCTCCATAGGCTTTATTACAAACACTGTTGTTCACAATTGGTACCTGCACCTCTTGCAGTGTGTTTGGAAGAGAGGTGTCTATAACATAAACCAGTGGAAATTTTCTTGTGAAACATTATTCAAAGTTTTGAATCATTGGCGTGTTTGATTGAACTCACCTGCAAATTGGAGTTTGCCCCATCCAGTGATCCAACTCGCAGTACCTCCACCAAATGCACTACCAGCAGCAGCCAGACAAACTGGCCTGATATAATCAGAGAACGTCACAGGAGAGGAGAGCTGGAGCAGTGCTATATCGTTGTTTTGGGTAGTTGAGCTATAGTTGGGATGAGTGATGAGCTGAGTCACCGTCCTGGAGACCTCATTAGGGTTTGAGCCCGATTGGAGCTGGCGTCCCAGGTAGATTTTTACATTAAATCCGCTGATGCTGGTAATAGAAAACATGTATCACTTTTAATTCCTCTATCTATCTACATATAAAGCGTAATATAATACACCATACGTTTGGAAGCAGTGAGCTGCAGACAAAACCCAGTCTTTATTGATTAGACTCCCGCCACAGAAATGGCCTGGAAATGAAATTTTATGGAGGCTTGCCTGCCAGGGCCAAGACCCCACACCTGCATTTTCTCCCCCAACAATCTTGGTGTTGCGGGGGGCTTGACCACACACTAAAGAGAGAAAAGAAGATTGTTGGAGTTAAATCACCTGAGATCAACAAATCATGATCCAATTAATTAAACATGCAGGGTTTGTTTGGTCATTAAGTGTGTAGAATCTTACCGTCTAACTGGCAAAGTGAGCCTATAATAAGAAAAAACAAAAAAATAACAAATATTTAGAGTTCCTAAACAGGTTTGAGACTTTTGAGACATGTTAATTTTGTTACTGCATGTATTTCAGTCTGAACTGGTTTGCACAGAGATTATGCAGATATGGTGACCAAACTGAAAACTGGTTGTTCGAGTATTTTCTTTTCTTTCAACATTGTCAAAGAATTCCAAACTGTATGACAGACTTCCGTCTGTGGAACAAATATTTTGAGTCATTTGCAGATTACTCTGACCAATTTTGTGAACTAAAAAAAGTGATGTTTTTAAAAGATCCTCAAAAAATGATTTGTTCTTAATTTGTTAAAATGTTAAACTTAAGTTCAAAACCTAGCACAACACAAAAATGAAGACAGAAATTTGCAACATTTCTACAGTAATGCCATATTATTTATTATTTCTAATACTATTTCATTACAATATTAGTTTCATTTCCATTCTAAAGGGGGAAACGTATTCATAATTTTGTACTGTAATGCAAACATGGATGAATTGGAGTGAATCATCACCAGTAGAGAGTGTCATTCTTGTTTGGTAAAGAAATTTTACAAAAGAAAACACTGAACTCAAGATTTTAGGGCAACCGGGTTACTTAAGTTAACCAACAATATTTTTTTTCAGTGAGTGACATATTTAGCTTGAGTAGCAAAGTTTTTACAACATAAAAAGTGTCTTTAACATGAAAACTGTTAAAACTTACATAAATTATAGACTGCTTTCATTCTATTAAATGTAGCAATTGATACACCGTTTGTTGCATTTTAGTTTGGCAGTTCAGCACTTTTAAAAATTACAGCTAATCTCTTTTTAAGATGTCATCAGAAATAATAATGCTTGTTTTATGATGTTGAATACATTTAGACATTAAATCAATTCATCAGTCATGCTAAGACTGATAAAATAATTCTAACTGTTTATATAATTCCATTTACTTTTAATATTGTCATGTTATTGCTCTATAGTTTTTAACAAAGAGAAAATTTATTTGGTAGGCTATTAATTTTCGGTGTTACAAAGAAAATAATCAATGTGTTCTATCTTGTGACGTATAATAGGCCTACATAATTCAAACAAATTTACAATTAAACAAGGTTATTTTAAGATCTGGCTTGTTATTTATTATTTTAGATCTTACCTGCTATGTTGAGAAGTATGGCTACTGAAACACACACAGCTTGACACAATGTCATCCTCATGTTCTTGTCTGTTTCTTTGAGAGTGTAATGACACGTAAAACAAGTGCTGCCACATTCAATGGGCCCCTACGTTTATTTACCTCTGACACACCTTGGTTTCAATTCTAGCCAGTGTTTTTGTACACACCCCTCTCACCTGCATACTACTGTAATGCTTCTAATTGGAGATGATACTAAGTTGCAAAATGCCATTTTGACATATACTTCCCTTAGCTACTTACTAATTTTATAAACTTGTATGGAAATCGCATGTTATTACTTAACACTTATTGGTGAAATAGTTGGCTAGTTGTCACTTTTTTGACTCCAGTCAGTAATAGCCTATTGGTGGCCAGATATAGGCCTAATGAAAGTTTAAGGAAGCTTGTTTACTTCTTTTCTCTAAATTGTGAGATAAAAAAAGACCTTTATCACGAATTACCTTTTTCTTTTTTTTCTTTTTTATTCCGTGGCGGAAACAAGCTTCCATAACTATGCGAGCGGTTTGGATATTATGTTGCCACTAGATGGCACCAGTCTCATGCAGGAAATCATTGCAACCCCCATTTCATCTGTTCATTCATTGCAATCATTTGTTCATTCAAATGAGTTTTCAAAAAGTTTTTGGTAATTTTGTAATGCACATTTTGTAAAATCAATAACTCAAAGACCGAAAATCTGTGTGTTATGCATAAATGATCCTTTTGGGGATACATATTTTCTGTGTATCTAGCACTATTGTTCAGTACTGGCCAGCAGTATAAGCCTTTTTGTCTGTGTTTTAGGTTGATGTTAGTATGTTTTATAGAAGACAGAGAAAAGCTGTACCTTTTCCAGAAAGTAATGATTATGATGGCAGTGCATCAGAAAATATGGTCGTAATATGAAAGAAAGAAGTTGAACATCAGGGAGGAAAAAAGCAGTCAGGGATGTCCTTAAGGCGGTGCAACCGGTGTGACCACACTACCTGGGTCTCGTGCTTGGACGGACCAGGAAGCAGTGATAGTAATGGCAGAGAGGAAGAATATACATCATAGATTGCTGTTGAAGTCAGGCATTTGGGTATATTATCCTATTCCAGTTTGGAAAATGTGATCCATACAACCAGAGGTCAGGAAAGAAGCCACTGCCTTCCAGATTCATTTTATTTACAATGCACAAGTTAACATTAACCTTGTATAAAAACAAGGAGAGATGCATTGTGCCAGGTTGTAGCACAAGTGCTATTTTCCGCCCTTAGTCCCTTGGCAGGTCAGTAACACATTAAAGTATAACATTTTACAACCACAGTAACACTTAATTTACAATTAAAACTAGGCTATCATGTGCTTAATTGTCCCCCCTTCCTAAAACCAACCCCACCCCACACCAACAAAACTATGCAATCAAAATCCCTACCTCTCCCAGAACAAACACACACACCTTGGCCTCACGACACTGACAAGCAAATGCTCCAAAAATTATTTTGACTAAACAGAAAGACTCGGGAGAATAAATATTGTGACAATTAACATTTACTAAGAGCCCAGCAAGCAATCAAGTTCTTTGGCGTAGCTTGCAATCCTAGGGTTCGGACTCTGCATATCCTGCCTGAAGACGAAGGCAGTGGGCGCAGCCGACCCCCTGCAAAGTAAGGGAAGGGGCCCATCTGGTGGTGGTGGGGTGGATGGAGGAGAAAGACATCTTGGTGTTATGTGGAGGATGGAGGGAAGGACCCATCTTGGTGGTGTTAAGGAAAATGAAGGGAAGGTCCCATCTTGGAGGTGGTGGGGAGGGTGGAGGTGAATGCTGTGAGCGACAGCATCTGCGAACTCAGACGTGTGTAAGTACCAACCTTTTATACCAAAAGTATTAGGATATGATTGGATAGATGAGAAGGTAATAAGTTATGTAACAATTGAGTCTTCCCGGCAGAACTTGCGCTAGAGCTTAATTTTTTTCCAACTGCTTACACACATTTTCAAAACTATGTCACCTTTTTTCAAAACTGTACACACAATTCCCAAAACTGCACACACACAATACAAAATGCCTCACATCTCCTTCAAAATGTAACACTGCGTTCAAAATGGCATAAACGCATGTCAGAATGAAGCATTTGCATCAAATGGCAAACACTTCTTTCATAATGGTAAATTTTTGGATATACCGGGTATACATTGTTGTTCTAAATCTAAAGCTCTTTGGTCTTTCATAGGCTTATATCTACATTTCAATACTGTAGCAAATTAGCTCTATATGAAATATTAATAACCAATCATAACTTGTTATAATTGATTATGAATATTTGGATCAGATAATCGGATTAACTTGATGTAGCTACATTAACATTACAACCAATTACTCAGTTCATCATGTGAACCCTCAATATTGGTTATTAATTGATTACTGTAAACTGTCCTGATGCAATTTTTTGGGGCTCCAGTTGATCTTGGTTGATGTTGTCTTGATGAGAGAGAACCAGTGTGAGTCAGAGTCTCTTTGGTGAATGGAAAGACAAGGCCGCAGCCTGGCAAAAGCTTGTGGGTCCTTGGGGGACTTATAGTTCAGCATCATCTTCACATTAGGACTTCTCAGGAAGGACCACGAGAGTAAGAGAGCGTAAGAGTAAGAGAGGACTAAGAGAATCTTGAGAGAGGGTGTAAGAGAAAGGTGGATCTTGTGATCAGTGATTTTATAGCGTGAAGATGTCACAGCCTCTGGGGGTCTGTGAGCCAATAAGAAGTGTTTCCTTTGGAGGGAAAATTTTACGACCCATTGTGTTCTAGGAGGCATTTGAATATGTAATTTCATTGGGTGTTTAAGAGAAGAATCTTCAAGATTCTTATAATACTAATGCGTCACAAAGTTAGCAAAATGTAATGTAAATTACAGTTTTTTACGATCGCTATGACAGTTTTTTCAATACATTTAACAATTTTCCTAAACTCTTAACGCACCAACACACCTAAAACACACAATTGGCAAAACGGTTAATTTCATGCTCAAAATCACACATTGTAAACTAAACTCCAAAACTAATTTTCAAAATACAATAATACACTAACACAATACACTATATCTAACAAAACACTGCAAACATGTTTCAAAATCAAATAATTATTCAAAACACTAACACATGTTCTCTTCCAACAGGAACATTTAGTCAATCATAACACAATGACAAAAAAACACTAACATCAGCTGAAATGACAGAAACTGCATTATGTTATGTGTCAGGTCTGCGCTTACACAATAGACAGTATATTGTATTGAATATACAATTTTCTCTACATTTTTGTTTTGTTGAGTTTAGTAAATGCATACATTTCTTTTCTTTTTCTGCAGAAATTCAATACAAAAAAATTATGACCATCTCAGAGTAGCTTTATGTACAGTTTATGAAAAAAAAAAAAAAGACAGACACAGAATTGTCTGAAGTAAAGACTTTATTTGCCAAAGAACATTACTGCAAGATATACCTCTCCCTTGTCCTGGTCCTTGCCCCACTCCTCTCCCTTGTCCTGGTCCTTGCCCCACTCCTCTCCCTTGTCCTGGTCCTTGCCCCACTCCTCTCCCTTGTCCTGGTCCTTGCACCACTCCTCTCCCTTGTCCTGGTCCTTGCCCCACTCCTCTCCCTTGTCCTGGTCCTTGCACCACTCCTCTCCCTTGTCCTGGTCATTGCCCCACTCCTCTCCCTTGTCCTGGTCCTTGCACCACTCCTCTCCCTTGTCCTGGTCATTGCCCCACTCCTCTCCCTTGTCCTGGTCCTTGCCCCACTCCTCTCCCTTGTCCTGGTCCTTGCACCACTCCTCTCCCTTGTCCTGGTCCTTGCACCACTCCTCTCCCTTGTCCTGGTCCTTGCCCCACTCCTCTCCCTTGTCCTGGTCCTTGCCCCACTCCTCTCCCTTGTCCTGGTCCTTGCCCCACTCCTCTCCCTTGTCCTGGTCCTTGCCCCACTCCTCTCCCTTGTCCTGGTACTCATCTTCCTCTCCCCCCGTGTAGGCATTTTCTTTCTTTCTTTCTTTCTTTCTTTCTTTCTTTCTTTCTTTCTTTCTTTCTTTCTTTCTTTCTTTCTTTCTTTCTTTCTGTTGATATTGTTCCTCTTCCACACAAGATCAGTCCAAAGAGTCCTCTTTTACATTACGTAAACTCAACACCTGAGTGTAATTCCTTGGATATCAGCTGTAATTTATATATTTGCAAAACTTCAATAAGCTGTTTCTCAGTAGCAATGGAATAAAATACAGGGAATATATTTGTGTTTCAATTCACAATATGAACAGCTGTTCACTTTGACTTTAGCCTATAAGTTATGTTTAGAACAAGATGTTATCTGTTCTGACATACAGTGTGAAAGCATTTGTAAATTTGGCAGTAAAATTACATTGTTTTGGTATTGGTTGAGATTGTGTGTAAAAGAAGTTCAAGTATTTTAAATTTGAGTTAACTGTATGCATTTTGTGTCAAAGCAACAATAAATGTGTTAATTGTATAGCCTACAAAGACTGATGTTATGCTAACCGTGTTAAGAGTTTAGGAAACTTGTTAAATGTATTGAAAAAACTGTCATAGCGATTGTAAAAAACTGTAACAAATGGGGGACGAAGTTTGGAGTTTATAGAGACCAAACGTGCCACGCATGATTCTGGTTAACTATAGTTTGCAAAGTTTGAAACATTAACCCATTAGAGTTTACAATAAAACATAAACCAAACCACATAAAAGGAAAATCATGTGATGGGAAAATTAGATGCATGTTTATACATTTCTCAAGTGGTTATATATATAGAGAGAGAGAATATATAGGATTAACAGGGTATATTTCTCCTTCTCAGTCAGAATTAAGTGAGTGTCACAGCCCTCTGGAAATTCCTTTTGGGGTCGAAAAACTTGTTATCAGTCTTAATGTGTCCTGTAACATGACACCAGGTTCTGCCAGTGGGTAAGCTTCATTTGTGATGTTAGTTTTGGGGGGAGTTTCATAGACCTTTGTTGGGAGAGTGAGTTTGCTGGATTATTCATTAAATATAATGAATTGTTAGTGCGTGTCTGATTGGTCCAGACACTACAATATAATGTTCTACAGTGAAAGTAATCTGCTAAGAGGGGTAACAAGTACACTGTAAACACCAATGCAATGTAGAAACAGAAAATATTTATTAGGCCAAACATTACTGTTGTATACAGTAGCATACAACAAAACCATACATGTAAACCAAAAGTATATTCTTTAGAATACAGTAAAGAACACAATTTTGTGTTTGGGGTCTCTTTCTATTGGTGACATCCATTGTTCAAAACAGGTCATCTGACCTTTGACCTATTTATACGCCTATACTACACCAAAGCAGTGATTGGTTAGAGATCAGTAAAGCAATTAGTGTTTGTAAATGTGACGAGTGTGTGTGTGTGTGTGTGTGTGTGTGTGTGTGTGTGTGTGTGTGTGTGACCTGGTGAATAAGTGTAGCATTTTGATTGGTTGTGTTTGGAAAAGGAAAGCAAGTTAGTTCCTGTTAGATTTTTGTGTTTTAGGTCGAGAATTCTGTGTAGTGTTTTGAAAAAAGTGTTTTATGCAATTGAAAACTGAGCCAAAGGCTGAGAAATAGCTTATGGTTTTGGAGATTTGCTGTGTAGTTTTGCACTTTGAGTGAGAGGTTTCAAAAAATCGTGTGACAAGAAAAGATCTTGTGTGTAAGCAGTTGGAAAACAACTGTAATTAAACAGGCTTTCACAACTTTCCAGGCAGTAAAATTGCATCTATATTTTGTGTTTTTCACATTTCCACGAGTTTCAAATTAAATATAGTACGCAAGATGAAATGGAATGTTAATAATGCTTTTTAATGTTTGTTTTGAAACCCTAAGACCATTTCATACTTTTCAGAGAGTGAAATTGCAAATGGCAAAGTGTACCCTCATTATTCAAACATTCTGAGGGCACATGTTTGTTGAACTTCAAAACTCAATAATAGGAATATCTTTCCAATAATAGCATATTTAAAAAAAAGAAAAATAATAAATGACAATATAACAATATACCCGCTCTCTTTTGAGAAATTGTACAGCACATTGTCCTCTTAATCAAAGAACCCTAAGAATGTTCATTCAAACAATCTCTGAAGAGGGATATAGAGAACATATGAAAGGAATAATGGACAATGTGAGAGAAATGGAAAATAAAAGCAGGTCAGGTGAGCTTCTGAATCCACTGGAATCGAATTCAACAAATCCAGGCTGGTTGGTGCTTATGTGAGAGTTGATCCAATCCTGGTACCGAGACACTCGGGCGTACACACCGGGATATTTGGGATCAGCACATCCTTGACCAAAACTCACAATGCCAGACTGAATCCACTGGGAGCCGTTCCTACTGACCATTGGACCTCCAGAGTCTCCCTGCATTGATAAACACTTAACATTTATATCTGAAAATATACAGTTAACTGTTAAAGTCACCATGAAAAATTTACAATAAACAATTCTTATTTGAGATGGATTATTGCAGTGTTTATTATAATCACTATGATATTTTTTTTTTTAAATCATGTGCCCTCAAAATAACCTCCCCTCCCGCTTGTGGCGACATCTCTTCTCTAATGACGTCTTTACTTGCGTGGCGTTTCACTCACATGACATCACAGCAATAGCAAACCAGAAACCACAACCATCTGATCACTTCCCGATGGACAAAATCAAATTAAAGGGGTCATGACATGTTTTTTTTTATTTTATTATTATGTTCCCTTAGGTGCAATTATAGTATTACTATAGTTTTTTTTACAAAAAACTTTTAAAATGTAGTGATTTATGATCTTTTCCCACCCTGTTTCTCATCCTCTGATTCAAACAGTCTGTTTTGGGGGTGTTTCCCCTTTAAGAGTTCAGTGTTAACGCCCACTGCTATGATTGGCTAACGTCAGTGCCTATGCATCAATTATTAACGCCCCCAGCCAGAACATTTGCGGATTCAGCGTATTTAAAAAGTAGTTTAAAGTTTTAAATACATTACTTACAGTTTGCGTCGTCGTTGTTGAGCCCAGAATAGTCGGCACGGACTTATCTTTGAGCAACAGTTTTCTGGCAAAGCCAGCATCATTTTGGGATTTGTTCTCAAAACAGTCATCCTTCAAATGTATAGAACAAACGCTTAAACTAACACTGCCGTGACTGAGACGTCCGCAAAAAATAAAGTGCATCCATTTTTCCCTGACGACTGGATCTTTCGCAGCGTATTCAAAGATGTTGTTTGTCCACAGCCAGGAACAGCACATCTGCGTGGCTTCGTAATTTCCCTGTACACAGACCCACTCGCTGTCCGTCGACTGAACACTTGTGAGGCGCGCAGCGCGCGGGCGCGACAACGATACGAAATGAGCGAAGTTGCCTTGCGCTTTAAGCATAGTTGTCTTGTGCTGGAGGCGGTCTATATGCAAACGCTGGTACGTCACTTCGTACCGTGACGTCACTTCTTACCATGGATCCAGAACGAGCTGTATTTAGAGCTTGATTAAATAAATGATTCGTTTATAATGGGGAGGAAGTCTTAAGCTATGAAACTTGCAGGACGGTTTAATGGTACAAAGACCTCTTATATACCAAACGATCAAGGCAAATTTGGTTGCAGTAATTTAAAAGTTGTTGCCGCAGGGTTTTTTCCCCTGTGGGGTTAAAGGTTAGACATATTGCATTAGTTATATTTGACTGAAATGCTTGTATTGAAAATTATTACACATTTTATATTCTAATGATAAAACTAAGATGAGACAGCTGAGTCAGAATATATACTTCCATATATAGAATGTGAAAAATGCTACTGCAAAAGAGGAGTATGTTAGAGTTCTCAACGGGTCGGGTCGGCCCGACAAACCCGACGGGACCCGCGGGTGAAAAAAAAAAAACATTTATTAATCATCGCTGCTGTTCACCGTAAAGAAAGTCTGGCTCCTGCGTGTAACGTGGCGTGCATCATGGAGAGGGGTGGGGGCAGACCTGACGCCGCTGCGTGCACGCCTTTAGCCTGGAGAAGAAGATGGAGTTGGTGAAAAGTAAACTTGCCGCAGGTGAATTCACCGTCGCTACTACAGGAGTGGGAAATCAGAGGTCTGGAAAGTGTTTGGACTGGGCTGGATTCTGATGGAAACTTACAGGTTATGTACAGCCCGCCCGCTGGCTGTGTAGGCTACATGTTTCAGTTCTTTTTATTTAGCCTATTATTGTGTGAATATTTTTATTTAAGGCATATTTATATAGCCTATTTATATATTTAAAGTTTATTGTTTCAGTTGTTTGTATTGTTAAAAGGCGTGAACATTAAAGGTTGATTTGAATTCCTGTCTGCTGGTCATGATTATACGTTTATGAGAAAAAAAATACACGGCCGTCGGGCCGCGGGCCGGGTTCGGGCAGATAATTAATGTTGATGTGTCGGGTTAGATCGGGTCCGGGCTTTAAAAGCCACGGGCCGGGTCGGGTTGTAATTTTCAGGGCCGTTGAGAACTCTAGAGTATGTCTGCATTTAGAGTACTCGACAAACAGTAGACGAAAAGTCATCAACTATTGTCATAGATCGCTCATCATCAGTGTCTCGCTCTGGTCGTCAAAGAACTCCCTCTCCTGAATATTGAACTACATCTCCCATCTGTCCTATTGTCTGTCGGAGCCTCTCTCCTAATCACCTGTACAGGTGCAGCCACTTCTCCCCTCTATGTAAGCTGCTCTCTCTCTGTGCTCGGCGCGAGGTCTTGCATCTGCCACGTTCAAACGCTACTGTGGATTCTACGTTCTCTGGATTTCCCTGGTTTATCGATGCTTGCCTTCCCTCCTGGTCTCAGTGTGTCTGCTGCTGCCTGCCCCGACCCTAGCCTGGTATCGTTGCTGAGTTTGGATTTGCCCCTTAAACCTGTTCTTCACTGTTTCCTCTCTGTGTGCTTTTCTGTTTAATAAAACTCACTGCAAATGGATCCGCACGACTCTGCCTCTTCGTTACAACTATCACATAAAGCCACGTGATAGGTGTTTTGAATAGCAGTGAAGCAATGCAACTGTCACTGGTAGGATGCAGTAGCCTATGTCCTAATTGCATTCATTTAAGTGACTGTAAAATATATTTCAATATGAGAGTGACATATTTTGAGTTTCAATGTTTGGGCTTGGGTCATTTTTTTGTAATTTGTCAATTAAAAAAGGTTCAAATGGATGATGTCTTACCTGACATGAATCTTTCCCTCCCTGATTTAGCAATCCAGCGCACATCATATTGCTTGTGATGCCACCTCCATAAGCATTATCACAGTTTCTGTTGCTCACAATTGGTATCATCACCTCCTGCAGTAGGTCAGGAATCTGTATGCCTGTGACATAGACGAGAGGACAATTTTAATGTCATTTAAAAGCCATTTACAGTAAATTGCTGAGCTTTAGAGTATTTGCAAGTAAATATTCACTCACCTCCAGCTTGTAACATGCCCCATCCAGTGACCCAGCTCTCTGTACCTGCAGCAAATACACTACCAGCAGCAGCCAGACAGACTGGCCTGATATAATCAGAGAACGTCACAGAAGAGGAGAGCTGGAGCAGTGCTATATCGTTGTCCTGGAGAGGATTGTTATAGTTAGGATGGTTAATGAATCGACGCACTGTCCTGTATTCCTCATAAGGGTTTGAGCCCGATTGGCTCCGACGTCCTAGGTAGATCTCAACGTTACCCAAGGAGCTGTGAATAGGCAAACTCAGTTTTAATTCCACTGTGATCAATGTATAATTGTGTCTTGAGTTGTAAAGGGTTAGTTCACCCAACAATGAAAATTGTAATCTGTTACAACACTTTCATTCATCTTCGAAACACAAATGAAGATATTTTGAATGAAATTGAGAGATTTCTGTCCCTCCTTTGAAAGCCTATTCCCCCCAAAACTCTGAAGCTTCAAAACATTCATAAAGAGATTGTAAACAAATCCATATGAATGAGTGGTTTAATTCAAGTCTTCGCAAAATTTGCTGTGTTCAATTTTCAAGTTTAACTTGGATGTTTATTTCAACTTAAATTACATTAAACTGACTTTAAAATATGTATTATGGGTCAACACAAGAGTGAGTAATTGATGACAGAATTTAAATTTTTGGGTGAACTTTAAGCTTCAAATTCATACCTTTGGAAGCAGTGAGCTGCAGACAAAACCCAGTCTTTATTGATTAGACTCCCGCCACAAAAATGGCCTCCATAGTAGACACTTTGAATGCTGACTTGCCACGGCCAAGACCCTGCCGTCGCAGCCTGTCCTCCAACAATCTTGTTGTTGAGGGGAGCTTGACCACATACTGATTATAGGAAAGAAAGTGAGGGAATTCTCAAATAAAATGCCCAAAAGCATACAAAATATGTGGAACAAGAGTGCTATAGTCATTAAGACTATGACAACTTACCGTCTAACTGGCAGAGAGAGCCTATGAGGGAGACAGAAACCAGTTATTTAGACAAACAGAGCCGATGAACTGGTTTGCGTTACCTGCATGCAGCCTCACTGTTCTACATAAATATACCTTTTACATAACATAACCCATGCCATTCTTATGGGCTATGGGGCAATCAGCACATTTTCTGCAGTTTCTATAAAAGTGCGTTAAAGCTAAACGCAAGCTTTATAGTTGCAATAGATTAACAAACCCCTAATTTTATCAGTTTTTACTGGACCAATACTATATATTTTTTATGAATATTGAACATATTATGTTTATCCCAGCGCTGTTTCTCGGGCACGTAAATGGAGCTTTGTAGCTATATAGGCCTAGGCTACTATAAATTTGCTAGTTATATAGGCCTAAATAACTACTTTGAATGAATGTAGTTAAATGGTTTATTTAACTAAATGGGTAAGCCTACTAGTATAAAACGATGTTTGGACAAACGTATTATTTATTATCATATCTGCTTTCCACTTTTAGCTTATTCAGAGTAGCCATACATTCCAGTTATATACACGCAGAACATTTAGGCTACTCAACTTCATCCTGAGATGCTCAACAAAAAAAAAGAGGTTAATTGAGTTTACATATTCATTAAACTCAATTAAAATAGTAGGCTATAGCCTATAAATAAATGTTACATTTGTAAAGAAATTCATATAAAAAGCACAATGTATATTTTATTTCCACAAACATCTCAACATTGTTGGGACTCGGGAGGGTTACTTTTAAAATGTATTCCATTACCGATACCAAGTATAAGGTATTCAGTAAGGTAATCCAAGCACCACATTATGAAAGTAATGTAATCTGATTACTTTTGGATTCCTTTAAGGTCAAATAAAGGGCCATGCACAGACCTTTTGGGGGGCATGTGTTGAAAATGAAAAAGGGCACCCCCTCCCTTTTTTATATTAAAATAATTTAGTAAGCCTATATAAAAGGAAGAAATGGTCACATCTTCATGACAAATTCAATAACACAAAATAATATTCTCAAAAGCTTTAGATTTATTCACTTTTAATAACAACCATAATAATAATAATAATATTATGAACCCCTGTATATATATATATATATATATATATATATATATATATATATCACTTATCAATATAGGCCTATTGTTAACATTTTACAAAAGTCAAACTAAAATGCAGTTACGGGGTTTTTGACCAGCGAATGTGTGCTGTGCAATTGTGCATTTTGTCCGTCATTAAAACGGCGCCGGCAGCATCGCATTCCATTTTCATCAACAGGTTACAAAGTTTGTTGTAGCTATATGGTCGCTCAGTTTTTCCTGTTGTAAAATACATTTGGCTAAAATCTAATTTTATAAAATAATATAGCCTATTTATACTGTATGCACAGGCTATAAGTGTAGGCTATTGGACTGGCAAATTCTGGACCTCTCTCTCATGTCCCGTCTCAGTTAGACAATAAATAAATAAAATATGAGCCTTACAGACATAGTGTTTAGAATTAGTACTTATTCAAACAACAATATCTTTGTTTACCCTTGCAAAACTTGTCTGCTGTGCGGCTGCTGCGGAACTTCGATAGTCACGAATCACGATAGAGGGGGCGGACTCGCGGAGTTATCATGTTTACTGACTGACAGTTTGAGGATCGAACAAGATTTACACGAGCTCTTTTTAAGAACTTTCATTGGCTAAATATTAAAACGTAAAGGGTGACCAATCGTTTACAAGCTGTTAAAATGTGGGTTATGGTCGGGTTAAGGTCACTATTCGGGTTTCTGAAACATTCGGGATAACCCGTTTACATGCGTGGGCAGAGAGACTCCTGTATACATGGAATGTGTAATCAGTCGCCAATATCCCGATGTAAACGGCGACGCACGGTTAGCGTCTGGACGTACGGACAATGCTTCTGCGTCGAATCGACGGCGTACGCCCGCAGACCCTTCTGCGTCGACGCGAACCCCTCTCCGCCCCCTCCGCCGTAGCTCGACGTGCACCTCCAAAAAATTGTAACTACGCGTCGAGGCGACGCAGACCACAAGGGCTGTGATACCGCCCCCCTAGCGTTCTCGCGGTGAAATGCACCGCGATGCAACACAACCCGACGCAGAACCATAAAACGGCCACGACGCCGTAGGAGTGACGTAGCTACGGCGTGGAGTTGACGCATTCTTCCTGTATCCAAAGACAACAACAGCAGCAGCAGGCGGATAATGAATAGTTTGGGGCAGATAGCGATAGTCTTTGTTCTGATCCACCAGCAGCACTTGACACTACTGTGCCTCATGGTCTTTATTAATAGAAGGAGAGAAATTGAGCAAGAGATTGGAAATGAGATGGGAAATGTAGCTGGAGTCTGGCGTCCGTAAAAACCCTGCTTCGGTCACCTTCTTGTAAATCTCACTATCTCGGTACTTTCTGCCGTCAATAAAAGACATTATATTCTTGGTTTTCACCACACTAATAAAGAAATTGGTCTCCTCCTCGCTCCAAAAGTGTGGTGCTGTGCTGCGTCTCGCCATGTTAACCTCGAGTTGTTTACTTCCGCTATACTGCACGCGGGGTTTTTTTATGCGCTGTCTCTACTCAAAAGACCAAGATTCCTTGCGAATAGAACATGCGCAGAACACACATTTTGATGGGGATATGCCGAAACGCGTTTACAAGACCAAATATTCGGGTTAGAAAAGGGGTACCCCAGGTATAATATCCGGGTTTTTAAAAACCGGGATATGAGCATATCCGGGTTTTTGCCGGTGTTTACATGGCCGTGCGCGACCGGGTTTATTGCTAATATCCCGGTTTTGAACGGAGGAGAAGAAAAAAAAAAACACCAAAAAAGGGCACTTCAGAGTGTAAGGCAAAAAGGGCATGTTTGGTTGAGGCTTGGTCAAGGTTGAGCCCTACCTGTGCACGTGGCTAAGGTAAAAAACAATCAAAGTAATTTTATTTAACTATAAATGTAAAATAAAAACCATTAAAACTCTGCAATCATGTCCTGTTTCACCAACTAGATTACACAGCCCCGTATATATATATATATATATATATATATAGATTATATATAGGCTATATATATACAGTATATATTAAAGGCTACAGAGTGGTACGGTATTAGATGGTTTTATTTGTATTTCTTTAACATGTACATGGAAAAATATATATAGGCCTAGTTTATACACAATGTTTAAAAAGTCTACACCATCTACATATTAGTCTACTTTAAAATACATGTTGATCAAGGCTGTGATCTTTCTTAATTTCACTGACTGACCCTGCCCATTAGTAGTGGGAGTTTCCCTTTGGGTGTTTTTCTTTTCATTTTCCGCTAGAAACTTACAGACAACTGCGATCAGAAATAAACTATGGGATTTTAAATCACTAACAAACACTAAATTTGAGCTACGATGTCCATGCTAGTCGTACCTGTGAATGTTTAAGTTGGATGTTAAGTATTTTGATAAAGAAAGCGTCTTCATAGGCATACCTGAGATGCATGGTTTGCACTAGGCCTACTACAACTATGTTGTTTCCTTTTTCCTCTTTGAAAACAAAATAACTGTGCAATTTCCAGACATGAGAACGGTTTTCCCCCGTAACATGTATTCCGTTAGGCTACTCCCCTAAATGCAGTCAAGTGGGTAGTGTAAAGGACCTTAGCAACAGAATTCAATTGGCTTGTCATTATTAAACCATTTAAACATTATTAAACTTACACTTAGAGTCTAGACCTTAGTAAGATCTTACCTGCTATGTTGAGAAGTATGGTTCCAACAACACTCAAAGCTGTGTTAAACTTCATACTTGCTCTGTTCTGTGTTCTCACTGCAGTTTGCTCTAATCTCAGATCTCTAATCGATGTACAGTAAATCAGATGCTGCCGTGTTCATCAAGAGTTCTCAACCCCCATGAGTCTCTGACTCGTCGTTTTTCAGATGCCTTTATTCTGTATACACGCCCTGTTACACCTCTACAACTTTTTTATGGATTACTTATTGACCGCCTTTTAGTTCAAAGTCACTTTACACGTTAACACATTACACTGTCTGGCGCACCCAGTTCAACCATGTCTAATACATACAGAGGTAGAATGAACATTTCTTTGGGCTTTTGACCATTGATTGTCTGTAATAGACACCCCCAGGTCCTCCTGCCAGGCTCTTTTCAAATGGTCCAATGTAGGTGTAGTTTCTTCCTGTGATAGCACATTGTGGATTTTAGCAATTAGCCCTCTTTGAAATGGGTTAGACAAAAACACTGTTTCCATTGTGGAGTTTGGGGGCTGATTAGGAAAAGACGAAAATAAGCCCTTAACAAAACTACGGATTTGTAGGTATTTGAAGAAATCTTTACTTTCCAATTTGTATTTGCTCTGTAATTGTTTAAATGTGGGAAATATATTTTCAATAAATAAATCTTTTATACATCTAATACCTTTATGTTCCCACTGGAGAAATGTTATATTTAAGACTGATGGAGGAAATGCGTGATTATTTACCAATGGACTTAAAACTGACACGCCCTTCCATCCGTAATGCATTCTAATCTGGGACCAGATTTTAACTGAATGAGAAACTACTGGGTTCTCAAGTTTTTGTTTTGAAATAGGCAAAGCTGAATAAAGTAATGCTGTTAACGAGGAGGGATGACAGCTTTCATTCTCCATCTTACTCCAATCAGCCCCCTGAGTGGACAACCAAAATGACATTGAGCGGATATTACATGACCAGTAATAACGTCGGAAACAGGGTAACCCCATTCCTCCCAGACAAGTTGGTCTTTGCAAGAACATTTTCTTGATTCTTGGAGTTTTTCCATTCCATATAAAATATGACATGAGGGAATCTAGTTTATTAAAAAATGCCTTGGCTATCCAAATAGGAATACATTGGAACAAGAACAGAAACTTAGGCAGAACATTCATTCTAATAATATTTATTCGACCTGCTAATGAGAGTGGTAGATTCTTCCATGTCTCTATATCCTTTTTCGTTTGATCATATCATTTCAAATAGTTGTGTTTAAAGAGGCCGTTATATTCCTGCGTAATATTTATCCCAAGATATTTAAATTCATTTGAGATTGAAAAGGGAAAGATATTAAACACATTAGTATTCATACGGGCTTTAGAATTAATTGGAAATAAGGTACTTTTTGATAAGTTCAATTTGTAACCTGATACTGCTCCAAATTCCTTCAAAATTTCCATTATCACAGGAACAGATTTAACAGGGTTTGAAATATATAGTAACAGATCGTCCGCGTACAAAGACACTTTATGTTCCGTTTTTCCCCTTTTAATCCCAATGAACTCCTCCGTTGCCCGTAATAAAAGAGCCAGAGGTTCAATGGCTATTGCAAAAAGTAATGGCGAGAGCGGGCAGCCCTGCCTAGTCGAGCGGCCGAGAGGGAAATAACTTGAATGCACATTGTTAGTCCGCACTGAAGCTTGGGGTTGGGCATATAATAACTTTATCAAAGATATAATTTTCGGGCCAAATCCAAACTTTGACAGGGTCGAAAAGAGATAATCCCATTCGACCCTGTCGCCATACAGATATCTTGCAACGAGATTCCACTAGACCAAGCCCACGAGGAGGCCATGCCCCTCGTAGAATGAGCGAAACAAAGAGCTGCTCCGTCTGTCTAAAAACAGCGGAGTGGGACACATAAGCTCTTAACACCCTAACAAGGCAAAGGGAGCTAGCGTCGTCTTTTCCTCGGAGGCCGGCAGAGCCGACAGGGAGATAACCTGAGCCCTGAACGGTGTGTTAAGGGACTTAGGCACATATCCTTGTTTCGGCTTTAGTACGACTTTAGAGTCATTAGGCCCGAACTCCATACACGACGCTCTCACCGAGAGCGCTTGTAAATCCCCCACACGCTTCACTGAAGCGAGAGCCAGAATAAACACTGTCTTGAAAGACAAGTACCTTATGTCAACTGAGTGCACAGGCTCAAACGGGGCACCCTTCATGGCATCCAATACCGTAGAAAGGTCCCAGACGGGGACTGAAGGAGGTCTGGGAGGGTTTAATCTCCTAGCTCCTTTAAGGAAATGAACGACCAGGTCGTTCCTCCCAAGTGACGAGGATCGTCGGATTGACGAACGCTGCTATAGCCGCCACGTAGACTTTGAGCGTGGATGGGGTCCTACCCTAATCCAGCAGCTCTTGTAAGAAGAAGAGAATCTCCGTTTCTCCGCACTGCAGGGGTGATACGCCCTGGGTTGAGCACCAGCTAGAGAACACAGACCATTTAGAGGAGTAGAGCCGTCTAGTAGACGGTGCTCTAGCCTGCTCGATCGTGTCTAATACTCCTTTTGGGAGGTTAGCGGGTACCCGTTGATGGCTCACACATGTAGGGACCAGAGCTCCGGGCGAGGATGCAAAATCGAGCCCCTGGCCTGAGAGAGGAGGTCGCTCCTCACTGGTATCGGCCATGGAGCAGTGCCTGTCAGCTGCATCAATACTGGAAACCAAGCTTGGTTTGTCCAGAACGGAGCCACAAGTAGCACTGAGCATCCGTTTTTCCTGATTCGCTCTAATACCTGAGATAGAAGCGAGACAGGAGGAAAAGCATAGAGCGGCAGCGGGCCAGACATGGGCCAGCGCGTCCTTGCTCTTGGAGAAAAATTTCGGACAATGAGCGTTTTTCCTGAGATGCAAACAGGTCTATTTTTGCTCTGCCAAATGTCCTCCACAGCAGTTGTACTGTCTGTGGGTGTAGAGACCACTCTCCCGTAGGAACATTGTTCCGTGAGAGTCTGTCTGGGCCGACATTCAGGTGCCCTGGCACGTGTGCTGCTCTCAGTGAGCACAGATTGTGCTGGGCCCAAACCAGGAGGCGTTCCGTTAACCTGTAAAGGTTTCTGGATCTGACACCGCCCTGGCGATTTATGTAGGTCACCACTGACATGTTGTCCGAACGGACCAGGACGTGATGTCCTTTTATCCGGGGACAAAAAACGCCTCAGCGTGTAGTCCACTGCCAACATTACCTGGCAGTTTATGCGTGGGAGCCTTTCCCGTTCGGACCACTGGCCGAAGAACGGTCTGCCCTCGAGCAACGCTCCCCAGCCTGAGGTGGATGCGTCCATAGACACCATCTTGACGCTCGAGGAAGTCCCCAGGCTTACACCTGACTGGTACCAGTCTGTCGCACTCCATGGTTTCAGAGCTGACAAGCATTCCTGATCGAACTTGAGGCGACAGAGACCGGAAACCCAATGATCGGCGCGGCTCTCGTTTTTAGCCAGAACTGCAGCGGGCGCATGCGCAGCAGGCCCAGCTGCAGTACTGATGATGATACTGAAGATATTTTCTGACTGGGAGACAGTGAACTTTTCGCCCAGTTGACTCTGAGACCTAAAACCTCGAGGTGTTCAAATAATATGGTCCTGTGCTGTACAAGCTCTGATCGCGATTGGGCTAGAATCAGCCAATCGTCCAAGTAATTCAGAATTCGTACGCCTTGGAGTCTCAGGGGTGCCAGCGCCGCGTCCATGCACACTGAAAATGTACGAGGTGCTAGAGACAGGCCGAACGGGAGGACTGAATACTGATACGCCTGAGAGAGAGCGCGGGGTGAGCCCCGTAGGGCTGGTCATGTCTGGGAAAAAATGTGGGTGCGTGATAGCGGGCACATTTATAGCACTGGGAGTACTATCTATTAGAACTGACTGACCGTGCATTGGTTTCGTTTTTACAGAAACCGTGAGACATGCAGTGTGTAGTGATTGTGGGCACTGAATAGCGGGCACGTTCACTACATGTGATGCACAATCGACATGAGTCGATTTTAAGTGTGCAAGCCCTGTATTGTGTAGGGCTGTGCTTGTGTGTACGAATGGGCACTGAGTTGTGGGCATTACAGTTACACACATAAGACCATCGACCGTGGCCGGGACACCAGAAAATACATTCTTTTCAGATTTACCTGGGACGCTGTAAAAACGGCGTTTGTGTGCAGGCAAACGGGCCGCGTTGCGGGTTTGTTGACTGCAGAATACACTGGCACGGTCGCGTGTGTTGGAACAGTGCGAGCGAAAAGTTTTGGTGAAAATCCGGCCGCAGCGGGACTTGAACACCGTCGCTTTCCTAGGCGGGCTAGGAAGGCGTGGAGGCCCCGGGCTTGATCGCAATCTTTGGCCGAGGCCCACGCGGTGGAGGGCGGCGTCCAGTTGAGCGAGAGCACGGTCTCACCATATTTCGCCCGATGGCATGTGCAGCGTATTTAGTGACGCGGAGAGCGAGGTCTGTGGCGCTCCGTAAATCCGGCACGCAGATCGCTTCCGGGCCTTCCTCATCGAGCTTACGAAGAAGGTTAGCCTGGAAGATCTGTAACACCGCCATCGTGTTTGCAATAACGACGCAGCTTGTCCAGCGGAGAAGCACCCTGGCTGAAAAAGGGGCTTTCCAGGACTTCGCGACTTCTTCGTGAAGCTCAGGAAGAAAAGGCGCGAGTCGTGAGGACGGCAAAGTACGGTCCCCTGCAGAAAGCAACCATCCAGCCGGTTAAGCGCAGGCTCCCCGGGCGCCGACCACTCGAGGCCGAGGCTCACAATGGCCTCCACAGACGCGGCTTCCCCTTCATCGTCCATAACGGACGCGGCGGCAGACAGCGGCCATTGTCCGTCAGTCAGAGAGTCCAGCGAAGCGGGTGGAGAAGCTGGCGCCGGCGCCAGCGAGCACCTCGTGGTGGAGGGAAGTTCCGGGTTCCGTTGAGCACAGCGCTTTTACGGCGCGGCACTGCAGCGCCCTCATTGGGTCAAGCGTCATGAGAGGCCTCGCATAGGCTGCTGCTTTTGCTGCAGAGCAGCCAATAGGCGCGCAAGCTGTTCCACCTAAGGCTGTATGCTGTTGCAAAGCGTTTTACATGGCAGGGAAAGCAGAACTCGTTCCCTCTTCTAGAGAGAACCGAGGTTATATTAGGTAACTGAGTACGTTCTCTTACGAGAGGTTCTCTCGTACTGCATAATGTAAAATTATGCACCGGGAACCCCTTGTCAACGCCGTTTGCGCTAAGCATTCACTACATGAATCCCAGGGGGGAACGCCCCGGGGGACACAGATAAGTGAGAAACAGGCGGCCAACAGAGTGGGCTCGCACATGTACATAAGCACATCGAAGGGGATATACATACAGAACGGCACCGCCGGTCTATACTGAACTCATCTAACCTTGTAGCGCAGCTCAACCAGGGCAGTCGTAGAGACTTTTTAGACTGAAAGAAGTCTAGCCTGCAGGGCGGGAACTTCCAGGTTATAAAACCTAACAAATGTAGAGGGGGAGGCCCAGCCTGCCGCCGTACAAATGTCATGAATAGAAATCCCGCTGGACCAAGCCCACGAAGAGGCCATCCCTCTGGTAGAGTGAGCCCTGGCGCCTAGAGGGCATTGCAGGTCTTTTGACGCATAAGCCGCAGCAATAGCGTCCACTATCCATCTGGATAGGCTAGGTTTCGAGGCGGCGAGACCCTTGGGGCGCCCACCAAACGAAACAAAAAGCTGCTCCGAGCGCCTGAAGGCGGTGGAGCGCGTGATGTAAATTCTCAGCGTTCTGACAGGGCAAAGGAGGTTTTGCGTCGACCTCGCTGCCGGATGTCGGCAAAGTGTTAACAGATAACGCGTGCAAGTCAACCACACGTTTAACTGATGCGAGAGCGATCAGAAACACGGTTTTGAGCGCGAGGTACTTCAGATCCACAGTGTAACGGTTCAAAGGGTTGTGCTTTCAGGGCCTCTAGGACCAAGGAAAGATCCCAAATAGGAACCGATGGGGGCCGTGGGGGATTCATCCTCCTGGCTCCTCTAAGGAAGCGGATGATGAGCTTGTTCCTTCCTATCGCCTGGCCGCGCGTCGACTCAGCGAACGCTGCGATGGCCGCGACATATACTTTGAGCTTGGAGGGGGACCCATGGAGGGGGACCTATAATGTGAAACTCATTACCTGTATTAACTGCACCTGTTTGAACTCGATACCTGTATAAAAGACACCTGTCCACACAATCAATCAAACAACCTCTCCACAATGGCCAAGACCAGAGAGCTGTGTAAGGACATCAGGGATAAAATTGTAGACCTGCACAAGGCTGGGATGGGCTACAGGACAATAGGCAAGCAGCTTGGTGAGAAGGCAACAACTGTTGGCGCAATTATCAGAAAATGGAAGAAGTTCAAGATGATGGTCAATCTCCCTCGGTCTGGGGCACCATGCAAGATCTCACCTCGTGGGGCATCAATGATCATGAGGAAGGTGAGGGATCAGCCAGAACTACACGGCAGGACCTGGTCAATGACCTGAAGAGAGCTGGGACCACAGTCTCAAAGAAAATCATTAGTAACACACTACGCCGTCATGGATTAAAATCCTGCAGCGCAAGGTCCCCCTGCTCAAGCCAGCACATGTCCAGGCCCGTCTGAAGTTTGCCAATGACCATCTGGATGATCCAGAGGAGAAATGGGAGAAGGTCATGTGGTCTGATGAGACAAAAATAGAGCTTTTTGGTCTAATCTCCAGTGTTTGGAGGAAGAAGAGTACAACCCAAAAAACACCATCCCAACGTGGGGCATGGAGGTGGAAACATCATTCTTTGGGGATGTTTATCTGCAAAGGGGACAGGACGACTGCACCGTATTGAGGGGAGGATGGATGGGGCCATGTATCGCGAGATCTTGGCCAACAACCTCCTTCCCTCAGTAAGAGCATTGAAGATGGGTCGTGGTCTTCCAGCATGACACTGACCCGAAACACACAGCCAGGGCAATTAAGGAGTGGCTCCGTAAGAAGCATCTCAAGGTCCTGGAGTGGCCTAGCCAGTCTCCAGCCCTGAACCCAATAGAAAATATTTGGAGGGAGCTGAGAGTCCATATTGCCCAGCGACAGCCCCGAAACCTGAAGGATCTTGAGAAGGTCTTTATGGAGGAGTGGGCCAAAATCCCTGCTGCAGTGTGTGCAAACCTGGTCAAGAACTACAGGAAACATATGATCTCTGTAATTGCAACAAAGGTTTCTGTACTAAATATTACGTTCTGCTTTTCTGATGTATCAAATACTTATGTCATGCAATAAAATGCAAATTAATTACTTAAAAATCATACAATGTGATTTTCTGGATTTTTGTTTTAGATTTCGTCACTCACAGTTGAAGAGTTCACTATGATAAAAATTACAGTGGACATTATTACAGGAAATTACAGGAAAACCTGCAAAATCGGCAGTTTATCAAATACTTGTTCTCCCCACTGTATGAACTATGAAAGAAGAATGAGAGAAATAAGAGTCATGAACAGTAGAACAATATAGACTATGTGAAGAAAATGCATCTGGAATAGCCTACAAATTTGAGTTTAGTTACAGTGTCTCTTCCATTTGATTATGTAGGCTAAAAAACATTATGTTTATGGAGGCCAAAATGAGCAAAAACGGGCAAATATATGTGAGCCATTTACCATGTGAAAAAAAATAATACTATAAGTCATGGGATAGCTTTAATGTGTTATTTTTTTGTGACTGGGTATGTTTAGGCATAAAGTAATAATTAAAAAAAAATCTAACAATATCATAAAAACAATGTTAGGCTACTTACTTAGAAGAGAAGACGAGTATCCTTAACTGAACAGAGCTGTTCACACTTACATGTTCTGTTAAACTAAAAAAATAAAAAGACATTATAAACTAGTTACAATTTTTAAAATTAACATTTATAGACATCGGAAATAAATAATTTATCTGTTGAGAGTGTGTTGACAGTCTGTGTAGTTGTACAGCTGAGCTCCAGAAAATCAGTAATGAGGATTTGAGAGTGACATATTTGAAAAACAAAAATGCAGGAATAATACAGAACTGTAAACTTTAACGCAAATAACCAGTTCAGCATAAAGTGTTCTTCAGGATAATATGGTTCTAAATAGAACTTTAAGAGTGTACTTTTATTGTTATTATTATTACTATTGCTGTGCCTGTTTGAGTGGCATTTTCATATATTTTACTAAAATGTTATCGATGGTGACTCCTTGCTCGTCAGTGAGGGTTTTACAGGTTTACTGTCTACAGTGGACAAACTGTTTCTTTCAAAGGAAAACATTCACTTAATTCTGAGAAAGAAAGAAAAAGAAGAAAAAAATGCAGATAAAAGGTGGCAGTTACGATTTTTTTTTTATGAGGCAGAAACAAGCTTCTATATTCTGGAATAAACACTACACCATTGTACAGTGAAAAGACAACAATGGAAATATGATCATTTAATGTCATATACTGCTCTCTCGTTTGTATGAATTGTGTTGTTTATTCCAACAGTCTGTTTCTGAAAAGATCCTCTTTGTTAAATTCTGAAATAGTCATAACAAAGACATCATTCAGTGGCACTGTTATGTATTATGACATATGAATTTTTTTTTTTTTTTACCTCGGTGGTAATGAAAATTTGTTAATTGATTACATCATATTTATGAACCAGGCCTCAGTGCAGTGCATTTTTATGTCCCCAATATTTATTTTGGGATAAAATATAGGCTAGGCTATAACTCTAAAGTTATAAAGATGGAAATCATACTCATTACTAGTAACTAATCAATTGAAAAGATGGTAAAAAATTAACTTAACGTTGACACCCTCAATGCTGAGTTCAGTGGTATATTAGTGTAACATATCAGTGTAGCCTAACATTAGTCATTCCACTGGCTTCAGTTTATTTGCCATGAACGGATTGCATCCTACCAAAATACCTTTGCTCTTAAAGGTTGTATGGATATTACCCATGCAATGCCTTTCTTAAAGGTGAAAACACCAGCGATTTCAAACCCCGTTTTTGAGACTGTCTTTGGTTCGCTGCATGGTGTTGACTTATGAATTTACACATGGTTTGTCTTAAAGCCTATTGTAAACACCACAAACAACATTAAACAACTTGATTTTCACCCCAGGGGGACTTTAATAAATTTATGGAGGATATCTCACACTTCCTTTAGGTATTATTATCATTTTAACTGCACTGACACTATTGGATGAGAACAAAATTGAACTGAATTAAGCTAATGACATATCATTAACACTGTTACTGAACTGCAATGAATCAACATTGAATTGAGTTGAGCTGAATAATGACACTCTGTACTTTACAGCAGAATTTAGTTTGTTAATTTATGAATTTAACAACATTAGCCCTGTTATTAATTTCTCTATTTATTTATGTAAAGCCACTTTGACATGATCTGTACTGTATAAAGCGCTATATAAATGAATGAGAATTGACTTGACTTCTTGCTGTAATCCTGAGCCAGAATCTCTTATATACTCAGCAATTCTTGCTACTCTAAAGTATTATCCATTTTAATACATGCATTTAATAATAATTACAATAGACTGTAACACTGGCTGTTCCCATAGTGATGACAATATAACATTTTTGTATTTTGCTTGGGATTTTCATTTGCATAAAGCAAAAATGACAGCCAAAATTATGTTTTAGATGATTAATTTTTTTTTAAAGTATGACTCTCAACAAGCGGACATGTAGGCTACCATGAAATGTAGGAATACATATCTTCCATTAAAAGGGTACTATTTTTAATGTAGCATTGTAACAATTTATGCCAACCCTTAACGTTGTATAATGTATCCATCAGTTGTTATTATTTACAATATGTCATTAACGTTACCCTTATCAAGATGGTAGATTCCCAAAGCCACTCTTTACCGGAAACTCACGACACAGCATTTTGACCTTCCTTCCGGGTTGGCTCCCGCCCCACGTAGCCATTTTGCGTTTCCTGGACAAAAAAAGGGGGCAAGATAGAAAGACAATCAGAAACAGAATACATTTAGTCTTCAAATCATATCGAGAATCAAAAGCGCGGATGTAACTGTGCAATATGATAGGCGCGGGAGCGGGCGAGCAGGTACACCAGCCGCGGCCCGTATTCAAAGTGGAAACAGTTGGCTAGCTGGCTAACGAGCCGTTAGCGAGAGAGTGAGATAAAGACTTCATATACACTTTTTAGGACATTCACGCATATAAAATTATACTCTTCTGCACGCAAGAAGGCGGACGTTGGTATAAAAAAAATGGACCGTGTGTTGATTTGAAACGTCGCAGCGGGCAAAAAACAGCAAACGCCACGGTTATTTGCGGAGGAAGCCGGATAACTGTTTATTCACAGGGAATAAAGAGGAGCATCGCAGCACGCCACGGTAAGATATATTGTTTTTAAGCACTTTGGCGCTTTAAACCCAATGGTGATTGTGAGACATTTTGCTGGATAAGACGCGTAAACTCGGACTTTCTGTTGTTGACAGACGCTCATCTTGAGCCTGTCAAGAACTAGCCGGACATCTTCAGTCATAACAATATAACGTTAAGCAAGGGTTTGTTCTACGATCATTACTCTAGTCGATGCATTTGTCTCAACCCAGTGAGCTGCCCATCCAAGAAGCATCAGGAACCATTTTTTGCCTTTATTTCCCAAAAATGCATTTTCACAGGGGATTTGAGACACAGCCGGGTTGTTTCTATTGTTTAGTTTCCCCCTTTCCAGCAGAAGGAACACCGGAAACTGACTGTGCCCCCATCCATAATTAGCATTTATACAATAGTATGCAACTCTTTATATATTTTAACCACACACTTGACTGTTCATTCAGTCCCGAGGCCAACCAAACTGATCCACACTACACAAAGTCCACAGGAAAGGTTTTAGTGGTGTGAAAGGTGCGTTTCAACTGCACAAACACATTATAGACTTAAGTGCACTCAGTGAGTGGAAGGAAGGAATAACATTACTGGGTACCATTTAAGTACAGTAATAGCACATTAGGGCATGTGTAATCGATACTTGATATTTATAATGCAATGTTAGTAGACAGTTAAGAGGAGGACCTCATCAATGCTGTAAAAAGTGAAAGTGACGTGTGCAGGCCAAATATATTGGTAACCCATATTCTGAATTTGTCATCTGCATTTGAACCATACAAGTTAGTGAACACACACCTGGAGCAGTAGGCATCCATTTTGCTGTGGTGCCCTGGGAGCAAATTTGGGGTTCAGTGACTTGCTCAAGGGCACCTCAGTAATTTCTTGCCACATTGAGAGTGTCTCTAACCATTAGGCCACGACTGTAGTTCTCAATCCTGGTCACACACCCAGATCAAGTCTTTGAGCATCTACTTGTAAGCTGAAGATATCAAGTGGGGTGGGGTTAGTACACCCAAAAAAAGAGGGTGTTTAAATTCTGCCATCATTTACTCGCCCTCATGCTGTTTCGAACCCATAAAACGTTTGTCTGTGAAACACAAATAAAAAAAATATTTTTAATGGAACCTTTTTGTCCTTTCTTTGAAAGTCCATTAAAACGAAACTTTAATGATTCAAAAGATCATAAAACATTATGTAATGATCCATATTAATCAAGCAGTTTAATCCAAGTCTTCTGTAGAATTGATTCATCTATGCAAATTGATCAATGGTTTTATGTACTTCTTGAGTCATCAAAGGTTTGGTTGTGTGGATTTTCATTGGAGAGACAGAAATCTCCGATTTCATAAAAAATATCTTCATTTGTGATTCAGAGAAAATGAAAGTCTTATGGGTTTGGATTGGAACAACACGAGGTTTAGGAATTAGACAGAATTTTCATTAATGGGGGAACTAACTAACTAATTAATTTGGGGGAGACATCCAAAATGTGCAGTATGATCAGGATTGAGACTACTGTTGTAAAAAGTTAGTTTATGGGTGGTTAGCAGCTGTGGATTTCCCTTAGATCTTGCGTGAACCTCCTTTCTTTAAACAGGAAATGTGAAATAGACGTCTCCATCCCATAGACCCCCACCACCCTGAAATCATGCTGCTGGAAGCACTGGTGGTCATCCACACAGCTCAGATGACATATGCGTTTCCTTCATTACAGCAACCAGAAAGATTTCTGTGCTGCTAAAAGCTTTGACACTCGGGTGAAGCACAGTTGCTTGTCTCCTGTGGTGCGATTGAGTCACCGTCTGTTTTATTGTGCAGGGATGTCTGTCTGTGTCTGATTGAAGTATTATATTTTAATCTGAGCATCTCTTCCAGAGTTGTTTTTTGAGGTGACTGTCCCGGATCCCAACACATGTTTGCCGGGAACTGCCGTGTCTATCATTGCGTTGTCCATGTCAAAATACTGTATTTTAAGTTTCTGGGATGAACTGAAAATCCATGCGGCCTGTTTTCTAAATCCTTGTAATTTATCATAGTGTGAACAATTCACGATCGTCACTCTTTAAAAAAAAAAAATGTATTGACCTTGTAATGCATCATCTTAACTGGTTCCTCTTCCAGCGAAAATGACAGACTTCTCTCTTGTGACATATGCAGGATTTCTCTAGTAATTTAGTCAATTTAAACTCCACTGCAAGCTTGTTTATCTGCCTTTACTTGCAACACCCACATCTTAAATTCCAATCAACAACTGATGCATGGAACTAACTTTACCCGCCCTTCATTTCTTTTCTTTTTTTAAATAATCATTTACACTCAAATCAAATGGTAGCCTACATCACTATACTGAAGAAAATATTTGTTGTTTTTCATCATGACTGTAAAGAAAATGTAAAATCGAAGATTTGTTTTTTTTTTTTCTTATAATGCATGTTATTCCTTTTACAAACAATGTTGTCTTGGTGGTATTTTTTATAAGGAAACTTTCCTTTTTCTGCTGATGTCCCTAAAAATCCCTACATTTTTGACCCCTCCCCTCCAACAATCTGACTCCATTGTCATTTCCCAATGGATCAAATCAAGTCCCAACCACTTTTTCCCCATATAATATCGTATTTCATTCAGAAACTCATCGATTTATGGTAGTAAAATGGATTACAAACTGCTTTTAATTTGGACTTTATTAGGGATGTCCTGATCCGATCCATGTCATCGGTATCGTGCCGATACTGGCCCAGAACGCTAGATCGGAGGGGAGAAAAAATATATATGCTCCAATACACCTATCCAGCACAAACCATGGGAAAATCTAGCTTATAAATTAGTTAAAATCTCCCGGAATCTAGAGTGAGTGAGCAAGAGTGCGCATGCATAGCGCGTGCACGGCAAAGAGAGGGAGCGAGAGACCTTGCGTGTGTGTGCTAGTGTCAATGCCTATGTTATGTTATTTATTTGGAATGTTTTACATAGCCTATTTATTTATGTCTTTCAGTGCCTTTTTGTTATTACTACTGTGATTTGCACATAGCTGCACTGTGAGTTTTGTATTTATTGGTTTACAATGCTGATTGCAGCCGTTTAAATTGTTTTAACTTTAAACCTGTTGGTAGCTTTAAGTGCTGAAGTAGCCTACCTGTATTTAATTTGTAAAAAAAAAAGAAAAAAAGAATTTGTAGTGTTTGAGTAAAGGGTGGTAGTCTTGTTTAGACCATCTAATTACCATCTAATGTTTAGATCTGTTGTGGTATTTATGCAAATTAGCACATCTGTAATTAGATTGTGCACCGTTTGTCCATGTTAACAAACAATTAAAAAAAACTTGTAATACATGTTTTGTTTGTCTTGATCAACTCAGTAATCAACTCAGTAATTTTCATGGTGATATCTAAAGGTTAATTTTTTTACCCTATGCATGTGAGAAAATTAATGAATAGGCATATGAATAGGATATATTTGGGTCTTTTTCAGAACTTTCCCCTAATGGGATTCTTTGGGGCTCTTTTTTCCTTACTCATGACATATGGAGGATACAAAATCAGTTGAGTTTGATTCTGTTGCAATTTGTTCACCCTTTTTTCCTAAAACGCCTGGACTATTGTGTTGGATACTTCAGGTTCTGTTGAGTTTGGAAAATTCAGATTATTCTAAGAATCAGAACACTTGCGTACACTCACTTTAGGTGCGCCAAAGCTCAGTGCAAGTGGTCCATTCAGTGCTATTCATTTCTGAATGCACATATAGCCTAAGCATTTTTATAGAAATATTTAAGAGCATTTAAAAATGTTACTTACATTTACAGGAAGAGAAGGTTACTGTAACTTGTTGCTTCTACTTTCCTGGCCTTTTTTTTTGTTTGCCTTAAATTTGCAAATTGTTTATTGGAACATTTCTCAAGATTTTGAATTGTGACTTTTTATTAATTAGGCCTAATCAAAGAACTTCAAACCAACAGATGCATCCATAGGCCTAATCAAAATAGTTAATTGCTGCACAGTTTAACCTAATGTAGTTTTTCACTCCCTCACAAACCTTTTACTAAACCACCTGAAGCTTAAATACATATTTACATTTCCACTGTGTGAGATTTGTGATTTTTTTTTTTTTATGCATATGCAAATTATATGTTCTTTTTACATTTTGTCAGAGTGTGTACGTTATGGATTTATGTGTTTGGATGTTAAAGTGATGGCCGGTTTTTCTTTACAATAGTTGGAATTCAAAAAGTTTTTGGATCATTAGCATGAAGAAGATGAAAAAAGGAAAGAATGAAACATCTGGTTTTGAAACTCCATCATCCAACCAGGGCAGATTACAGCGTCTTCTTTATTAATGCGCTGCACAGAGTCACAACTTGTAACTGGGTCACAGACTTTACTGAGTCTTTTATAATGTGTTGCAGATGCCAGATAGTGGCATATAAGCCAAGCCAGAGAAGAGATGAGAGGAGTTTACAAGTTTTGAGTGGCATTTTTGCACTTGGTTAAATTCTTGAAAACCACTTTCACCACAAACAAACAAACAAACCTTTTTTTTTTTTTTTTATACCTTTTGCTCCCAATTTGGTGATCAAAAATACAGCAAAACAGTAATAGTGTAAGAATATTATACATTTTATATTACCATTGTCTTCCATTTGTATATTATTACTGTTGTCTTCTAATTTAATAGCCTATAGGCTACTTTTAAATGTAATATATTCCTGTGATGACACTGCTGAATTTCAAAATGGCTGAAAACTAAATTTGAAGTTTATTCTGAAATATTACTAGCCTAATATTTGAATTCTATTCGAATTTAAAAGGTTTCACTTCACTTAAGCCCTTTCACACAGAGATTTCAGAAAATAAACGGATAATGTGTCCCGGGATCATTTGATTTTGGTTCATTCACACTGCCAGTGAATTTCCGGGATCTGTGAGTGCACGTTCCGGGACTGATCCCGGCAATGATACTAGGTCCCCAACCCGGGATCGATCCCGGCATCAATCCCGGGACGTGTTTGCGTTCACACACTCTGGCAATTTCCTGGGATCAACGCGCTGTGTGAAAGGGGCTTTAGAGGAAAAAAGCTATTGGCTTGTCTCCTGAGGGCGCAATGATTAAAATATTAGCTAATGCGTATAACATAGTATGGCTGGCTGTAAAAAAAAGTTAATGACATTTAAACTGTTTATAAATCAAACATTTTGTAAATTGCATACTTATGAACAAAAAAGCATCACTATTTATGCATTGTTTAATACAAAGAGCAGAAGCGCAGATCACACAGAGTAATTTTTTATTTAAAAACATGAGATGCAATGGAATGGTAAAAAAAACGCCTCTGAGTCTCAAGACATGTTTTTTAACTTTACATGGCTTTCTAAAAATGTGTCTCTCTAATGCGAGATGCAAATGAAACGGTTAAACAGAGGTGTCAAAAGTATTCACATTCATTACTCAAGTAGAAGTACAGATACTAGGGTTTAAAATGACTTCTGTAGAAGTTGAAGTATCAACTCAAGCTTTTTACTCAAGTAAAAGTGTAAAAGTACTGGATTTTAAAACTACTTAAAGTATAAAAGTAAAAGTAATGCAAGGCAAAAAATGCCATTAAGGACAAAAGCTTAGACCGCGCCAAAGGGGCCTATAGTGCATCCCCCAAAAAAAATTCTAAGGCCAAAATGACTATAATGTTATATATATTAAAATGTAAATGTTGAAAAACTTGTGAGGCACTAGGCTACCTGTTTCAGCCGCATTTAAGGATTTCGGATATTGCCATCTTTGTGGGGATATTTTGACACTATAATGGTTGCGCACACACTCTCTCTCTCTCTCACACACACACACACACGCACGCACTCTCTCACTCTCTCTCTCTCTCACACACACACACACACACACACACACACACACACACACACACACACACACACACACACACACACACACACACACACACTCTCTCTTCTCTCTCTCCACACTCTCTCTCTTCTCTCTCACACACACACTCTCTCTCCTCTCTCTCTCTCTCACACACACACACTATCTCTCTCTCTCTCACTCACACACACACACGCACACTCAGTCTCCCTCTCACACACACGCACACACTCTCTCTCTCTCACTCACACACACACACACACACACACGCACACTCAGTCTCCCTCTCACACACACGCACACACTCTCTCTCTTCTCTCTCTCACACACACACGCGCGCACGCACGCACGCACGCACGCACGCACACACACACACTAATGATTATGTTTGCCACTTATCCCGCGATTATCGTACAGTAGGCAATATTGTAAAAACGGCTGTCCCCAAAGCAATATTTGACGCGATTTGCCCCGTATTCTTGAGCACAAAACTGTTGATTAATTTCTCCCTCGCTTACCGCATCTACAGTAGGTTTCCTTCGGAGGAGTTGTGCCGCTTCGCACAACAAAATGTAACTACAGCGCGCCGCGCGGACAGCCTCTCACAAGTTAGAAAGAAAACACAAAGCCAATCAGTTTAGCGATGTGTGTTCAGGAGGCGGGACTCAGATCTATTGTATAATTGCCCATTTTTTGAACGACGACAAGCCGGAATGAAAACAAGCAGAAATGAAATAGGAGTAACGAGGCTATTTTTAAAAAGTAAGGAGTAGAAAGTACAGATAATTGCGTGAAAATGTAAGGAGTAGAAGTAAAAAGTCGGCTGAAAAATAATTACTCAAGTAAAGTATAGATACCCAAAATTTCTACTTTAACTTAAGTAATGTAACGAAGTATTTGTACTTCGTTACTTGACACCTCTGCGGTTAAAGATGTCCGTCTAGTGCCCAATGGAAAAGCAGCGCAGAAAGAGCGTTCTGTGTTTAATGCAGGATTGGCTGCAGCTTGGTTGTGGTTTTCACGTAACCTAAATATTCTCTGCATTGATCTTTTCTATTTCTGCAATGTTTTGAGCAACGCAGCAGCACCGCATCTATTGAGTTAAACTGGATATAACAAAAACATTGAAATGCTACGACTCACTACGAATGCACCGTTTTTTACATTTGAATGTGGATTTTATTTTTTAATTCAACAAATATTTGAAATTCCAATTTTAAATTGACAGCCCTACAGGAGTCATTAGCCTACTCCTGTATCACATGATCCTTCAGAAATCATTCTGATATGCTAATTTGGATATTTTTTATTATCTTATTAGAACAAACATTTTTTATTATCAATGTTGAAAACCGTTGTGCTGCTTAATATACATGTATGTATATATATATATATATATGCATGCAGCTCAAAGTCTCCTGAGAAAATAATTAATATATATATATATTATATATATATATACACAGTATTTTTTTTTGTATTTTTTTTAGGAGACTGAGTATAACGTCCAAAAGAACAGCATTTATTTAAAATTTTTAAATCTTTTGTAACACTATAGGGGCCCTATTTTAACGATCTGAAACGCAAGTGTCAAAGCGCAAGTAACTTTGTGGGCGGATCCCGGCGCTGTTGCTATTTTCCCGGCGGGATAAACGACTCTTGCGCCCGACGCAAATCTAAAAGGGGTTGGTCTGAAGTAGCTTCATTATTCATAGGTGTGGTTTGGGCGTAACGTGAAATAAACCAATCAGAGCGTCCTCTCACATTCCCTTTAAGAGCAGACGCGCTTGTTCCACGGCGGATTGCTATTATAACGGCGGATTTGCCGGCGCACGCCAGGAGCGGTTCACATCCGAGGAGACCGGCGTTCTCGTCAGGGCCGTAAAACACAGAGAAGTGACATTGGGGATGATGGGAGAAACCCACCCAAATCAGCTTCGGTTAAACAGGCGTATAATTTGGGTAAATGTGTAGCCTAATCTAGATTTTTTTATTTAAATCTAGATAGATCTTTTTCACATCTTCACGGACACAACAATGATTTCCCTCGTGTGTTAATATTTTTCCTTGTAATAATGTATGATTTGCAAAAATGAAATTTGCTGCGTCTGTTTATAATTATTAGAGAATCAAAGTGGATGCACGTTAACACGCAACATTATGGCCAAGCACGCGCCCTTAAAATACCATATCACTAACGCGCAACGCGCCACTGTCTTTAGACTGGGTTTTTCCTGGTCAGTGGCGCAATTGCTTTCTAAAACTGAAAAAAATAGCACCAGGGCAGTTTTGCGCCGGAACACGCCTCCTCTTTGCGCTGAACCGCCCCCGCGTGCGCAAGTTCATTCCCTAATTTACCGACGTGCGTCTGTGGAGGGAAAAGTCCGCTGTGCGCGGGTGCAAAATAGGAATGAGACATGCGTCAGTGTACAAAGTCAATTGCGCTGGGTGCAAGATAGGGCCCTAAATGTCTTTAATGTAACTTGATTATTTTAATGTGTCCTTGCTCAATAAAAGACAGCCAATCAGGCAGATTTAAAATCCTTAAAGACCCAGACTTTTGAATGGTTTTGTATGCAGGTATTTTTATTGCTAGGTAAATTTAGGTTGGCAAACTTTCATACATGTCTTGCTGTGTTTAGCCTATCTATTACAGGGTGGTTGCTTTAAGGGTCATTACAGGGGTATAAAAATGACTTAAGAAAGATGGCAGAATCATTCTTTTATTTTAACACAGAGATTGGTTGGTCCATTAGTAAAATCTGTTGACTTCAGCTATCTCTCTTTTTCATTATGACTATTTACTCCCCTAAAGCCATTTTTACTGGTTCTGAGATTTGTTTTATTTAAATCATGGCTCTGTCTGAACTGGTTCAAGGAATTGAAAGGAAAAAACTCAAATTTAACAGAAACAAACAAAAACAAAAATGAAATAGTTTAAATGTTTTAAACAGAAACTCTTAGTAGTCAAGAACGTAGTTTTATCGTTCTGTTTTATATTTAAATTTGGCAGAAAACCAATCATGAGTAGGCTACAAATAGTACAGCTGCATATGCAAATGTGATGTTGGTATCCAATATGAGTGAAATGCCCACTCTGTTACAGACAAATTTCAATTGTCACCGCCACAACAAGCTATAGGCTAGGCTATATCTTAAATAACCACAAAGAAGCATCCAAAAAATTAGGTACAGAATGAATGTTTAGCCTAAAGTTAAACCTGTTTAGAAATGTGTTTAGTGACATGAAGTAAAGCACTTCTGTAGTTAATGTGAGCCAGCTAATTATTAGAGCGTAATTGTAATAGAACGCCTGGGCCTATATAAGCTCACCATTCCCAATTACTTTTGTAGAGTAGCACTAAGAAAAACTTGTCAGTCAGTACTTCTCCGGTCAAGTCGTCTGATAAGTCGGTCTGCAAAATTGAAGGTGCATTAAATATTAAAGATCCCATGGCATGGATTATTTTATGTAAGGGATAATAATGTATAGCGAGGCGGTTGTTATAGTGAATACAACACCGACAGGCTGATTGGGAGCCCGAAGTGGATGGGTCTTGAATCCGCCTGAAGGAGTTGTATTCACTATAACAACCACCTCGCTATACATTATCCCGCTTATTACATGGCTACCTACCAAATAAATCAATAATTTCACACAAAATATTGATTTAAAAAGGAGTTTATTGATTTAAAAACGACTATTGGTTCCGTTAAAGAACACCGTGTCCTTGGCAACGCTCTGTTTTTCATGGCAACGATGGTGTTATACTTAGCAGCGGTCTGTTATCAGAAATTCACATTACCCACTGTTTCTTCAGAGGCTCGGATGAAGGAACTAAAAAAAATACTTTTGTGTTAATTTGTACATCCAAACACTGAGCAACTGCCATGCTTCGCTCGTTTGCAAGCCTGATGTCTCTCGAGGAAAAAACAATATCGTGCTCGTGTTGCTCATTTTCTCATGGGCAGCGGGACAAATTCTCTTTGCGGGCAAAGCAGAGAAAGGGGAGGTAACTAGGCTTGCTATGATAGTTGGTGTTACCGGTGTTATACGGTGTTCAGTCACAACACCGGTTTCATCACTTGCTCACCGCGGCACCAAGAAAAAAAAAGAAAGAAAGAAAGTTTGACGCTCTTGTGAATGTGAATGCTTTTAAACCGTTCAAGCGCAAAAGACTAAAGACACCGCGCTGTCTAAAGGACTAAAGTCATAAAGTGACATTTTCATGCCATGGGACCTTAAAATCTTAATTATCTTAAGATTCTTAATTGTTAGTGAAAAATTGAGCAAGTCTGACTATAACATTTTATAAAGTATATTCTAAATTAAAATGACTTTATTAACCGTCTATATCTTTTCTATTTAAACCTTTTTCAGAACTGTAATGTTTAATAAGGAAAGTAAGGACAGAAACGTTAAAACACTGATTCTACTTTTTTCGTTTTTAAGCCCTGATTAAAATAGAAGTCCAGACTGATGTCTCATTGAATAGATCGCCTGTTGAGAAGTTCCTTGACTCAATGTCTTGTTTTTGTGATGTTGCAGATGAACAAAATACAACAGGATTGCTTATTTAGCATTCATGCATAGTTACCAATTCTCTCTCTTTATTTTTCTCTGTCTCAGGAGCCAGTCATGCCTGCCAGTGTGCGTACTGGGACCCTGAAGGATTCAGAGGTGTCCGAGCTCTTCTACAGAGATGATCCTGAGAAGCTCTTCACTGATCTGCGGGAAATCGGTCATGGCAGCTTCGGAGCTGTGTACTTTGTGAGCAACCCATGCCAATATTTAGCAATGGATGTGCTTGTATGTGTCTGTCATAAGGCTCTCTATGTGACCGTATTTTTTCTCTCAGGCTCATGATGTGCGTTCCAATGAAGTCGTGGCCATCAAGAAGATGTCGTTCAGTGGCAAGCAGTCCAATGAGGTCAGAATCAAAATACAACTTGTATCTCAATAGTATTGAATCAGACGGTTCAAACTCATTCACGAAAACTAACCACATTTTTGCTACTGTTTGGCATGTTCTCTCTCTTGGCTCACAGAAATGGCAGGACATCATAAAGGAGGTGAAGTTCTTGCAGAAGCTCAGACACCCCAATACCATCGAATACAAAGGGTGCTACCTCAGAGAGCACACAGCATGGGTAAGTGCATGTGCATATGCGTGTGAGCGACGTGTTTGTCTGACGTGTGCTAATGTTGTCTGTCTCTCCTGTTAGCTGGTGATGGAATACTGTCTAGGATCAGCCTCTGATCTTTTAGAGGGTGAGTAGTTCATGTGTACCCTTCCTCACATCCTCCCTTCTTACCAAATAAAGCTGTTGTGCTCTCCCTCAGCCGCCCTGTCTGACATTAGAGGTGTCCATTTGTTTTCACTGTGCTGTATTTGTACCATCATCAGTTCATAGGGAAACATGCAGGTGTAAATATTGTAATCGTCATATTTCTGGACTGTGATATTTTCCCACAGTGAAGCATTTTCTTTTTATCCCACAGTGCATAAAAAGCCTCTGCAGGAGTTCGAAATAGCTGCTATTACCCACGGTGCACTTCAGGGCCTCGCCTACCTTCACTCGCATAACATGATACATAGGTGAGACCGCTGACCCTTTCCTTGAATTTCTGCTCTTATCTTTACTCCTGCTTGCTTTGAGATTTTTATTCGGCTGTTCTTTTGTAGTTCCATCTAAGTGTTTTACTCCATTGTCAATATATATTTATTTTCAGAGCTGAAAGATGCACAGATCCTCATTTCTTTTCTTTTTCCCAGAGATGTGAAGGCAGGTAATATTCTGCTAACTGAGCCCGGTCAGGTGAAGCTTGGAGATTTTGGCTCTGCCTCAATCGTTTCTCCCGCCAACTCTTTTGTGGGTACACCTTACTGGTGAGTTGTTAATACAATTGATTATTTGGTTAAAGGCACAGTATGTAAGTTTCGCCGCTAGAGGTCTCTTGTTCAAAACAATAACAATGGCGTAGCTTGATGATGCCGTGAATGAGTGTGGAATCATGGGAGTTGACGTCTTGACCTCCACAGCCGATGAAAAATAATTTGATGGGACTGGGAGAAATCATGCTCATGGATGAGCTAATGTATTAAAGTAACTGAGCTGAGTGGGGCCGAGAGCCGTGGGAGCGGAACGAGGCCGATGGAGTGAATGCTAATGAGAGACAGATCCCTGCACAACACACCAGTCTCGAGTCCCATGGAGGAGCTCTGGAGCTTTTATTGAGCTTATATGCCACAGTCGGCCACTGCCGCTGCTTTTGTTTTGTTGTTTGTGTACATTTTACGATTAAAGTTACGTTTAACGTCCGCCTCCTTCTTCCCTGAACTTGTTACGTTTGATCACTTAAAAATCATATTATTTTATTTCATCATAATGAAATTAAATTACTACTCATACAAGTCACTTTATTTGCCGAATTAAAACTGTGGGCTAACGCAGCGCTGTTTTAATTGCTCAAAACAATTCTACTAAAAATACATTTGAGTGTGTTGAAAGTTATGTTATTACTCAAATTGTTGCACACAAATAAAAGCTGAATGACTCTAAATTGCTAAATGGCATGCAATTCTATTTAAAATATATTGTATGGTGGAGAAAATGCTGTATTACTGTTACTACATAAAAAGCTCTTTCTCATTATGCTATGTTAGCTACTTAGTATTGTCTCTAAGGTACAAAAATGTTACTCGCAGTAAATCAAGAAAACAAGAGATTCAAACAATAAGACTAACCGTGTTGAGCTATATAAAAATGATTAGTTTGTCGATAAAGGTATCCTAACAGTTGATCACCTGTCTATAAAACACATAATATATTAAAGCATCTTTGATGTTTTATTTTATATTTAGAAATTACTACTTTTTTATTCAGCAAAGGACACAACTCCTTGGAAGCAAACACTTTTACAAAAAAAAATCTATTCCAAATAAATGCTGTTTTGTAAATGTTTAATTCAATAAAGAATCTTAAAGTAATACAGACTAGAACGATAACTATATTAGTGTTCACACACCAGCGGACACACAGTTGTCTAACGTTGTCTACCTAACTTGTTTTAGGCGGGTTGGATTCTGATTTTTTTAAATCACTCAGCTGGAGAAAAAAAAAAAATTCTGAAAGTGATTCCAATGATATTGTGTGATTATTGTTGTGGTGTGGATTACCATATTCTCATAGAATTAAAAGGATTATTAAAACTTTATAGTTATTCTTGGTTTGAATGTCTATTTTAAATTATATTCCCTAATATTATGTTTTTTACTGTATTTTAATTTGGTCACTCCAAACTTTTGAAAGGTAGTTAACATACAAATGTAGTAATAGTTATATTTACCTAATGTGTTTACAAAGACATTTTAATAAGAGATGAACACCGCAGAGACTTCCATTAAAGGACAATTCCGGCGCAAAATGAACGACCAGCTCACTTAGCACGGCGTTCGTGGTTTGACTGGTCGAGACTGTTTTCCAAAGATGGCTCCTGCCTGTATACGCGAAATGTACTGTCTTTATAAATTATCTTTTTATTAAACTCTTTACACTTACAAAGTTCTCAATGCTTCGGTTTGCATGTAGGGACCCTCATTATGCTACTGTGTTAGTGTGAGGCTATTTTGAGCCTTGTTAGTGGTATTAACTAGCGATTTCTTTTTACTTATTCTATGTCCCATATACTAGCGTTATAAGCTACCGGTAATCAGTTTTTAGAGATAAAACTGGGTCCATTCGATTATCATAAACATCCCAGAGAACGGTTGACCCACGTGTTATTAACCCCTAGGTTCATTTTGCGCCGGAATTGTCCTTTAACTTTTTGAGTGACAACAGTAATAAATCTTAAAATCAGAGTTTTGGACTGAACCACTGAACTATTTAGGTTACATTAGTTTGCATAGATGAATTAACCCTTCCACTTCTAACAGCATTTTTTCTGCTAAAGTGTTTTAACACTCATACTTTCAAGTCATGACAGGGATTGCAAAACAAGTCTAATAACACAACCTTTAGAAAACATATTTGCCAAATTAAAAGCATATTAAAATGATTGCAACATTCACTATGTCGGCCATATATATCGGCCCATAAATGGTCTACGTGAACTGAGAGGAACCTGCATTGTGAATATTAATGTGTTTGTGCAGTAGATTGTGCTTTTATTTCTTCCAAGGGAGCAAAGAAAGTAGTTTACCATGATCTGCCCCCTCTCGTGTTTAGGATGGCCCCAGAGGTGATCCTAGCCATGGACGAGGGGCAGTACGACGGGAAAGTGGACGTCTGGTCTCTCGGCATCACCTGCATCGAACTAGGTTTGTGATGTTGAAACTCATCCATGACTTTCCACCTCCCACTGACCTGAAACTTCAGGCCATCTCGAGTATTAAGAGGGTTTATTTAGGCCAGCGTGTTTCTGTGCTTGCGAGTCTGTGTTTTGTCGCCGTCTTTTGCTTGGGAAAGGATTTGGGTTTTAGTGTCTAAGCTGCTTTGGGTTGTAAGCTAACTTCTACTCCTCTTTCTCTTGTTCTCACCCACCGTGCGTCTCCCTTAAACTCCTAGCCTTTTTCATTTATTCAATCATACCTCTTAGTTTCTGTTTATTTCATTGTAGCTCTAATTCTGGTCTCATCCTTTTATTCCGACTTAATTATCTTTTTTGTGTGTGCTTGCTCTGTTTTTAAATTTCTGTTTGTCTCTTTGTCTAGCTGAAAGGAAGCCGCCCTTGTTCAATATGAATGCTATGAGTGCCTTATACCACATTGCGCAAAACGAAAGCCCTGTCCTGGCGTCAAACCACTGGTGAGAACATTGTTCTACTTTTTTTTTTTTCTCCTGTTCTGTCTTTGTCTTATCTTAACTGTTTTGTTTTGCTTTTCATCTCTATTTGGTTTTGCATTGTTCTCTTGCATTTGCAATCAATTTATTTGTTTTTCAGTGTGTGGGTAAACTGACATTTTATTAGCTGTTAGGTAAATAACTTCAAGTATAAAACTAGAATTTAGTAGTTACACAACAACAGCAGCATAATATGAATCGATATATAGTAATTTATTAAGTAATGAAATAATAAATCACATGGACTATGTACTTGTTAGGAAAGAGGGAATGTTCTCTGATTCTGAGAAGTGAGAAGATAATGTGTCATGTTTAGATGAAGTCTGTCTGTCTGTCTGTCTGTCTGTCTGTCTGTCTGTCTGTCTGTCTGTCTGTCTGTGTGTGAAAAATAAAGCACCATAATCAATTACTTTTGTTGAATTTGTTGAAGATTTTTGAAATGGCCATTGTCCATTGACTCTTTTTTTTTTTACATTGGTCTATTAAAATAAGCTTGAAATGACTGCTTTTACTATCGCAGTCATGTTTTTCAGTATGTTTGTCTTTTTATGTTTTCTGTGTGTGTGGTTAACTTTACTTTTCTCTCTCCCTGTTTTAAATGCAGGTCGGACTACTTCCGTAACTTTGTGGACTCTTGTCTTCAAAAGATCCCTCAGGACAGGCCTACCTCAGATGTGCTGCTCAATGTGAGCCTTGAACACACACTCTCTGACTCTTCATTCACATGTTCTCTCCCCCTCTCATCCCTTGTTCTAGCTAGGCCTGTCATTACATAATCGCTAAGTCAATAAATGGCTTCTGTTGGAATGTAAAAAATTGAAAAAGATTTCACCATGAGCCTTTATCACAAATGGTTTATTTATTTTTGTTGCATGGTTTTAGTGTTTAAAATCAATTCAACCACTAGCTGCTAAGCAACCATTCATCCTAGAACATACATGCTAAGTTTGGTTTTTACCACTGGGGTAAAAAGTATAAAAAAGCAGTGATGTTAGTGTTATGTGAACCGTTTTATCTATCAATAAGATTTGATCAGCATTTTCTTAAGCCGTTCAAATTCATTTTTTTTAGGCGTTCAAAAATGAAAATTACCCCATGATTTACTCGCCCTCAAGCCATCCTGGGTGTATATGACATTCTTCTTTCAGACGTTTACAATCGGAGTTTTATATAAAAATGTCCTGCCTCTTCCAAGCTTTATAATGACAGTGAATGGTTGTTCAAGTCCATAAAAGTGCATCCATCCATGATAAAAGTTCTCCACACAGCTAAAGGCCTTCTGAAGTGAAGTGAAGTGATGCGTTTGTGTAGAAAAAATATTAATATTTAAAACTTTATAGACTAAAATAATTAGCTTCTGGCAGATGGCCTACGCAAGTCGACTTGTGCCAAAAGAGTAACATTTGACAATATGATGTAGGAGTAACGTAAGCTTTGACGTCTCACGGCTCAAACAAACAGACCTGGGCAACAAACTTCAAGGTCCTCCGACATTTTTTTTTTTTTAATTCTCGTTTTAGACTTCTAATTCGTGACTTGTGTTTTGTTTTGCTCTATCCTCTGCGCTTCCACGTTCGTCGTTACGTTGTGCGTCAAGGGTGTGCGTTGTGCGTCAACTCTTTCACCGTAAATTGATGCGTATTGCCGTCTGTCAGAAGCTAGTTATTTTTAGGGCTGCACAATTAATTGCAATGAAACCCCACGTGATTTGGCAAAGGCTGCGATTTATTTCCTGCACAGCTTGTCAGTGCAGTGCGCCTGATCGGTTGTAAATGCTGCTCCATCTGAACACCAGAGGGCGCTCTCGCGCAGACACCAAATATCCCCCGCCGCATAACTACCATAACGCACATCATTCCAAGAAATCCCTATCGCTGTAGCTGAATAAACAGAAGATTAAAAATGCTTTAATTAAACATGACTTATAAACACACGACTGCCTTATTCTATATAAGAAGCCATATCATCTCACAGAAGGATGCTCAACTGTCGTTATGAAGTGAGTTTGGAGTAAAAGCATGTTATTAAATGTTGTCTTTTGTTGTACAAGAGGTTCATAAATACTTCTCATGTCTGGAAAGATGTTTGACGCGTGTTGCTTTTTCAAATGCACGTTATAAGTGACTCAAACTCACAGTGCTTTGCTTTCAGATGGAGGAGCGTTTACAGAGCCGTACATCAATGACAAGATGCGCATAAAAAATAATTGCAGCCATTGCAATTTTAATATCGCGATAAGCCAAATCAGTTTAAGTGCCATTACATGGAAATTGTGATTAATCGTTCAGCCCTAGTTATTTTAGTCGATAAAGTTTTAAATGAGGATATTTTTCTTATACAAACGCTTCACTCCAGAAGGCCTTTATTAACCCCCCAGAGCCCTGTGGAGCACTTTTATCATGGATGGATGCACTTTGATGGACTTCAAAACAGAAATGGCCATTCACTGCCATTATAAAGCTTGGAAGAGCCAGGACATTTTTTTTTATATATCTCCGATTGTAAATGTCTGAAAGAAGAATGTCATATACACCCAGGATGGCTTGAGGGTCAGTAAATCATGGGGTAATTTTCATTTTTGGGTGAACTATCCCTTTAAACACTTCCAGTGCTATTAATAGCTCACACTGGATTCCTAATGAATCACATTTTAAGCTGTAGTACAGTATGTGTATTATTAAGCTTATACTGCAGGTGACAAAATGGGCAATTAAATCATTAATAGCAATTATTCGTATGACAATTGTAACCGGTTATTCCGCGTAACTCTAGCTCCTCCACGTTTACACGTGCTGAGATTGGGTCATAAAAGCTCACCTATACAGCTTTGTGATTCACACTGGGTTTCCCTTCGCAGCACCATTTCCTATGTCGAGAGCGCCCTCATTCTGTAGTGATGGATCTGATCACGCGCACCAAAGACGCTGTGCGAGAGCTGGACAACCTGCAGTACAGGAAGATGAAGAAGATCCTGTTTCAGGAAACCCTAAATGGCCCCACACAGGAAGGAGGAGAGGAAGAAGAGGTACATCCAAAGGCTTGTCAACCTTTGTCTTTCTCTTCTTTGATCCTTCTATCTACTTCAGCCCATTTTCTGCTCTTTTGTTATATTGTTGTACACTACAGAAAATAGGAAAAGATCATGACATGTTTTCGTGTGTGTGTGTGTGTAGGAAACAGAGCAGTACCTCCTGCAGACAGGCACGGTCAACAGTATGGAGAGCTCGCAGTCTGTGCCCTCCATGTCCATCAGCGCCAGCTCCCAGAGTTCCTCAGTCAACAGCCTGGCCGATGGCTCAGACGACAGTGCTGAGATGGCCATGATGCAGGAGGGAGAACAGACTGTCACCTCTAACAGCTCTATCATACACCGCCCCACTGTACGTATTCACAGCGTTAGAACACACACAATCTTATCTAATTGTCCTTTTCTTAACTTAACTAATTTGTTTTTGTTCATCAGACGCGTGATAATATTTATGACGATCCTTATCAGCCGGAGATGGAGTCGCAGCAGCAGCCGGCGTCGGCCGCTCGGAGGAGGGTGCACAGAAACCGAGACCATTTTGCCACCATCCGCACAGCCTCACTGGTGAGCATCTGACTGACCTGCAGCTCAGAGTCCTTTTTATTTTATTTTACAGATCTGAAGTTAGGATAGACAACATTGTCTCTCCTTTTCTTTCCAGGTGACCCGTCAGATTCAGGAGCATGAGCAGGGCTCAGCTCTGAGGGAGCAGATGTCTGGGTACAAGCGCATGAGAAGGCAGCACCAGAAACAGCTGCTGGCTCTGGAGAACAAACTCAAGTCTGAGATGGATGAACATCAGCTCAGGCTGGACAAAGAGCTGGAGACCCAGAGAAACAACTTTGGAAGTGAAGCAGACAAGCTGAGTAAGAAACATCAGGCCATCCTGGAAAAAGAGGTGAGGGGTTTAAGAAAAATGACAATGATCATATTAGTCTTGTGATGTGCAAGAATGGGACTTTTAGGTAAAATATATTTAAATATAATCTCTGATTTAAATTTCACTACCAGAAAGGGAGTAGAGTTAAGTAAAAGTGCTTTTTTTTATAAAGTACAAAATATATTTTTTATTTTTTTTATTAAAGAAGTCTCTTATTTCCAACAAGGCTGCATTTATTTGATCAAAAATACAGTAAAACGATAGTGTTGTGACAGTTAATAAAATGTATTATTATTATTAACTTTTCTATTCAAATATTTTTTCTTTCTGTAATGGCAAAGCTGAATTTTCAAAATCCATTACTTCAGTCTTCACTGTTACATGATGATGATCTTTCAGAAATTATTCTAATATGCTGTTTTTGTTCAAGTAACATTTATTTTGTCATATTTTGGTGGAAACAGTGATCTATTTTTTTCAGGGTTCTTTGAGTTTTTGTGACATTGTCTTTACTGTCCCTTCTGATAATTTTTAATGCAACCGTGTTGAATAAAAGTATTAATTTCTTTTCTTTTTTTTAACCACACTGACCCCAAACCTTTGAACATTTGTGTATGTATTTTTAGTGTTTCTTATACATATTTATCTGGTGTGTTCAGATTAAAGCTGCGCAGACGGAAGAGAAGAAATTTCAGCAGCACATTTTGAACCAGCAGAAGAAGGAACTCAACGGCCTGCTGGATTCCCAGAAACGGCAGTACAGGCAACGCAAGGAGCAGCTAAAGGAGGTACACCCTCAAAGAGTCCACTCTTCATGTTTATGCATTTCAGAGTAACTTGATTTGCACAATATTCATCAACCCCATTACCTATCTTTAACTCATGTCACATACCTCCCTGTTTGTCTAGGAGCAGGAGAGGATGTAAGAATTTTTGTAAATTAAAATAAATAATAATGATAAATATAATGGGGGAAAAAACTGATGGTCACTTCTAGGGCTGCACGATTATGGGCAAAATGATAATCATGATTATTTTGATCAATATTGAGATCACGATTAATTATTTAATTAGAGATAAAGATTATTTGTTGATTTTAACCAAAACAAATTTCATTGTCACATAGGCTAATTATAACTAATAATTCACATCCATATTGCGCTACATTTCCTGCTAATGTACAAATATGTACATCAAAATAAAATCGGTCCTCTTATTCACCAAAATTCAGTGCATCTCCTTAAAGAATAAATACAAATAATAATTTATTATTTTATATTGTATTTATATTTTATATACATTGTATTTATAATTAATATTAGGATAGACTAGAGATATTATCTTCTGTTATAATTATTATTACCTATTATCCGACTGCACGAGACTTGTCTTTTGTGTGCATGTATGCGTGTATGCTTGTCACATAATGTCAAACATTATGTTAAAGATTATAACATCTTTGACAAAAAAAACCCCCACAAAAACACTTTAACATTTCCTGTAGCTATACCGTCACATCGCCTAGACAGCCTAGTTAGATATTTTGCTGCATTTTCTTCAAATGCAGTCTTTGCAGACATAACCATCTTCCTCACAGATGCCATTATCCTCTCCACAGCTCTCATGGCACCATGACTTCACTGACAACATTCCGATGGCGATGATTAAAATTCAGAGTCATTGTTATTTGAAGTCTCTCACGCACTATCGCTCGCGCGTAGACACACTCAGTCTCTCTCGCCCAGTTCGCTTTGCTTTTGTCCAGTCCGGCACCTCAGTCTACATCTAGAAACTAAGCTGCGCGGTTCGGGGAATAACTGATTATTGGCTCTTGGAGTCACGTGATCAGACAGTGGTTTACGGACCGCTAGATTGGCTTTGCAAAAAAAAATACAAAATGAATACGGATCATTCTATGAACGGAATGACGCATTTTAAATATCACACGATCACGCGAATTTGATCGTGGGAAGCCGTGGTCGTGATTAAAATTCGATTCATCATGCAGTCATCCCGTTCCAGAAAAGCAACAAAATTGACGCAGGTCAGTGGAACGAAAATAGTAAAGTTGAGAAAAATGGCGCGTTTTTTAAAAGTTTAACTGATTTTAACTTGAGCGCCACATTTTTAGAGCGCTGTGCTATGTTATGCTAGATGCTGCAAAAGACGTGAAAGCAACGGTCATGCTCGTCCCTCTAGTTGTGTTTACAGAGAAAAATAATAAAAGTAGAGCATTGGAATGGAAAAACACGTTCTGTGTGAACGGCCCCTTACCTTGCTCCCTATCTAACATAAAGCAAAATTCCCTACGGATTACAAATTCAAACAAAATATGTACATAAATTAAGAGTAAAAACACGCTCAGCGTTCGCACGCTCTCTTACAGTTACGCAAAGTTCGGACCGCTGTCAGTTGTACATGTTTACATGAGAAAATTCATTAAAACAGTGGTTCCCAAACTGGGGTACGCGTTCACCAGGGTGTATGTGAGGTGACAGGGTACGCAAACTAAATAATTTGTGCCGTTCAATTAATTCTACCCCACCTTAAAATAACATTAAAACCAAGCATGTATCTATAACAGGCAAAACGCAGTAAATACATGGCATCTGAATGACTCTGACTCACTCATGTTAAATGCCTCGGGGTATACGCCAGTCTAAAAAGTTTGGGAACCACTGCATTAAAATATCACAATTCTAGATCACGGAAAAGAGTGAAACCCAAAAACCAGCCTGCGAAAGGGAGAGAGAAAGAAGAGAGCAAGTACGCAACGCATAACACGCCAAATATGTAGTATCATTCTCCCCAAATCGCACCCGTATTACAAATGCGTCCACACATGTAACACTTTCTTTTGCCACCCTAAAATCCTTCCCCATGGCAACAGGAGCTGAATGAGAACCAGTCCACACCGAAGCGAGAGAAGCAGGAATGGCTGGTGAGGCAGAAGGAGTGTATGCAGCAGATCCAGGCTGAAGAAGAGGCTTCTTTATTACGGCGACAAAGGCAGTATTACGAGCTGCAGTGCAGACAGTATAAAAGGAAAATGCTGCTCGCGAGACACAATCTGGAGCAGGACCTGCTTAGGGAGGTGAGACGAACATGAGTTATTGTGTGCTTATCCCTTTCTTTTTTTGCTTTCTAAATCACTTTCTTTGCCCTTTTATCTATGAATCTCTTTCTATGCATAATCCATCCTTTTTTGTTTTCATTTGTCCCTGTAGGACCTGAATAAGCGTCAAACCCAGAAGGATCTGGAGTGCGCTATGCTGTTGAGACATCATGAGTCCACTCAGGAGCTGGAGTTCAGGCAGCTAGCACTGGTTCAGCGTACTCGGGCCGACCTGATCCGAACGCAGCACCAGAGCGAACTGGCCAATCAGATGGAGTATAATAAGCGGCGTGAGCAGGAACTCCGTCAGAAACACGCTGTGGAGGTCCGCCAGCAACCTAAAAGCTTAAAGGTGGGGATAGCTTTTTTACTTGCTTGGTGGGGTGTTTTTGTCCCTTTTTGATTTTATTTTCTTCAAATGATGAGAATAATAGTGCATTATATTTGTTACATAAATTCAAATTCAAATTGAATTGGGCAAAAGGGCATTTTGAATTCAGTTCATGGGCCTACACCTCATGAAACATTCCAGTGATGTAAAAACACACCATTTATCACATTTGACCCTTCTCATGAACAAAAAGTAATCTGTTTTTTCTCCCTTCATATTTTCATACTTCGTTCTAATTTAACAAATGGAATCATTATAAATCCAAAATGGATAAACCACTTGAGTATTTGATCTCTACATGGGCCGAAATGAAACGCCCCTTTCCACTGATTGGTCAAATAAACATCAAACTGTGCCGTCATCAGTTGTTTATCAGTTCCTCACAACAGAATAATAGTCATCCGCTGCTAAAGTTGTACAGATTCTTAAAGCGTCTACATTTCAACTCTATCTCATCAAACGATTGACCAGGGCTTTCTTCTGTGTAGCTTCTGTGCTAACTATGTGTGCCAGAGAAATTATAGGTGCTGTTATAAGCGTTTATTTCAGAAATATAAATGTACCTCTCATCTGCTCCCACATAACCCATTAGTCTACTTATTCAGCACACTGCCTGTTTTATTTTAGCTGGCCAACTCTTAAAATCTGTGAGACAAAGCTTGACAATGCACTGAACAGCGCGGAGCAAATGTATTTAGATTGTAGTGAAGCATGACCAGTATATTTTTTAGTGTCAATGCAGCAGTCATAACTTTTGTTTTAGGCAATACACTGAGATTATTTAATTAATGCCAAGTATGAATTGATGTAACTTCCAAAGAAACATCACAGAACTGTTGTGCGAGCGTAGACGCACAGGCTGGTGTTTCATTCCTGAATGAGTCCGAGTCTTTGAACAAATCTGTTGAGTGAGTGATTCAATGACTTGACAGCCACTTGATTTTTATTCCTAAATAAATCTGCGTTCTGACATTATTCTCATTACATTATGCAATTGCTGTGTAAATGCATCTACAAGCGATGTAAATACATCTACACTTCTTCAGTGCAAAGATGACTTGCTGATACAGATTTTATTGGTGACAGCCTATAGTGTCATATGATTCTAATTGAATAGACTCAATTTAATAATTTAAGATTACATACATTATTTAATAAGGTTAGAAAAAAAAATCCTTGGTAAAAATACCAATGTAAATCTATTTGAAGGGCAAATATTTTCCCTTATAGGGAAAGTTAATTTCTGACAGTAGCTGCGTTTACATGGACCCTTATAATCGGATTGAAGGCTCAATCGGATTGAAAAACCTTCATGTAAACACCTTAATTGATCCGATTGAGCTCGATCCGATTGAAATTTCGATCGGATTGAAAGGGGTGGTTTATTCCTTTTGTAATCCGATCAAGCGAACATGTAAACACTTAATCGGACTGAAAACCAAATCTGAAAGGAATGCGCATGTGCAATGACGTAGAAATGACGTAATGACGTATGACGCACTGTTGTTTTTGAAGGGAAGATGGCGTGCGGTAAGCAAAATTGGTCTGTAGCAGAGACCACTTTGTTTCACTTTCACTTTCATCCACAAACGCCTTGTTCTGGGCTCTGGCAGAGGCATTTAAATTGCTTGATAAATACAAGCAGCACGGCACAGAACATCACGTGCTCGTCGTCTCCTAATTAGCAGCTGAAGTACGTAAATGTTAAATCTGATTTTTAAAACAAAAAAAATAAGCAATGGTAAGAGGCTGGCTGTTATGCGCATCTCGGAACGGCGGCGGGAATCGTCTAGTGCACTGATTGTGCGTAACTGCGCATGTCTAAAACGATCAAATCAGATGTAAAGCTTGTGACATGTAAACGCGCACATCAACCCGATTACTTTATTTGTCGTCCATGTAAACACCTTGTTCGGATTCTTTAATCGGATTGATTTAATTCGGATTGAGCCATGTAAACGCAGCTAGTGATGGCAATAAATGTAAAAATACTCATCTCTGGCTTTATTGTTCAAAGTGTTATTTCAAAGTGTACACTTGAATCAATACTGGTCTGCGCTTCACATCAATATAGCCTAAATGCATTTGCTCTGCGCTGTCCAGTGTATCGCGCAGCTTTGCCACACAGATTTGTATATAAGTTCAACTAAATAAAACAGGTAGTGTACCAAATATGTAGGCTAGGGCTGCATGTAGGCTGTGGATGTGCATGTGCAGATGCGATGTTAATGAGTATGAATATTTAGAGATGAACTCATTTCATGGCACTCATTGGTGAATTTATGTCTACACAGAAGAAATTATTGTCTAGGCTCTGCCCCGGTACAGTTTTTGTCAAGCCATTTATTAGTCTGCTTGTTTGATGAGAAAGAGGTTAAATTCGGTTGCAATAAACGCTTTAAGAATCCGTACAAATGTAGCAGCGGATGACACTTATTCTGTTGAGTTGAACGGTTGATGGCACGGTTTAAAGTTTAGTTGACCAATTAGTGGAAAAGTGCGTTTCATCGCCTGCCATGTAGAGTTCCAATATTCAAGCGGTTTATCCATTTTGATTTTATTGTGTTTCCATTTGGTGAATTAAAACAAAGTGTGATGAAAACAAAACAAAAATATGAAAAAATGACAAGATTGGTTTATTTATGTTCAAGAGAAAGGTTGAATATGTGATCAATGTTTTTTTTTTTAGTTTTCCTGTTTTGACGACAAAATCTAGTAAACAAACTATCCGAAGTTTTTTTGATGTCGACTTGCAGCGACTTGAGTGCTCAAATATGTTTTTTGTTCTCTCAGACGAAAGAGCTCCAGATCAAACGTCAGTTCCAAGACACCTGTAAGATTCAGACACGGCAATACAAAGCCCTGCGTAACCATCTCCTGGAGACCACGCCCAAATCAGAGCATAAAACCGTTCTGAAGAGACTCAAAGAGGAGCAAACGCGTAAACTGGCCATCTTGGCCGAACAGTACGACCATTCCATCAGAGACATGCTGTCCACACAGGCTGTGAGTAAGGCAAGGAGAGACCATCTTTAATGCTTTTTTTTTTTTTTTTTTACTGGTGTATACTCTCTAACTGATGTGCAGTTACATAATAATGAATGCATACATTTACATGCATGGGTCAATCTCAACAAAACTGGACCAGAACATGTCCAAACGTTTCACCCCAAAATCAAAATAATATTTTTTTATTTTCAGTGGGATATTCTTATGTTTTTTAATCTGCATAAAATAAAAGCTGTTAACAAATGCTATTTAATAAAAATTAAGTAAATTAATTACAATAATGTGAAAATGAAAAGAAAAATCTTGTGGTCCTTAAATAAATTCAGTATTTCTTCTTTTAATTTTAAGGTGAAATATGATGGGGAATGTTTTTGACTGGTTTTGGGAGGTTTGCCTACTTATGGTTAATCAACAGATCCTGAAACCTCCAAGTCCTAAATCTCTTTATTGGCTGCTTCTCTACTGATATCGGACCTTTTTGTTTTCCCATCAGTTGCGATTGGATGAGACCCAGGAGGACGAGTACCGAGCACTGCGCATGCAGCTGCAGCAGGAATTGGAGCTGCTAAATGCCTATCAGAGCAAAATAAAGATGCACACAGACACACAACACGAGAGAGAGGCCAAAGACCTGGAGCAGAGGGTGTCTATACGGAGAGCTCTTCTTGAGCAGAGGGTGAGAGAGAAATTGAGTGAATATTAGTGATGAATGTTTTATGATGGCTCTGTTCTAAAACCTAATGAGCTGCTGTAATATTTACACTACATTTCAAAAGTTAGGGGATCTGTTAGATAAAAAAAAAATTATACTTATTATATTTAGATCAAAAGTGACAGTAAATATGTTAAATGGCATAGAAAAAGTATCAAGGTTTCCAAAAAAATATTAAGCAGCACAACCCTTTTCAATATAATAAGACTATAATGAGATTTATTGAGCACTAAATCAGCCAATTAGAATGATTTCTGAAGGATCATGTGACACTGAAGACTGGATCAATGATGCTGAAAATGCAGTTTTGCCGTCACAGGAATACATTACATTTTAAAACATTAAAATAGAGTAAGTATTAGACTTATTGCAAAAACATTTGTATCATATTGATGTCTAAAGCAGAATCCTAATTGAAAATTGACCTTTTAAGTGACTGATTTGAAATGCTTTACATGGGCAACAACTCCTTATTCAAATAGTACAAAGACACCAGAAACTCACAATTAATTTCAGTAAGCTGACACTGATACTATAATGAGAATCAAAAGACATGCAATTCTAAGACATGCTTCTAATTTGTTCTCTTTCTGTTCCCTTTTGTTTTGTTTGTTTTTCAGATTGAGGAGGAGATGTTGTCTTTGCAGAATGAGCGTTCTGAGCGAATCCGGGCTCTGCTCGAGCACCAAGCTCGAGAAATCGAGTCGTTCGACTCGGAGAGCATGCGTCTGGGCTTCAGTAACATGGCTTTGAGTGGAATCCCTGCTGAGGCTTACAATCAGGGCTACCCCAACCCTCCTTCCTCCGGCCCTGGGGGCTGGCCGTCCCGTCCTGTGCCTCGTTCAGGCAGTCAGTGGAGCCATGGCGTCCAAAACTCAGTGGCGCCGCCCTCCTGGCGAAGTCAGAACAGTACAGCCGGGTTCAGCCGAGCGGAGCAAATCTCCAGCCGGGAGAGAGATCGAGAGAGAGATTTAGAGGGAATGGGTGCCCGTGGCTTTCCGAGCTCTCGCTCCTCTGCCTCGTCTGCGTCGTCGTCGTCATCTTCGCATCATCACCTCCGCTACATACCGCAGCATTACCACCACCAGAGTACGCCACACCTTTACCGCGACAACCGAGAGAGGGAGTGGGGAGGTGGTGGTAGTGGTGGTGGAGGAGGAGGAGGTGGAGGTGGTCACCACTCCTCTTCATCCTCCTCTCATGGCCACTCGCATCACATTTCTTCCCATGGCTCTTCCCAATCCCTTGCTCTCCTCCCTCCTCCACCTCCTCCTCCACCCATCTCACTTTCCACATCTTCTCCCCAGTCCTCCTCCTCCTCTTCCTCCTCTCAGAGTGGCTATGGTGGAAGGGGCGAGAGCCTGGCTGTGAGGGGCCCCAGCCTGATGGCTCTGAGAAACAGTCCAGGACCCCTTCGGAGAACCGCCTCGGGCGGAGGTGCCGGTGGGTCGGGCGGGGACGGAGGTTTGAGTCGGAGTACATCAGTGACGTCGCACATCTCCAACGGATCCCACCTCTCCTACTCGTAGGAAGTCAGACAGGAAGTTCAGAACATTTTGCGGGCTTTAGCAGGGGAGAAAAGCCCTGGACGTAGCTCGTTTAGGAGTTAAACGGAGGCGAGGAGGAGAAACCGTATTTAGATGGTCAGACCTTTACTTACAAGAAGATAGATCTCAGGGTTTCCGAGGGATAGTGATTCGGGAGGGCTCAGGGTTTAGATCGGGAACAGAAAAGACGAGATGTACTGTTACAGGAGCAGAAAGCTATACTGTTGAGTGTGTGGGAGGGAAAGGATGAAAATAACACAGGTGGTGCCAATGCTGTAGATTGGGCTCATCCTTAACTGGTCCATTTTAGTTTTATTTTATTTTAAACGGTCAGACAGACCCATTGAATTCTGCTCTTTCATGTCCAGGTATTTTCTTGCACGTCTAAAGGTTTAAGATTTGAACTTTTTACATATATTATTTTATGCTTAATCCTGGTTCATGTTAAGCTGAATTCATTTAGTGCAATTCAAGGGTTTCATTTTTAAAAGAATAGTTTGCCAAAAATGAAAAATCTGTCATTGTTTACTCTCTCATGTTGTTGCAAGCTCTACATACTGTTGTTATTTTTTTTTTCATAGAACACAAAAGGAGAGTTTTTGGAGGATCTTTTAAGCAGCACTTTTATATGCAACAAGAGTTCTTGGGACTTCAGAGTTTTCTGAAGCCATTTGAATGCTTTGTTTGAGCAGATCAAAATTTGGGTCTAAAAAAAATAATAGTACATATTCATGCATCCACAAATTGCTTGGATTTTCATGCGTCAGAACCAAATGTAGTTCGCTTTGTCTTTTTTAGAGCTATGAACCTGTGTTATTTGAAAAAGAGCTGGTTTAAAGGGAAAATTTACCCCAAAAATTTAAAATCTGTCGTCATTTACTCGCCTGCATGTCGCCCCCAAACCCGTATGACTTACTTTCTTCTGTGGAACATATTAGAAGATATTTTGAGAGCGTTCTTTAAACATTCTCGTTTTGCTGCAGAAAGTAAGTCATGGCAGAATTTTCATCTTTAAGCTCTTTCTAATATCTATGTGTTTTGCAGGTAAATAACAAAATGCAGGTTTAAAACGACATGAGGGTGCGTGAAAAATGGCAGAATTATTCATTGACTCTGAGCGTCTCTTGAGTTTGAGCCAGAGGATGAGTCCTTTTCAATTTGACTGCTAGCGAGCGAGTCGGATGCAATAGAAGGAGCTGTAGCATGTGCAGAAACTTGTGGAAGGAAGAGGTGTAAACTGAGGAACTAAAAGGGTGATTTTTGTGTAATTATGTAGATAGTACTAAAACAATACTAAAAGAACATCAATCAGTGATGGGTTTTAAACTGTACATTTGTATTTGAGTCAAGGAAGGGAGGCAGTTTTTTATTTTGAAATGATTTTCTTATTCTGTATTCTTTTGTTTCGTTTTTTTAAACAATGCCACATGTCATACTGCCATCTAGAGGCTCAACTGACCTAAAGCAACTCCGCCCACTGTCCTTATAAGGGCAAGCTGCCATTTAAGTTGTTTGGTTTAGGTTTAAACTGGGCTTTCATTCATTGTCTGTTTTTAGCATAGATGTGATAAGATTACTTTTAAAAAGAGATTGAACCTGGCTAGGTGTGTAAGCCGTCTCCTTGACTATAAATGCACACTGTAAATATGATGTACATGTCCATAAGAGAGTTGGGTTACAGGTTTCTGTGCATGAGAGTGATGTACAGAGACCATTTGTATACAAACATACGCAACAGACGTTTATATGACTTTGAGTATATAAATATGTGTATAATACATCTCCTGTGGAAGGGTTGACGGGGAAAGTCATCAGATTGTTTTCTGTTCAACACTTTTGATCTATATTGTACTTATACAACGTGTATATACAAGCACTAACTCTTATTTAGGGTAATAATAATTTTGCTATGTGAATTGGAAAGTGGGACATAAAAAATAGATACTGTCATTATTATTACACCTACTACTGCCGCTGCAATATTTGTGTTGTACACTAATTTTTCTTTTTACAATTTCTTTTTCTCTTTTTTTTTAAAGACAGTTGTTGTTGTTTTTATCAATGCTTACCACTAGGTGGGAAATGTTGGCAGTGTCACAGTAAGAATTTTGAGTCTCGTTTTAGATTATAAAAATAATAAAAAGGACTACCTATCCCAGCATTCCTTGTTACATCTCAGGGTAGGAGTCTTTTGTGCAGTGCGTTGTCAGGAGAGTAGTATTTTAGAGCCAGTATTAAACTTGTACAGAACATTTTAAGAGATTTTAGCTGTATAGAACATTTCTAGACAACTGTAAAGTGTCTCAAACACCCCCCCCCCCCCCCCCCCCCCCCCCCACCCCACCCCTTTGATCCAGCAGGCTTTCCCCCTCCATCTTATTTTCTGGAATGCATTACTTTTGTTTTTGCTTACAAAATTTGTATGTGTAAAATGGACACAAGGCAACACAAGCTGTTTACATTGACAACCAAAATCTCCAGCATACCCTTAAGAACGTGGTGAAAGATGAAGCTAGATTTTGCCAGTATAATGTAAAAAATTTTTCCTTTGGAAAAAACCCGAAATCTTTTGTGCTCCCACACTGCCAGCTCTGTTTAGACACCAGCGTTCACTCGGACTCTCCCTCGGCCTCCTGAACCAAGGAGACGTGCAGTACCTCACTTCCCTGTGCCTGGCCAACCGTTTTCAGTGTTCACTTTACTTCACAGCGCCTCCCCGCCCATCACCACATTCCCTTATGTCCTTTCTTGCTTGGTTACTAACATCTATGGACAGAAGAGGAGACAAAAATCCTCAGCCCATCTGTAACTCTGGGCTATCATATAATGTGTTTACAGCAACACACGCTGGATTCTTATTAGTGTATCCTCTTTTAGGGGGTGTTTCAATATCTGGTGGTAGAAACTTGAGGTAAATATATGAAAATACTTTCATCATCCTGCAGTGTTTAAAGGACTAGAGCTATAAGGGTGCAAAGGCAAATGCTGTTGCAGATGTGTGGAAAAGTGTGTGTAGCCTGCGCTGAAATGTATTGCAAAATTGTGATGTGTGAAAGGCTGATGGAGAGCATGGTTGTTCAGGGAGCTCAGAAAAAAGGCCAAATTACATTCAGGTGAAATGATTACAGGAGAACTCTTTTAACACATGGGTTATAGAACTTGTACAGAAAATGATTAACAAGTCATTAAAAAAGGATAAAAACAAAATGACCTTTCCTGTGTGATCTGTCTGGACTAATGCACACTTTGTTTTCAGCACTTTTAGCCTGTTTTGTGAATGGTGAGAATGTGCATCTGCCATGCACAGACACCCTGGTGATGTTGAAGGTAGAGGAAAGACAGTTTCCATAGAGACCGAGGCCATAAGTGGAAATTACTGGTTGCTTGCAAAAAAAAGACACATGTTTGTTCTGGTGCAGAGCTATTTTTAGTAGTCAGCAAACTACTCCCATGTATATGATATTTTGCAGTAATGTACTGTTTTAAATGTTCTATTTTTCTGTTCTTGTTTAAATGGCATTGAGGTTAAAACGGCTGAACAACAGATACAGTTGGTACAAGATAGAATAATTTCCAACCTGATAATTATAATTCTAGTCAATGTGTGGCGTATGATTTTGGAAATGTTCCTTGTAAGAATGTTAGTTACTCCTTTTTTTGCAGGGATATTTTGTTTTTTGGTGATTAACCTTATTTAATATATAAAACTTATACACAATGTTCTCTACTTGTTATGTTTAGGTTTGTTTAGTAACTGACCTTCACATAACTTTGCTGGATGTGAAAACAGTTGTGTCTGTTTAAATGTTAAATTGTTCTTAAGCATATAGCCTACAGCCTATTTTGTAACGTTAAACAGTACGGCTGACATTGACATTAGTAAAAATACATTGGATTAATGTAGACTTGACTCGTTTATATGGTCACATCATTTTTATAAAAGTGGGATAATGCACATTTTAGCAAAAACGGATCCTTTTTTACAAAATAGCTAAGTGCCCCATAAGCGGATTTATTTAGTTATAATGACCGACTGTAGCCACACTAAAAAAAAAAAAAAGTTACGGTAAAAGACTAAAAATGCTTCGGTGAAAAGCTAACTGTAAAACCTAAAATGTAAAATTTAACGGATTTGTATTGGAGGGAGATAGATAGATAGATAGATAGATAGATAGATAGATAGATAGATAGATAGATAGATAGATAGATAGATAGATAGATAGATAGATAGATAGATAAAAATGACGTAAGACAGTACGACGGTGCAAATGTATAATATGCTGGAAAAACCTAATGTTTTGCTAATTATGTTTTCATTGCCGTTATCCCACTGTTCAGTTCTGTCAGTGAGTGCACACAGCTGATTTGGGGTCAGCCGTGGCACGTGATGCTTTTTAAGGATAGAGCGCGTTCCAATTAAAGGGGAGGATTCCTTTGACGGCGTGCGCGCGTATGGACATCATGACGTCACGCGCCACGCTCAACTACAGGGAAATAGAAACCTAGAAGAGAAATTTCAGGGATCCGTCCAAATAAAAGCGCTCGTTACCATGACCGAAGAAAATATCTTCCTGTTCGTCCCGAATTTGATCGGTGAGTCAATCGAACGAGTTAACGAGCGCGGATCGTGAGCGCGCGACCGAGTTCGGCGCATGTTTAACCGCTGCTGCCTGACTGATAGTTATTTCGTTAAAAACATATGTAGCTGCTATAACTTAAAGGTCACGGACGTTTTGTTTAAATATGCGTAACGTTACAGTCTGTACGACTAGCGTCTAGTCTGCATGATCGTTGTGTTTTACAGCGGTTGTTTTGACTTCCTGCGGATGTTTGACATGATGCAAGGCTGTCACTGTAATGCACTAACATTAGACTGTGATTGAAGCTCATTTAATACGGCACATTCATCCACCAATAGTACTGCCATTGTAGTATAAAAGATTTAAAGTCGACATGAAACACAAATTCACCCTATTTTATACATACATGCATGCATACATACATACATACATACATACATACATACATACATACATACATACATACATACATGCATGTTGTTAGTTAACAATTTAATCCGTGTGCATGTTTCTTTTTTATTTCATGTTTCTTTCTTTAGCCATATTTTAAATGTCACTCCTGGACCTCTCAGTGAAAACGAGAGACTTCTCTCTGGTGACATTTGCAGGACTTCTCCAATTATTTAGTCTGCTTAAAGTTGCCCCATTATGCCTTTTCCCATATCACCATCTGACCAGTCAGAGTGTCCGAACTGTTTCAGACACTGCAAAAAGATGTGATGCTGCAATGTATATTATGGTTAAAGTGGTTTTGTAGTGGCACATAATTGGGGCACTTTAAATTCTGCATATAGGGCAAATACAGGTTGAATGGGACGCTTTTTCAAAATGGGGAAAAAGTGTCCCAATCAACCTTAATTCACTTCTATCTACCTCCACTTTTGAGTGCAATGCACACATCTCAAAAACAACAATAAATATTACTTCCTTTCCCTCTTGCAGACATCTCTTCTCTGGTGAAGTTTTTTGACACGAGAGCCGGACAACCTGTCACTTACATTATATCACAAAAATGGCAAACCACAACGATCCAATTAATTCCCACCCTACATTTTTTCTTGTTCAAGAAGCCGTATCACTCAGATATAGGCTACATCACGATAGGGAAGAAAAGTACTACGTCCAATTCGTAGTACCCGTGTATGCATGTACACTTCCTTTTCATATGCGTTCTTTGAATCTTTTCCACACTTTCAATAGGATATGCCCGTATTGTACTGGCTCTGGTATCCTTCTTCTTGATGCCCTGCTGCCCGGGTCCGGCTGTGTTTTGTTACCTACTGAGTGCCCTGTTGGATGCCTTCGATGGACATGCAGCCCGTGCTCTTAATCAAGGTAGTGATCTGAAGCTCTGTGTTGTACATTATTCCTCTTTTTGTGCTTTGCTCACTCTTTGTACCCATCCCTGCCTTTTCCTTAGGTACAAAGTTTGGTGCCATGCTGGACATGTTGACTGACCGTTGTGCCACCATGTGTTTGCTGGTGAATCTGGCACTGCTGTATCCGTCCTACACTTTCCTGTTTCAGCTCAGCATGTGTTTGGACGTGGCCAGCCACTGGCTGCACCTTCACAGGTGTGTCCAATATCTTATCCAATATTTTATCCAATAAAGGAATTAGTCCTAAAAAACGATGCATTTTTGAACTTCTGGCTCCATTGTCCCAAGGTCAATGTGTTTTGTTTTTGGTGAAAAGCTTGAAATAAGGTCTGTGTTTGACATAAGCTCAAGATAACCTAAAACACAGAAGTATACATAAGTAATACACCACACATAGATTTTTTTTTTTAAAGCTTTTACGTGTTTTGAAGAAGGCAGTTGCTGACAAGTGGCTAAATGGGGCTACAGAGGTTCTTGGGGACATTAAATGGCATCATGCTGAACGGGAAAACACATCTGCTCAATAGTCTGCTTTTACAGCCTCGTTGTGTTTATATGGTAATAATCACGTTCTTGCTAACTTTTTTAACTCAAACTTTCCAGCTTGTAGATTTTAAATAAAAACTGAAAGAGTTTTCGGACACTTAGTGGTGACAATGAAGTTATACCACTGTGTTGTAGTGTGTTTATATAGCTTGTTTATCACTTCTGCCGATTTTATTAAGGCTTCGAAATTCATAAAAGTTGGGTTAATTTGTAAAGATTATCATGATGAACAAAATGTCATGAACTTATGTTGGTCACAGAGCTTATTTTTTGCAATTATCACAATGACTTCCGGATTGACCTACAAAATGACATCATTCCTGCATAACTCTATGGCCACATACACACTCAGCTAAATTCGGTTGTCAATTCACCTTGTAGTGCTTAATTCTGTTCTGTGCACACACACAGTTCAGTCATTTAATGGAGTGACAACTGCATTTACAGAATTCTACACATGTACTGAACCAAACTGAACAACAATTTTTTAATGGCGTTTACACGTGCATCGGAGATGTGTCTTTCTTTTGTATGCGATGCAAGTATACCACAGGGAAAGAGGTACAAGCCTTGACTCATTTGTATTGAAGAGCAGGAAGAACATAATAATAAACATAAATAGATCCAAATGCTTTATATTAGAAGTAAGATATTGTGGTCCACAGTTGCCCCCTTTATTCATTCCATTATAAACCGTATTGCTTTATGAGCCAGGCCTAAACAACAAGCCCAAAAGCTCTTATAATAAGAGGACATGGCAACACTTCAAGAGAGTGCTCTGCGAAGCAGCCTTTCGAGCATAAACAAACCACGACGCCTCTGTCAACGGTGGTTCGGTGAAAATTAAGTCTTTTATAGCCGTAATGTTATCTTGGTCAAAAATACGGTAGTACCAAATGCGTGAGAGGCCAGAACATTGCTATGGTTACCGATGAGTCAAGCAATGCTATTTTGGGAGTGAGTTGTGTTCCGTACACACACAAAACAATAATTTAGGGGATTAACTCCTGTATTTAAGCTATTCACTCCTGAAACTTCACAGTGTGTACACGGCCTATAAGCACCAGCTGATATGTGCATTCATAAAGCAGATTCAAGACTGTAGAGGCTTAGTAATCTCTCTTTATCTTTACAGATGATCTCACCCCAAGCTGGTACACACAGGCATAGGCTACGTAGTCATTTTGTCTAGACTGGCACTGTTCACTTGTGCAACATGGGACGCCACAGCAACCCCCGCACATAGCTCTCTGATGCACGCTACACTTGTCTAATTGCTAATTTGCTGTCTGCTTTCATTCCAGTGAAATTGCCAAATGTAATGTGCCTACATTACCGATATAATACTGCTGACAAACAATTGCATTTTTATTTTAAAAGTCTTGAGCTATATTTGAAAGCACAATCTCTCACATTTATTGGAATTTATTATACCTCTAATACCCCCCGTTATTAAAAATATTTAGATTTACATTGTAACAATTTATATTAATCCTTATTCAAATCAGTAATTTATTAGATGCATATCAGAATATTGGTTAATGTTCATTTCAAATAATCAGAGATTATTTTATATATCTTCTCTTAGAGTACAAAATGGATCTCCGCTCACCCCTAGAATTCAGTTTTATTATTTAATTTATTCATGCATTTTATAGTAAATGTACCTATGCATAAATAATTGTTAAAGTTGGCATGAAATGGAAACTTGATCTATTTTGCAAATGCATTTTAATGATCCTTATTTATTTTTATTTATTTATTTTTAGTTATCAAAATCAATTACCAACACTAATAGATTATGTAATGCATTTCAGAACATTAGAATATGAATGTAGATACAAATAGGCAGAAATATATATAAACAAAAATGTATTGATCTCCACAGATTCTAGAATCCAATTTTATAATAGATTATTTAAATATATTGTATTTAATTGAAGTACCTCTGTGACCTACATAAATCGTTTTAATAATATGGGTGTGTGTTTTTTCTGGTTCTTTTCTTCCAGTTCCATGATGAAGGGAGCAACTAGTCACAAAACCATTGACCTCTCTGGAAACCCCATCTTACGACTCTACTACACATCCAGGGTAACATCCTTACTCACGCTCATTCATTCACACAGTCAGGAACTCCCATCAAAAGCTTAATGGGTTGTTCTTAAAGTATGCATATCTAGTGAAGAAGTTCCCATGTTCTGGCTGTTCTGACATCAGTGTTTTTTTCCACAGCCGGTGCTGTTTTTTATGTGTATGGGGAATGAACTATTCTTCTGTCTGCTTTACGTAATGTACTACATCGAGGAACCCCAGGGTGAGAATCTGCTGGCTTTTTCTGACTATCTTGCTTTATTATTTCACTATTGTCCCTCTTTCCTTTTGCCAGTTTTATTCATTGAAGTGGTATTGAATTCATATGTACACTACAACAATGTTAAAGGACACCGATTACATTTGACTAACCCAACCATTTTTGAATGACTTCTCTCTTTCCGTCCAGTGTGGCTGCAATGGCTGCTGGGAGTTTGTGCCGTGATCTCTCTGCTGAAGTCTGGCATTAGTCTCCTCCACCTCATCACCGCCTCCCGCAACATGGCTGCTATCGACGTGGCTGACCGTGAGAGAGAGCGGAGCAAAGCACAATGATAGATGAGAGCATACACAAACCAAGAAAACAGACGAAGTCAGAGCGAAGATGATGAGCAGAAAAAAGTGTTATGAGAACCTCGGCAAGTATAATAGATGAGGATGAGATCATGGAAATCAATCATGGGACCTTGCAAAGCCTCACTGAGCATTTATATTTATTTGAAAATAGATTATCAATGGTATGATACCAGGGGAAATACCTTAAGAGTTTCATCCATATTCCTGTAGTTGTAATAGTTTCCCATTGCTGTTGATGGAACTAGTTGCACTAAGAGTGTACCACATTTATGTCATATTTGGGGTGTCATCATATTATTTCTATTTATTGTTTTGGTTTTTATTTGTTAATTGAATAATCATGCATAATTTTAATGGCATTTAGAATACCTCTGGTGTTTAAAAGCAACATTTCCAAACATACAACACATAAAAGACAGGCACATTCCAGACTTTAACTGAGAGTCACTCGAGTCACTATTTGGTGTTTGTTTTATCATTGGTTGTGTGGTATTTAATTATGAACTGAACTATCTGTAAACGATCCTGCTTTTTATTAGACTTTTATGTTTTCGTTGCAGGTCTGTCAAAGAACATTTATCTGTTTGAATATTAGTTTGAAGAGTGTGAAGCCATTACTATATACAATTGGCTCTGCCATTCATTTTGTCCAAAACCTTCTGAATGTATTATTGGGTTGTGGTAGAGGGGTAGACATACTGTTTTAGTGCTGTTGTTGTATAAATGATCAGAATTATGAGAGTTATATGATTGTGGAGAAAAGTTTTTTTTACTGTAACAGGTGATTTGACAATAAAGTTATCCTGACAAGATGCAGCTGTTATTTCTTTTATTTATTTAAATGATATTCTGCTGATATTCCTGTCAGCCCAGCAAACACAGAACCTTTTCAAGAGCATTTAATCCTACATAATATGTGTGATGATGTTTTTGGTTTATTTCTATGACTATAATAATGTATGGAAAACGAGTCTTTATATGCTGCTGGTGAAATGTTCCGTGAACGTTGAAGGAACGTTCTCTGAACCATGACGCGCACAACCTAAATATTTCCAGTCAGAAATGCTTCTAAAAAAAGCAATGTTCTGACAGAAAAAAATATATATATTGAAATGGGAACCAAAAAAACTTTGGTTGGGAGTGAGTCTGATATATGTGTTTTATCCCTTTGGGCGCGTACAATTATTATCGGCAGTGATCTAGAGCCGCTTATTATTTACAGCAGCTGCGTCTGCGTGCGTCTTTGCCTTTAAGGACCTGCGACATTTTCCCCCCATACGAACATCCAGTTGTCTACCACAGATAATCTTTGTGTTGTAGACTTAGGTTTTAGAGAAGAATGCGCTGATGGTTTCTTTTAACTGATCTCGATGATTATGGTGTAATTTGCGTCGGCCGAACACAAACGCCGAAGGGGCGCGAGAGGACGACACCGCGCTCGAGAGCATCGCGTGGAGGAGGGAACGAAGACACAAGAGGGGGTGTTCACTCAAAATATACTATCCCTTTAAAACAAGGGGGACACGGCGGTGGGGGAGAGATAGCGGGGCAGAGAAGACGGGATAAAAAAAGAAAAGGAAGAAAGAGCGAGGGTGGGAGGGTGAGAGTATTGCAGGGGAAAAAAAGGAAAAAATGTCATCCTCTCGATTGAAATGCCGAGGCGGAGCCATGGACGACGACCGGTGAACCGCTCGCCAGACACGAATGAGATTTAACGCAACGCCGAGGCTCGCGCAGATGCCGCTCGGGGCCTGGATGGAGAATCTTATAATAAAAAAAAATGATGGAAATATTTTTACCAACGCCATGCTACCGCTGAGAGCAAATGAAACATTAAACTGCCATTGTAATTGTATTATCTTTGCATGAATTATTGCACATCTGTCTAATTAACAAGAAAACATAAAATGCAGAAATTCATTTTATATTACATTTTAAGCATGATTGGCCACTGTTCTGTGGCAATGATGTGTTAATAACAGGGACGGTGATTGACAGCTGTCATTTCTTAATGTTTTTTTCGTATATTGAAATGTAAAATGGATATTAATTTATGATTGTCAGAGTAATTTGCATTCTTTCACTTTTTAAATTTCAATAACATGGCAGTTTTACATTTTGAATACAAAGCATACATATAATAAAATAGTGGAAGAAGTCGTTCATTGTGGGGGAAAAATCGACTAGTTGATTTCAAACGGCATCTGTCCTGTTCTACACGTCATGATGGATGCAGCTTGGAGCAATTTCCTCTTTCAGGTAAGAAAGACAAAGATTATATGTCATATAATCATGTTAAAAGCTATTTTGTTATTTAATTAGAATTCATGTCATAATAGTTAGCATTTGTCCATGATGGCACCGGTGTACTTTCATTCACAAGTTAAGGCATAAGAATGTTTAAAATCTGTGATTTTGCCCCTTCTCACAGACAACTCCGCCTTCACAGTCCCAATCTGACGCGACCCTCCAATCAGATCTTCTCCCGGAGCTCACGGATCCCGCTCAGGACCCGCCCCCTGAGCACATAGCCCCGCCCCCATCCACGGTGGACACAGCGGCGCTGAATGAGGAGCCTGTACCGGGTGAGGGAGGGGCAAAAGAGGACGGTGGGAAGGGAGAAAACGAGGTTAGACTGTTTGTAGTTGTGACTTTAGTGGCTGCCGGAGATCGGAGAATAATGTAAATGGGTGAGAATGATGATGGATCCATTTATTTGCATAAGGTTGGACTATTATTTAGGATTATTTATTTCTCTCTCCTATAGAGTGTGCTACATTTGGGTTCCTGCAGTAAATACATTTATCCATAAGGAAATTGATTTTGAACAATAACTTATAAACCTTTTAAGACCATCAAAATCCATCCAGAATCCATATTTGCTTCTGCTGAAGCCGCCAGCCCGCATTATGCTTATTTTTTATTTTAAAATAATAGTGTTTAACAGTGGAATTTCTGGTGAAAAAATGACACCAATCAGAGAGTTGAAAAACTTCAAAAAAGCTCTTTAGCTTCACCCACTCCACTAAGCACTGCGGATGACGTAATCGAGTCTTGTATGCATATTTTGCAATAAACTTATAATATATTGTTTTTATAGATATAATCAACATTTGTAAATGAATAGTTTTATATTTCTCCATCAATTTTATTTTGATTATGGTGTTCGCAATGCTTCATGGGATTGTAGTTCTTTCCCTCAGTAAAGCCGTTAAGTACACAGTCTTGTACCTTTGTCTCGTTTTCAAAAGCTTTCAAAAGAAATGCTTCGAATCAAAGTTTGTAGTGTTGTGATTCACCTTGTAGCTGATTGGTTTGGTTCATAGCTTATAACTATTTAAAAAAGACAATTTTAAAATCCCAATGGGAAAAATGACAAGAAAGAATAATTCTTGAACCAAATGGGAGCGGGCTCTGTTACACTCTATAGCTGAACAAAATGTGAGTGAAGGAATACAAATAAAAGAGTTATCCATATTACATAGGTGCCAAAGCAAATTTCAGCTCTTAAAAATTTTTTTTCACATTTTTTAGAAGCTTCTACCTTAGAAAAAAGAATCCTTTTGAGGGTTAGGGCAGCAACCATTCCAGCCAGCCATTTATGAAAGCTGGGTGGTAAGGCGGACTTCCACTCCACCACCATAACAAACATAAAAGACAGTTGCTGAGAATGTGTTAAAGGTCCCATGACATGGGATTATTTTATAATGTTTCCTGGCTTGACCTTATAAAGTTAGTATGTTTTTTAGATCAAAAATAGTCATAATTTAGAAATAAAAGGCATTTTTCTTAGCCTGATTTTAGCCTCTGATTTGAACGCTCTGTTTGAAGGGGCGTGTCTGTGTGAGATTCAGTGTAACCGGCCACTGCTGTGATTGGCTGACATGCTGATTGCATATGAACTAGCAACGTATGAAGATGTACTGAAGATCTTATCATTGCAACGCAGTTTCTGCACTCTAATGCTTTCACCAATGCAAACACGATGATGTAAATACAGTAAGAGCTTCGTTGTGCAGTGTAACGTGCGTCATTGATTTCATAATGAGTTTGGCAAGTGTCCAGATAAACTCGCGCTGTGTGGAAAGATTGTTCTTTGATCGATTTCTGTATATAATTTATTCACAATTTAAATACGATTATTTTCATCCTATTAAAAGAAACGATGTGAAGTTGATATATTAGTCACTGGCTTGACTTACTGAGGCATAAACAGTATTGAACGATTTTGAGAGAAAGATTACCTGTCTGAACTTGAACAATTACACATCAGAAAGTGTTGCTTGGTAGCTCGATCAATTTATTTTCAGACGTTCTTTGAGGCCAGCTCTGTATTGGCCCAAGTTGAGGAAACAGTTGACGGTGAAATGTTTGGACCATACAAAACTTTGGGAAGTTGTGTCGGTGCATTTCCAGAGAAAATAAAATGAACCCATTGTTTCTTCAGAGGCTCGGATGAAGGAACTAAAAAATACTTTTGTGTTCATTTGTACATCCAAACCCTGAGCAACTGCCATGCTTCGCTCGTTTGCAAGCCATGATGTGTCTCTAAGAAAAACCAATATCGCGCTCGCGTAGCTTATTTTCTCATGGGCGGCGGGCCAAATTCTCTGGACGGGCAAAGCAGAGAAAGGGGAGGTAACCTTTCCCCTGTATGACGTCATACGGGGGAGATTCAAGATCAGCCCATCTGAGATTTCATTTTCTCAAAGGCAGAGAAAGATAACCAAAGCTCGGTTTACACCTATTTCAATGTCTAGCCACTGGGGGACCATATACAGGCTAGGGGAACTTATATTAATGTTAAAAACCCTCAGAGAGTGAAAATTTCATGTCATGGGATCTTTAATGCCGATATAGGGTCAGAACACCCAAGCAAAGCTAATTCAAGCATAGTGTGTTTTTGAGTGCCTTCCTAATCCTAGGTGTTTGTTTGCAACAAATAGACTACACCTGTGTATGCATGGCATACTGAAAGTGTCCTTTAACCTTCTCTTTCCCAGTGAAGCCAGTCACGCGACCAGCCCGGCCTGCACACATCTGCTCCATATGTAATAAACAATTTAAGAACAGCTACAACCTGCGGCGTCACCAGTCTGTCCACACTGGAGTGAAGATGAAGGACAGAGCCGCTAGAGAGAAAATAGACGGAGGGAAGGCTGGAGCACGATTGGAGAGGCAGACCATCCCCCTTTCTCTCCTCCAGCTGTCTATACCCTCCATACCCACGGCAGTCGACCCCATGGTCCATCCTTCCCAAATCTGCAATCAGCAGTTAGAAACAGTTGCTGTGTCTATCGCCCCGGCAACGGTTGCCATGACAGTGAACCAGCCCCTCCCTACTGCAGTGGTGGTTACTGGGACAATGGTGCAGGTTGGGTTGATTTGTGTCTTTGGTTAATACTTTGCATACCTTTGCTGCACTTTCCTTGTTCTTGCTTTCACTTTTCCCCTCATGCCATTGTCTCTCATTTTTAACTCTTAGCTATTTAGGCACTTGTCATAAATTAAAAAATAGGGTTTTGAAAAAATAAATAAAATCGAAACGAATGGTTAGCGAAACAAGGTGCTTGTTTATCGTCAAACACAGTGGGACAACCTACATTTTCTATGAGCGGTTTTATTTTTCAATTCATTTTATATGAGGTTTGACATTATTGCAACCAGTTTCAGTTATTCCAGCCTTTAGGGCTATCATGGCTCATGATACAAAAACAGGACATTTATGACTCTCAAATAGTAAATAGGACACTAATTTGTATACTATTAATGGAAAGTGCCATTTAACATTATTTCATCATTTTTCTCTCTCCCGTAATGAACTAAGATAGTTGGTTTTTCCCAATTCCCAAGACTCTGCAAAAATCAGGCTAAGGCGTCAGCAGTTGTGTAACATGGTCTCATACCTTCTCTCACCTCATTTGTTGAACACTTACAGTCAGTTGGTTAGTAGGTCAGCAAACATTGTGCTTGTTGTACCCAGAAGACACTGAAAGATTTGCTGTGGCTCTAAACACAAAAACGTCAGTGCCATAAAATCTGAAATTCTGTTTTACTGTTTTTCAGGCTGCACCAAATTGCAACATCAATGATAACCTAAGTAATCCCACCCCGATTCAAATATCTATCCCAATAACAAACCCGTTACCCATCAATCCATCTCCCAATCTCAACCCCAACCCTAACCCCAATCCAGTCAGGAAGAACCATGCCTGTGAGGCATGTGGGAAGGCGTTCAGGGACGTGTACCATCTTAACCGGCATCGGTTGTCCCATTCGGATGAGAAGCCGTACTCCTGTCCAATCTGCCAACAGCGGTTTAAGAGAAAGGATCGAATGAGTTATCACGTTCGGTCACACCAGGGAGGAGTGGAGAAACCCTACGTGTGTCCGCACTGCGCTAAGGGCTTCTCACGGTAAGAGTAAAAGCTTTGCTCATCCGCACACTAGTTGCGTAAACATACTTCATCATTCAGTGAGCTGAGATTATGAAGACACGCTGTTTATCAGGCCAATCCACAGCAGGTTTCAACAGTGAGCATTATACTGCACTTCTGACTGTGTTTAACTGAAAGCTATGGAGAAATGACCTAATTACTCATTTGAGACTGAAAATAGGTTAGTGATGATGAAAAAAATTACCTGTCTGTATTTATCAATCTGTCTCATATATTTCAACACACATCTACATCCATATGCAGAGCACCACAATAAGTCGAGCCAATAGCCAAAAAAAAGGTGTCATTTTCACTTGACCTTTGTCACATACTCGCATTGTGTTGAACATTTTCATGGACCTTGGTTGTCATTTGTCACATGTCTTTGTTCAGATTCTCCTCACTCAGCTGTCTCCTTGGTTACCATCATTCTTAGTTCATCTTTAATTATCCTCGCTTGTGTCTGCTTTATAAATTCATCCCTCTCATTGTTGTTCAGTCTTAATGTTATTTGGTGTGTGTTGCCCTGCCTGTCTGTGTTGTATTTGTATAATCCTTATTAAACGTTGTTTTGAAACTTTATTCATCATCTTTATTTTGCCTTCCTGCAACCACCCGTGACAACCTTAGGCCTATAAAGTAACATTACTATTTGTTTATGTTTATGAAAGAAGTCTCTCATCAAGCCTGCATTTATGTGATCAAATATACAGAAAAAAAGTAATATTGTGAAATATTATTACAATTTAAAATAATGATTTTCTCCAGTCTTCAGTGTCACATGATCCTTCAGAAATCATTCTAATATGATATAAATATAAATATTTTAAATCAATTCTGTTCTTTTTTAAACTTTTTATTCATCAATAAATCCTGAAAATATATCTAAAAATAAAAATGTATAAAAATATATATATATACGGGTGAAACTCCAAAAATTACAATATTGTGCAAAAGTTAATGTATTTCAGTAATTCAACTTAAAGGGTTAAACTGATATATAGACTCATTGCATGCAAAGTGAGACATTTCAAGCCTTTATTTGTTATAATTTTGATGATTATTAGGTTTCATCTGTGTATATATTAAGCAGCACAACTGTGTTCAACATTGACAATAACCAAGTGTAAAATCAGTATATTAGAATGATTAAAATATAATTTTACAAAACATTTCTGGTTCTAGAAATGGATTTAGAGTCCTGGAAAATTGTTTTAATTATTTCTGAAGGATCATGTGACGCTGAAAACTGGAGCAATGGTGCTGAAAATTCAGCTTTGCCATCACAGTAATACATTACATTTTATAATATATAAAAATAGAAAAGAGTTATTTAATAAATAAAAATAAAAATTAATTCAGCATTGGTGAGCATGAGAGACTTCTTTCGAAAACATAAAAAAAAATCTTACCAACTCCAAATTTAAAATATACATATTTCTTCATTATAGAAGAAATATATAATTCATTATATTATATTATTTTGATGTATAACTATAGTTCCAGCAGCTCATCTGATAAAACAGCGCTTGTAATTTTGAGGTCACAGGTTTGATTCCCATGCAAATGCTGATCAAAAAAAGATTTACTTTTGAACGCAAGATGGTTTGGGTAAAAGCATCTGCTACATGAAAATATGTATATAATTATCGAAAACAACTGCAACCCATGCCATCCTGCTGTTTTAAAGGAGCCCTGATGCTACAGACAGATCTCTGCTGACCCTCCTCTAGTTCATTTAGAGATGAAGTGCAGCATGCACACACACACACACACATGCACAAGGGTCTCTGCTGCTTACTGTGGTTTTGTGTGTATTGTATTCTTTGGTTGAGCCCTCTCTCTGTCTCCTCCAGGCCTGACCATCTCAACAGTCATGTGCGACAGGTGCACTCTACAGAAAGACCCTTCAAATGTCCGGTAATATACAGCTCTACTCTTATCATGTCTTTAACTTCCTCTTGCATGCTCTATGTGATTGGATGTGCCTTTGATTACCTCTATTCTTCCTCAGACTTTATTTCTTTTACTTTCTATTATCAAATAATCGTGAAAAAATAATCAATTACTTTGATCTCCTATTATCTTTTATTATTAGAATATATTTATTAAACAAAACACTTTTGTGAATGTGTATCTGTAATCTAAAACTACTGTTCAAAAGTTTGAGGTCAGTTAAATTTTTTTATGTTTTTAAAGAAGTCTCTTATTTTCACCAAGGCTGCATTTATTTGACCAGGTATACAGTAAAAACAGTATTATTGTAAACAATATTAAATAATACTACAATTTAAAATAACCTTAACTAACATTTTTTTTTAGGAAAGAAATATATTATAATATTTGTATTCAACATTAAATTGATCAGAAGTAACAGAAAAGGTATTTTTTACAAAATATTTTTTAATACATGTTTTTTTACTTGTAAAAAATCCTGAAAAAAATATCACATTTTCCAGAAAAATATTAAGCAGCACAAGTGTTTTCAACATTGATTTTTTTTTTTTTTTTAAATGGTTCTTTAGCACCAAATCTTAGAATGATTTTGGAAGGGTCATGTGACACTGAGGACTGGAGCAATGATGCTGAAAATTCACCTTTGCATAACAGGAATAAATTACATTTTAAAATATATTCAAATAGATTTTTTTTGTTTTTTAATTGTAAAAATATTTCACAATATCACTGTTTTGTATTTTCTATCAAATAAATGTAGCCGTTTTAAGCCTTGGACCATAATATTCTTTTAAATCATCCTGCCTTGTTTTTTTAGTCTCTTTATCAAACTTCAGGCCATTTTCTTACAGTATTGCAGAGCTCTTGCATGTGCTTGTCTGCTCATATGTGTGAAGACGTGTGTGTGGGCTGCAGCCATATGTGTCTGGCAGTGTGTGTGTGTGTGTGTGTGTGTGTGTGTCGATGATGAGTCATGATGTGCGTGATGAAGACGAATAGGGATAGAGCTGGAATACCATATGAAGATGTGTTTGATGAATCGTGTTGTTTGTTTGTGCAGACCTGCGAATCCGCGTTCGCTACTAAAGACCGGTTACGAGCTCATATGATCAGACACGAGGACAAGGTTCCCTGCCACATCTGTGGCAAACTTCTCTCCCCTGCTTACATCACAGATCACATGAGGGTCCACAACCAATCACAGCATCACATCTGCCACCTCTGCAACCGCAGTGAGTCATTCATTATTTCATTTGTGGTTACCTTTTATTATGATATTATTACCTGTTTATTTAAAACTTTTGTGAAAGTGTATCTTTAAATATGACATGATGTAATACACACACTGCTGTTCAAACATTTGGGGTCAGTATTTTTTTTTTAAATGTTTTTGAAAGAAGTCTCTTATTCTCTGCATTTATTTGATCATAAATTTAGTCATATTTTATAGTATATAAAACAGTAATATTGTGAAATATTGCAATTTAGAATGAACAGTTTTCTATTTTAATATATGTTCAAATGTAATTTATTCCTGTGATGCAAAGCTGCATTTTTAATTACTCCAGTCTTCAGTGTCACATGATCCTTCAGAAATCATTCTAATATGATGTTTTGCTGCTCAAGAAACTTTAATTATTATTATCAATATTGAAAACAGTTGCGCTGCTTAATATTTATGTGGAAACTGATATTTGATTAATAGAAGGTTAAAAAAACAGCATTTATTTGAAATATAAATCTTACTGTCCTCAAACTTTTAAATGGTAGTGTAAACATCAAGATCATGACAAGTCAGAAATAAATTCAGTAACTGGTTTCACCAAATCATTTATTTTAAATTAGTTTGATTTAACCTGATCATTTTAGTGAGTGTCTTTTTATTAAAAACAACTCTTGAATTGGACTATGCTGGCTGTATGTTTCTGCAGGTAACCAGTGACATCTTAAAAGCAAGACATGCTGACTATTTATTGTCTTTGTATTGTTTCAGGCTTTCTATCTCATCAAAATTAATTCAGACTTTAACTTTTGTTAATTAACAATTTAATACATAATATTTTACTATGGCTCTGTAAACTGAATCATTCGGCTACTTTTTGTCTCTAAGGACTCTTATGAGCTGACCCTTTTAATTAATTATTTAAAAAGACTTTAAAAATGTAATAAATTCAACTGCATAGTTTGGGCACTGTTGTTCATTTTTAAAATGAATTATTTTATAATGTACCAAGTTAGGACTTCCCTGTATAATTTACAGCACTGAGAAGGTGACAAGAGACAACAATTCAACATCCTTGTTTCCCCCTAGGTTTCACCACACTGACGTACCTGCGCGTCCACGCTCAGAAGCACCACGGGCAAGAGTGGAAGGAGAGTGGGGTCGGCCGTGGCTCAGGCCCAGGCGGTGTGCTGTTATGCCAGCTGTGTGGGGTACACTGTAAGACGCCCACGCAGCTGCAGGGTCACATGGCCACGCACGCCAACCAAACGGACCCCAACGTTCCTTGCCCCATCAGCAGCAGCAGCAGTTCAGTGCAGACAGTGGGCACAGCCACTCCAGTGGCCAGCACTCCAGTCACAGTTGGGCTGCTGGTGACTGACTGCTCCAGCATTGCTCCTCAGAGCCACAGCTAGCCCACAGCACACCACGGGGAGGGAGGGCGGGGTGGATGAAGCGGGATTAATGGGTGGGAGGGGAGAAAAATGTGCAAGACGATGGGCCTAAGCTGGACAGGTGAGCAAAGGAACTAGATTGATATATCAGATTTTCACAATATATGTGACCCTGGACCACAAAACCAGTCATAAGTCGCACGGGTATATTTGTGGCAATAGCCAACAAAACACTGTATGGGTCAAAATTATAGATTTTTTCTTTTATGACAAAAAGCATTAGGATATTAAGTAAAGATCATGATCCATAAAAATATTTTGTACATTTCCTGCCTTAAATATATCAAATTTTTATTTCTGTGAGTGGATGCAAAATTAGGGATGCACCGATATCGACATTTTGGCCGATACCGATAATTATTTTTATTTGAAACCAGATAACCGATATATTGGCCGATAAATCTAAATCCAAATTTCGATGTAATTTTTGAGATCCTGATTACAAAAACAAAAGTTTAACCATTAAAATCCATGTCCCAAAAAACACAATAGTAATGTTCTATATGACAGACTTGCGCAGCACATTTTGCATTTAACTGTCATATTTCAATTCAAAATTATCAGGGCGAACAGTGTGCATCTGAAGTTTAATAAATGTAAAAAAGGGCCGATAACGATGACATTAAAAATGGACATATATCGACCGATACCGATATGGTAGTCGATATTTCGTGCATCCCTAATTTAATTTAATCAACAATTTGATAATTTGGTTAAAGTCTGCATTAATTTGATAAATAATTCAGTAAAAACTGTAATATTGTGAAATATGATTAGAATTTAAAATAATTTCTATTTGAATCTATTATAAATGTAATTCCTGTGTTGGTAAAGCTGAATTTCCAGCATCATTACTCCAGTCTTCAGTGTCACATGATCCTTCAGAAATCATTCTAATATGCTGATTTGATGAGCAATAAACATTTATCATCTTCATCAATGTTGAAAACAGTTCTGCTGCTTAATATTTTTGTGGAAATAGAAATCTTAATAACATTTAAATGCCTTAACTGCTCCAAAATGATGGTCCAAAAAACATCTTTTAAAAAAGATAAAGCCCCCCACATTTCTAGCCACTGCAGAGAAAATGAATAAATATAGATATCTTTCTCTTTTTTTAGCTATATCACTCAGTACTCATGTTAAGTGATGAAGTTTTTTCACTTTTACATTTTTTACACAAAACATTAATTGTTTATGTAATTTGTTTATTAATAGAGGAATGTGATTGTATGCAAATCAGCATTATTTACCAATCAAACCTCACCTGTTTTCTCACTCCACAAGGATTGCCATGGAAACCTGCCCCTCGCATCCACCTCAAATCTGGCTGTGCTAGACATGGACGACTCTCCTCAAAACAAGCGTGACTTTTGAATGGACTCAAGAAACACGAACCTGCTTCAGATTCGCTTTTATGTGCAGACCGAGCAGCAAGTCTCACTGGATTGCGTATTCTTTGATCTGGTCTGATGAACAGTCTAAAGGTGTTTTGAAGAAGAGCCTGCGAAGATCTGATAGACATCTGGTTTGGGTGTCGCTACATTTCCTTCAAAGTCCCATTGGAGAGATCACTGGTTTTAAATGTAGGCTGTTATTAAGTGCTGTCCCAGTTCATTATATATATATATTAAAAAAAAATCCACTGTTGAGGAATGTAGAGCACTGAGAGGAATCGACACATTATGCATCCCAACCATTTCCTTATATTATAATGGCTCATATCTACATGATCTTAAAGTTCAGGAAGAGATGCATTTTATAAATGAATTTAAGAGATTATTCCACCATAAATGATCTTGACACGAATGACAACAATTAAGGGGATCAAATATAGTGCCATTTCCTCTCATTTAAACGTGGTCACAAGGACAAAATATTTATATTTGCAATGTACATAGTATACGTGAATACTAAAAATGTGTCTATTGGTCATTGCCTCCTTTGATATTTTTCTCATTGATATCGATATTATTATTATTTTTGGCTCAAGACGTTAAACAAATGTAACAATGTTGATTATATTGAATAAGATCTGTAACCTATGGTTTCAATTCTGTTTGTGTTGATGCTTGTTTAACGCCAATATGTGTTGGTGTCGATGTGCTCCTATCCTAAATAATCTATGTATAATGAACATGCACCTAATTATACTGAATTTAACTATTGCTGTCTCGCTGGCTTTATTGAGATATCATGTGTATGCATTTATCTATTATGAATCACGGTTGCTATAGTGATAAAAAAGATGGGGGGGGGGATTATTCTTTTGAAAGAAAAGGATAATTTTTTTCTAATACGGTACAGAACATAATACCATTTTTTTGTAACATGAACTATTAGATATGTTATAAAAAAGCGATCTAATATAAAATAAATATAGCACAAAACATAGTTTTGAAAACATCAAATGCCTGTCCCACCTCAGAGGTCTCGACCTTTAAAACTATACAACAATTAATATCATTAGTCATAATATTTTATTTATTTAGCTTCAATTTTTAGTTCTAAGGTGCTTTATTGGTATGGCAAATATTCATATTGCCAAATCCTTTACAGCATTGCTATGTAAAATACAATATAAAAGGTGTGAAATGAAAATCAACATAATTTAAGAAAAAACTGTCTAATTGACAGATATCAATAGGCCCTGTTTCACACACAGGCCTTAGATTAAACCAGTCCTTAGTTCAATTAGGACATTTGATATAGCTTTTCTAAACGTGCCTTATAAAAGGGCTGTCAAAAGATTAATCGTGATTAATCGCATCCAAAATAAAAGTTTGTGTTTGCATAATATATGTGTGTACTGTGTATAATTATTATGTATAAATACACACACATTCATGTATATATTTAAGAAATATTTGCATTTATATACTGTATACATTTATATAATTTATATATAAATATAACCAATTTTTCTTAAATATATACATGATTGTGTGTGTTTTTATATATATAAATAATTATACACAGCACACACACATATATTATGCAAACACAAACTTTTATTTTGGATGCGATTAATCACGATTAATCTTTTGACAGCCCTAAAAACATTTAGTCTGGGACTAGACTTAAACCTTGACTGTGAAACTGGGGGATTATTATTTTAAGTAAATTAAAATATTATTTTATTAAATATTAAATATATTATTAAATATTAACATAATAGGAAATTAATCAATTGCATGTAATAAATATAGAAAAATATTAATATTTTGTAATACTTTAATGATATTGGGGCATTATAGCATGGCAAGAAAAGATGCAAATATTATTGCAAATTATTGCAAAAAAAAAACATATATATAGCATCACACAAATATTAAACTGTATTATTTAGTAGACAGTCTCAAATCCTGGTAAAACCTCTGACAATGTTCTGAAGGTTAAGCACCTGCTATCACCAATCTTAAAAGGAAAAGCTTAATTTTTTTCTTTCGTTTTTTCTTTGAGTGAGTGTATTATTAACACAAGACACAAGAGTGAACGGTTAAACTGCGTCTCGCATTGTTTACACCGGTGGTGGTCCTCCCTTCCCCCATACACTCATCCCTCCTTTCTTTCACTCCATCCCCCCCTCTCAACTCCTCCTTCTCCCTCACTAGTACTACCGCTATTTCCAACAGCTGATTTCCAGACCAGAGAGAGAGGAACACGGCGAGACAGTTGAGGTTTGAGATCAGCAGCAGCAAAGGGATTTAAAGCGAGTAGAAATGCAGGGCGAGCGCTGCGATCCGCAACATCCGTCATGAAGATTTGAGCTCCGCCGCCGCTGCCATCAGCTCCGAGAGGTTAGCCGCTGTGCTAAAGCTAACTTTACAAACAACTGTAGCCAATAAACCTACATCACCAGCCTTCATCACGAGTTACAGTTCGCGTTTCCCTTTCTTTATGCATTACGAGGGGTTGTATTCACTTTAAGTTATTATTTTCGCTCTGAATGCATAATTTGTGCATATAAACATCAGATATAGGTCACGGAGCAGATTAATTAGCCAGCTAGCCAGAGGTAACAGCTGGTGAGGTCGTGTTAGCTACATTATTATTAGAGTTAACTAGCTTGGAAATGACATTAAACTAAACTAAACAAATAACGTTAGAAGGTTGAGATGTATGTTGGCAGACTACTGTGGTGTGTGGAAAGGCTTATAGCAGCTTAAATATTAACCTTGTAACGAGTTGTGTGATTGCAGTGTAGCAAGCTTGTTAGCTTTGGATATATAGAGAAAAAACACCTTGCGAACAAAGATAAGGAATCAAACTGATGTTAACTTTCAAGACGTGTTGCAACCACGTTTTCTTATTTATTTATTTTTGCAGGCTATTTAAACTGATATAGCCGATAATGGTGCTGTCAGGCCACTGACCGAGCACATGATTAAAGTACACCAACCTTTGGCATGCATTTGGTCTAACGTTAGTAATGTTTCTGAGTGACCTGCGCTGTTGCAATGCGGCGGCACTGTAACTGAACGCTGGCTCTAGATAACTTGTTTTTATTGCCTAATATTTGCCAATTTGTTTATATTTAATGTTTTATTTATTGTTAATTGTAACCTAATTAATTTTGGGCTGGTTAATTGTTGAGGAAGTCTTTACCTTAATGTACTAACAACATACCACCGTATTGCCATCAAGACCGTTCAAACAATTATGTTAAAAGAAAGAGTTACATTTGTATAATACTTACACTTAAGCTTAATATTTCCAAAAAAAAAAAAATCAATCATTATTTACACGCATCATGCCATTATGAAGTTGTATGCAACTAATGTCAAGCCCCAAAACAAACAAAAAAACACACCATAAAAGTGGTCCATACAACTCATACGCAATATTCCAAGTCTTCCGAAGGAATCTGCTATCTTGTGTGAAGAACAAGATAAATTATAAAGCATAATTCAATGGGGAGAAACTCCCCCTGCATTTTGAATGTAATTTTCTACCCCACATAAACATAAACATGAGAACCGATTTAGCAATGTGTTGAATGGCAACATATTTGATATCAATAAGATTCATGAGCTCCAGTGGATGTGAAGATTTTTAGTGAATAATGCCTATTTTGTGTTTGAGTATGAGTAAATAACACATTTTTTGTTGTTAGTAATATGTCACTTAGAAATTCAGAGTAATTTAGAAATGTGTAATTTTATTAACCCACTGGGAGTGTACTTAATCAATTTAAAGCAATAGTTCACCCAAAAATTTAATTGACTCTCACCCTCGTGTTTATGTAAAACTGTATGACTGACTTTTCTCTGGAGAACAAAATAAAACATTTTGAAGAACGTTGGTAACCCAAACTGTTTCTGTTTCCGTTGACTTCTGTTGTATAGACAAAAAAAAAAAGTCACTGGGAACCAAAACTGCTTAACATTCTTCAAAATATCATCTTTTGTGTTCAACAGAAGAAAGAAATTCATACAGTTTTGGAACAATGCGAGGGTGAGTAAATGATGACAGAATAAAAAAAAAATTGGTGGGCCATCACTTTAATGACTTTCTCACCCGTGTTTGTTCTAATGTAGAATGGCGTTCCATGGATCCACTCGGCCGACAGTGTGTGGTAACTTGTTCCCTGGATCAGACTTAGGCCACAAGTATTTTTGTGTCAACGCCACGACCGGCACTACCTCAACTGGCCTCAGTGCAACATCAAATCCCACTGGACCCAACGCACCAGCTGGGACTCCCAGACACCCGGCGTCTCTCGGGGGCAGCGCTGGCGGAGGGGCGGCCATCCCGCAACCTCACAGTAACCCAGCAAGTGAGGTTCCAAGTCCTGCTGAAATGGAGCCTGATCGACCTATAGGTTATGGTGCATTTGGGGTGGTCTGGTAAGTCCTGCGGTCATCCCAACACATTAATGTCTGATGACTTTCTGTCCATGTAGGCTCTCTACCGTTTTTGAAAGAAGTTTCTTGTATATTTTAATACATTTTAAAATGTTTGACCCCAAACTTTTGAACAGTGGTTTTATATATTACACAATCACATTTTCTTCAATGATGTTAACATCTGGTTACCCTGTTGCATTGGTTTGGTAGGTCTGTGACGGACCCTCGGGATGGCCGTAAGGTGGCTCTGAAGAAAATGCCGAATGTCTTCCAGAACCTGGTCTCCTGCAAACGTGTGTTCAGGGAACTCCGGATGCTGTGTTTCTTTAAACATGACAACGTAAGTTTTGCGGGCTGAAAAGGGAATCATGCATGCATTGATTGATTGCTGAGTGGGTGTGTGTTTTTGCAGAGTTTTAGAATTTGATTGCATGTTTTTTTGTAATGATGGGAATTTGCTTTGGCAGGTGCTGTCTGCCCTTGACATTCTCCAACCTCCACAAATCGACTGCTTTGAGGAGATGTATCCTTCATACCCACATTTTACCTAAATCTGTTCCCCTCTGAAACTTTTATTTTCTCTGTATTATTCATTCTATTCATGCCTATGTAATAAGGGTATTAGATTTGTTTCTGTTAGTAGTGGGTGACACTATGTTCCTACTTGTATAATCTTATACCACAGTATATGTGTTTGCATTCTATCACTAGCTATGTTTCCATCCAAAGTTGCAAATTGAACTTGCGCGCAAAATTGGAATATTGCATAAAACATTGTGTTCAAGAGAACAGAACAGTCACTTCCTTGGAAATTGGCGCAAATTATCTGTAGTTAAAATGGAAGTTGCTGAAATCGGGGAAGCCACTGTGGCTATTTTTTCCTACATCATAAATGACTTGCACCTCAGTGCGCACAGACAAAATGCAATAAACGCTCTCGTTATCTTACGTTTGGATGCCTGGTGTTTGGGAATGCAATCATGCGAGGCTTCATGAAGGTCATTATGCCAAATCATTTTGATGACAGACTTTTGGCTCAGGCATTTCAGAATGATCAAACCAACATTTGAGATACTGTGCAATGAAATTGGTCCACTGGTTAGTCCAGTTATGCAACCACATCCACTGTTGAGGCAAGACCATGTGAGTCTTTGTTGTGCATTGAAGGATTTATTGGGTAAATGACTTTCCATTGTATTTTAAGTGCATGGCTTACCGGATACAACAATTATGCGCCTTAATTGAGTGCATAAGTTTATTTTTTAAAGAATTTTACAGAATTCTTTATTTTTAGGATTTATGCGCATCTTGGCATTTCCATCCAGTTTTTTTTTTTCATGCGATATCCCAAAATGCGCATAAAAATAGGTGTATGGAAAGAAAGACTTTCACATTGGTAACAATAAGCAACATAGACATGGAGTAATAGCAGACCAGAACATACAGTGTAAAGAGTTACTTGCTGTATTAATATAGAGTGCAACTTGTATATCTGTGAGTTGGAAATTGTAGTCTTATAACAGGGCTCGACCATTTTACATTTACATTTTTTCATTTAGCAGACGCTTTTATCCAAAGTGACTTACAAATGAAAACAATAGAAGCAATTAAACTAGCAGTAGGACAACAGTATGTAAGTGCTTTAGATAGAATAAAGGAGAAAGTGTTAGTATAGCTTGATCAAGTGCTGCCGAAAAAGGTACGTCTTCAGCAATTTCTTAAAGATGGCTACAGACTCAGCAGCTCTGGTTGAGTTAGGCAGATCATTCCACCAGCAGGGAACAGTCATGGTAAAGGTCCGAGAAAGAGATTTTGTGCCTCTTTGAGATGGCACCACAAGACGCCGCTCGCTTGCAGAGCATAAGTTTCTGGATGGCACATAAGTCTGAAGTAATGAGTTAAGGTACAAGGGAGCAGTGCCAGTGGTTGTTCTGTAGGCAACCGTCAGTGACTTGAATTTGATGCGAGCGGCAACCGGCAACCAGTGCAATTTTGTGAGGAGAGGAGTGACGTGTGCCTTCTTCGGCTCGTTGAAGACCACTCTACTGTAGCTGCAGCATTCTGGATCAGTTGCAGAGGTTTGACAGTGCAAGCTGGGAGACCAGCCAGGAGAGCATTACAATAGTCCAGTCTGGATAGAACAAGCGCCTAAACAAGGAGTTGTGTAGCATGCTCTGATAGGAAAGGCCTGATCCTTCTGATGTTGTATAAGGCAAATCTGCATGACCGGGCAGTGCTAGCAATGTGGTCTGTGAAGATCAATTGGTCATCAATTACAACTCCAAGGTTCCTGGCTGATCTTGATGGAGTTATGGATGACGAGCCTAGCTGATTGGTGAAGTTGTGATGAAGTGCTGGGTTAGCCGGGATTACAAGTAGCTCTGTCTTCGCAAGGTTTAGTTGAAGGTGGTGGTCCTTCATCCAGCCAGAAATGTCTGTCAGGCAGGCTGAGATGCGAGCGGCTACCGTCGGATCATCCGGCTGGAATGAGAGGTAGAGTTGTGTGTCATCAGTAGGGCTGGGCACCGAGTCTCGATACTTTTTAGGTACCGACCGAATTGCCTCGATACTATCGAGTATCGAAAAATGACATGTTGTTCGGTTCCAGATTTCGATACCTAAGGAGTTAACTCGTCAACGTCAGTGCTCAAACAAATGCATATGAAATGCACAACGACACACATAAAGTCGCTCACGCACACATACACACAAACTCTATTCACACGAAACACGCGGAACTCTCCGCGCACACTCATATGAGACGCGCGCGCACGCACAAACTCTCGACACGCATACTGAGCCGCGAGCACACACACACACACACACACACAAACTCTCCGCGCACATATTCATATGAGACGCGAGCACACACACATAATACCTTAAAGTTAAAGATGTGGAAAAATCGATCAAAAGTGTGGGTACATTTCTCCAGGCTCGATGCCAACCGCGCTCGATGCTGTATTTGCGGTAAAATAATTGCTGCAAAGACCGGTACCACGACAAACACGATGAAGACCTTGACAGTGCACGGAGTAAACTTAAGAGCAGAAAGTTGCTCCGTCTTCGACTGGTAAATGAAGAGATATCTTGTTGATCACTCGGACAGTGTTTGTATTGCAATAAATAATAACCTACTGAATGTACACTGCCGTTCAAAAATGTGTTGGTTAATGGCTAGTCAGAATTTTTTTTCAGTAAGGATGCATTAAAGTTATCAAAGGTGACATTAAAACATGTGTAATGTTACAAAATATTTCGTTTTTAAATAAATGCTTTTCTTTTGATTTTTTTATTCATAAAAGAATCATGAAAAAAATTATCATAGTTTCCAAAATATTAAGCAGCAAACTGTTTTCATATTCTGAAGGGTCATGTGACACTGAAGTAATGATTTTGAACATTCAGCTTTGACATCACAGGAATAAATTACATTTTGAAATATATTAGATACGATTTTAAATTGTAATACTATTTCACAATATTACTAAAGTTTTACTGTATTTTTTTATTCAAAAATTCAGCTTTGGTGAGCATGAGCGCTTTATAAAACATTTTTTATTCCTTTGTGCACTGGCTAAGGAGCATGAGTCAAACTGAAAAAATAAAACTAAATAAATAAAAAATAAAAGTTTTTCTGAGGTAATATGTTATGTAATCTTGTTAAAATAGATTTCATAAAATTGGTATCGAAAAAAGTATCGTTAGGAACCGGTATCGAAACTGAGGTATCGAAATTGGCACCGGATCGAAAGATTTTGAACGATGCCCAGCCCAGTGATAGGAAAAGCCATGTTTCTGAATCACAGATCCTAGTGATGTCATATAGATGGAGAAGAGAAGTGGTCCAAGCACTGCGCCCTGAGGCACACCTAGAGACCTAGAGACACCTACAAAAATAGAGGTGTGTGTGAACTCTAAAATCCATTTACCATTACCCCTGTAAACAAAGCAGCTACTTTTTGTTTCTGACCAGAACAGCCATTCAGATTTTTCACTATGGTGTTCATTACAACACATACTTAAATATTTAAAGACTTATTAGGCAAATTTACTATTTTCAGAATTAAAACTTAAAACACGCCCTGGATATTGACGGAAAATGTCTGATTCTTTATTATTGTGCGGTAACACTTTAGATGAATTAATGTTAACTAACAGGACCTTATTGTAAAGTGTATAGTTATTTATAGTTCTTTTGCGGTCTACTTAACTTTAATCTGTCTGAAAACTTTTGTTTTGATGTTTTTTGTGTATTTCTTTATTGTATTTAAATGTTCAGAGTTATTTTTATTGTTAGAAAAAAGTTATTAAACCTGTTAGGAGGGCAGCACTTTATTATAAACTAATTTAATACGTGATAATACCTTATACCATGATAAAAGCTTCAATATATTACGAAAATATTTAAAAACCTTCTGTAATTTTTGTATTCCTCTTATAATGTCTCCTCAGGTCCTCTTATTAAGCTAAAATGCATTATTTGAAAAATTTGCATTGTTCCCCTTTAGTTTTTTCTAATGGGCTTCTAAATTTTTCAGCTTACGAACACGTGCGCTCCGAGGGTAAAAAAAGTAGGCGTCAGGCCCTGGCCTTCTAATAGAAATTTTACTGTCTAGTATTTTAAACTTATGTAGCATTATGTGAAGGTGTTTTTGCACGTATTCATTTATGAATATCCTGGTTTGCATCCAAAATGAACACCATGGCAAGTGCCAAATGCAAGTGAAAATTAGCTTTGGCAAGGAAATAAAACACTGTTATTTGCCAGTTGGAAATGTATTAGGAACTTTAACATATTTAACTTTTTTTTTTTAATTCACATGGTAATGATGATATAAAAATACTCTTAATGTACTTGTATTTTCTTTTTTTGGTTAATTTTACCCATTGCTAGTTTCCCTCTTGTGTTCTCATGGTAGAAGTTGTTATTATAGATGTTTTGCGGGTCAGTTGTGTCCTTAACCGAGTCTGTGGTGTAGATACGTGATCACTGAGCTCATGCAGAGTGACCTACATAAAGTCATCGTTTCCCCTCAGCCTCTCACCACCGATCACATCAAGGTGTTCCTCTACCAGATACTCAGGGGTGAGTTCACATGGGCATATGTTACTTTGGGATTATAAATTTGTTTATTTTTTTTTTCGGGGATCAGGAGTATTTAATCAGAACGGATGAGAGTTTGGTGTGTTTTGTGCCTGCGTTGCAGAATGGGATTATCTTTGAACTTGTAATCGGCCTGGAAAACTTTAATCTTATGTTCTGAGAATAAAATTTGTCAACAAAAAATCCTACTGAACTGTTAATCTTATTTGGGGCAATTTTGACTCTCGTTGCTGGGAGAGTCAAATTAATCTTCTTGTACTATTATTATTATTATTCGGTAATGTCAACAATTATTTTCATTTATTGCACTAATGTATGAAGTATAGCAAGAGTAGGAAAAGTCCCTTATATGCCCTTGGATGAAACCCCCTGGCTTTGAACAACAACTGAAGTGGTCAGTTGGTCTGCAAAAGGCCCGTAGGCATCACTGTGGATGCAGCTACCGTGAGAACTAATATTCTCTGATACTGACGAACAGTAACGTCCTGACCTGGCCTGATGTTGCTTAGGGTGTTTAGCATGGTCCCGACTCCCGATACGTGCGTGCGGTTGACAGTCGTGCCAGCATGGTGACCGAGTCCCATACAACTCCTAAGTACGTCGTCCTGTGGGCGGGAGAGAGAGAACGCTTCAACTTTTTTCCCTTTTAGGGGGATTTTTTTTTCCATGCCTGCCTTCCAACTTTAACCATGACACCATTTTTTTTTTTTTTTTGTGCAACCAAACTAGTGGATACACGGCACCTTTAATAACATGGGTGTTTGTATTGGCAAGTGCAGGAAGTCTTGATTTCCTAGTTAGTAGTAGTGTTTATGTTGTGTGATATGTTAGTATTGTTCCTCCTGTTGATGTCCTTTATGAGGTGTCCTCTCTCTTTCTCAGGGCTGAAGTACCTGCACTCTGCGGGCATTCTGCACAGAGACATCAAACCAGGGAACCTGCTGGTCAACAGCAACTGTCTGCTCAAGGTACCACACTGCACATGTGCTCAAATGTACTCAATCAAATAATAATGGCAAAATGAGAAATGTCACTTTTCACAAATTTAGATTTGTGACTTTGGCCTGGCACGAGTGGAGGAGCCAGATCCTTCTCGTCACATGACCCAGGAGGTGGTGACGCAGTATTACCGTGCTCCAGAGGTTCTGATGGGATGCCAGCATTACACTTCAGCTATAGATGTCTGGTCCGTAGGGTGCATCTTCGCTGAGTTGCTGGGCCGGCGTATTCTTTTCCAGGCTCAGAGCCCCATACAACAGGTAATGGCATACGCTACCATTCAAAAGTTTGGGGCACGTAACATAAAAAAATAAAAAATACTTTTAATCTGAAAGGATGCGTTAAATTGATCAAAAGTGACTTCCACCTAAGATTTCGGTTTCAAATAAATGCTGTTATTTTAAACCTTATCAAAAAATTCTAAAACTAAAAAAGAAGTATGACGTTTAGACAAAAATATCAAACAGCGTAACTGGTTTCAAAATTGATTATAAGAAATGTTTATTGAGCAGCAAACCATATTAGAATGGTTTGTGAAGGATCATGTGACACTGAAGACTGAAGTAATGATGCTGAAAATTCAGCTTTGCATCACAGAGATAAACATTTGAAAATACATTCAAATAGTAGACTTTTATTTTAAATTGTAATTATTTCACAATATTACAGGTTTACTGAATTGTTCATCAAATAAGTGCAGCCTTGGTAAGCAATAAGAAATGTTAGTGTATTATAAAGAACCATCTTTAATACATTCATTTAAAATCTTGCTAAAATGAAATCATTTTATTAATTTTATTTTGAAATGGTATGAATGAAAGTGTTTCTTTACTCACTCAGTTTCTCTTCTCTTTTTCTCTCAGTTGGATCTGATCACTGATCTTCTCGGGACTCCTCCTCTTTCTGCCATGGCATCTGCGTGTGAAGGAGCTCGAGCGCACATTCTTAGAGGACCCCACAAACCAGTTCTGTACCCTGTCTTTCAATGATTTATTAGTCTTTAAATATTTAATGCTCAAAAATATCCTCAAGTTAAATACAATATTCTAAGTTCAATTTGTGCTTTCTCTCCCTTAGCCGTCACTGTCTGTTCTGTACATGTTGTCGGATGGGGCAACACATGAAGCTGTTCATCTTTTGTGCCGCATGCTAGTTTTTGATCCAGTGAGTATGATGTATACATTTTTTTCATATCTTTTTGTGGTCATTTTTGATAGCCTACACTTAAAACAATAATAGTTCATTTTAGTCAGTAAATGCGTCATAACATTCTTCCACATTCTTCCATAAATGGTTGACTCTCACAAAACTGCAGGAAGTACACGGTTTAATTTTCAATGTCTTCTTTAAATATTAAAATAAATATATGTAATTGTAGCATTTGTTGTATGGTGTGTAAGGTGTGCAGATGAAGTGCTTCATTAAGATAATTTTTTTAGTTTTTTTATTGTAATACTAAATATATAAATAAAATAATTGGAGTAATTAAAATCTAGATCATCGTCATTTACTTAATGTAAAATTATCTCAAAAGTGACATGTCTGGATGTGTTTACGTACTGAGAATTTGACAATATTTTCAAGACCAATAAGTATATTTCCATTCAATGTAAAAAAAAAAAAACAATAGTCTGAAAATACACTCATCCAAATATTTAGGGTCGTTACAATTTTTTTTTTTTTTTAAGAAGTTTCTCATGCTCACATCAGTTGCGTTTGATTGATAAAATACAGTAAAAACAGTAATATTGTAAAATATGATTAATACAATTAATGGTAACAAATATATACTGTACATTGTAATATATTTTAAAATGAGGTTTATTTCTGTGATGGCAAAGCTGAATTTTAATATGCTGGTTTGGTTGTAAAGAAACATTTCTTATAGATGAAAACAGTCGTGCTACTTACTATTTTTGAGGAAATGATGCATATTTTTCAGAATATTTTTTGATGAATAGAAAGTTCAAAAGAACAGCATTTATTTGAAACTGAAATCTTTATAAATGTCTTTACTGTCACTTTTGATCAATTTAATGTGTCCCTGCTGAATAAAAGTTTTAAATGATTAAAACCTCAAACTTTTGAATGGTAGTGTAAGCTTCATGTTCTTTTATATAAAATGATAGTTATTTTTATATATTATTTTGTAGAATGTTGTTGTTGTTATAATTATTATTCTGTGTGTCTCCATCCATAGGCCAAGCGCATCACGGGAAGTGATGCTCTGTCTCATCCGTATTTGGATGAGGGTCGTCTGAGGTACCACACATGCATGTGTAAGTGCTGTTACTCAGTGCCCAGCGGGAGGGTGTACACCCGAGACTTTGAGCCGCCTGCAGATCGACCTTTCAGCCACAACTATGAGCAGAGCATGCACTCTGTCTGGCAGGGCAAAGGTGACTCTCTTTTTATCACTCTGGCTCTTTGTTACAATATTAAACTTCATCTTCTTTTGACATGAAGGACCTATTTTGATGACTCGTTTTCTCTCTTCATCTCAGAGCTCATCCATCGTTTTATAACAGAGCACCAGCAAGGCAAACGAGTGCCTTTGTGCATCAATCCCCAGAGTGCAGCCTTCAAAACTTTCATTAGGTCAGTACAAGAACAAGTTTTTTTTTTTTTTTTGACAAGCCTTTTTCAAATACATGCACTCAAAATGAACAATGATAGAGATGTAATATTTTCCAAAAAAAATTTGCAAATAGCAATTTACTCATTGCTAAAGCTACATATCTATAAGATTTATTGTTGAATTTTTAAATGCCTTGTGTTTATACCGATATCTAGAGCAGGGTGGTCTCTATACAAAATATTATTTTAAATGTATTTTATATAGTTATTCATTTATATTTGATGTATGTATAAATGTGTATATAATAATAATAATAATATATTAATAATTTATTGTTGTTGCCTGTTGTTGATACCATTAAATATAAATAAAGCAGTAAAATAAATACAAATAAATATTTTAATAAATCTATATAATGATGAAATTAGGTAGTAGTATTAGTTATATTATATAAACCAGTATAAATATAAAACAAAATAGAATGCATGTGGCCTTTTTTTGTCCACCAAACTTCCATTTTAAAGGGTTAGTCCACCCAAAAAATTTGTATTGTCATTTACTAACCATCTTTTAAAAGAAATCTAAGAGCTGTCCCTCCATTGGCAGCTACGCAACTACCATTTTGACGCTTCAAAAAGTTCACTTTATTTGATGAACAAATTGAATTTAGACTTTTATTCATATATAAACATTGATGAGCAAACATAAACACAAGCTAAACCGATCCTGCTGGATGTACAAGAATGAACCTCATTGGTTCTCGCAGAAGCTCGAACGAGCTGCACAACTCACGAGAATGAACCTCAACCTCATTGGTTCTCAGATTTCATTTAAAATATCTTCATTTGTGTTTCGAAAATGGACGAAAGTCTTACAGGTTTGGAACAACATGAGGGTAAAATAAGTAAATAAGACAGCAAAAATGACAATTCTGTCATTAAATCATTGTTTTTCTTACTTTCTGTATCAGATCCACAGCCTGGCATTCGTCAAAAGTATCAAGGAAAGAAGAGGGATGAGGTGTATACTGGGAAATGTGGATCATAGGAGCAAGCTTGCATTGGAGATGACTGAAGGATCACATGCTTTTGAACGCATTCTCAGCACTCTTTCCAAGTCAACATGGGGATTTATCAGAAAAAAAAACATTTTTCCAGTTCCACTTTCACAACACTGATGAATAATGCTTCTGATGCTGCTGAGAACAGTTTTATACTGACTATGTGCTTGAAGATTATGGCAAATAGAGTTTTCCACACAAAAAAAAAAAGAAAAGAAAATCTTGTTTGTTGAAAATTGTTGCATTTTGACTAAATGAGCCAACGTCAATGTTGTGCAATACAGATACCTGGAATAATGCAAACGATGAGACTGCGCTGACCCTGATTTCACTAACAGATGAGATGACAGTGCCCACAAGTCCATAGCATCACCCCCGTGGCCGTCTTTAACTGTGGTGTATCTCCAAATTCTGTCTATAGACTTCTATCACTGTGTTCCTTTTCTGGGTTCTTAGGTTTTATTCTTAAAATTCTGGTAACCAAAAGTTCCAAAAGTCTTCTTTCTTGGTTACGGTTTCCTCATTGAACTGAATGCTTTCGGTTCAATACCACTCACACTTTCTCTAAAATATTTTTTCCTTTCTGTTATTATTTTCATTCTATTCAGTTTGTTGGGGGAGTTTATTGTGCAGATTTCTTTCTAAACTCTCTACATTTCCAATGAAGCGATCCTTGAGCAAATGCATTAGTTTTAGAGTTGTGTTAGAATGCTGTATATGGGTGATGGCGTCTTGTGTTTATTTGAGGAACGTAGGTACTGTGGTGTTCCTGCCTGAAGCGTCTTCCCAAAGCCCCGGCCCCTCCTCCTAGGACCAAAACGAGATTGATATCAGTATCCTGCTTTCTGATTGGGCGAGGCTCTGTAGGCAGAGAAGATAGATCGAATGTTATTTATTTTCTATTTTTTATTTATTGTCTTGTCAAGCTTTTTCTGTGTTTGTGTTAGGCGGACCAGGTGCGTGGGTTTCATGGCAGCATTAGAAAGTCATGTGGTCCGTGCGTGTTTTTGAAAAACCGCGGTTTCGGGGAGTTTAGGGAATGTGCAGTGTTGTACTTTTTTGAATATTTCATTACCTCAACCAGCCCTCAGTTCACTGGGCTTGTGTGTATAGACTGAACCCAATCGTTTATCAAAAATGTACTGTAATGCAGCCGATTGACGTCAAGTGTGTGTGTGTGTGTGTGTGTGTGTGTGTGGAGCGCCTTCACTGGGCAGCAATCTCTCCCTGAATTGTTTCTGAATCGATCTGCTTTTCTTTTTCCTTCAGAGTGAGGGATTGGTGGGATGGTGGCTGATGGGTGAGTCTTGGATACTTGTTGGAGAAATGCTGCTGTTTGTGTAATACCTCCCTGACTCCTTTTGTAAAAGTAACACGTCTAGAGCTCAGGTTTCATATTATACTATATGGACTAGACTGTAGACACTGTAGATGTGGATCCAGGCAGAGTTACTGAATACAAGCAGTTGTTGGTGCTCTCTGGGTTTATTGCAGAAGGCTGAATTCTCAAATGCCCAGTACTGTAAATGTTTGCCTCCTACCAGCAGGTGGCAACAAAAGCGCAGGGCACCGATTGGATGCATCAAGGCTGTTCTTCATCAATAATGTCTCTCAATGCATGCGTGTATGGACTTCACTTGGATTTGCAAATTGCAGTGCATTAGTTGTTTTATTCTTTTTAAATGTGCTGTTGCTATTTAATTTTATTATAGGAACATGTTCTTTTTAGGTTTTGTTTTCATGTATTGTGACCAATTATTTTAGGTTTTTGGTTTTAATCTTTTTTTCTTTTCTTTTTTTTTTTGTTTAAGTTGATGTTTTTATGACCACTTTTGCTATTGTGTTGGTAGAAAAACTAGCAAAATAGTGACCGGAATGAAGATCAGTGGGTTGGTTTAGTCGTTTTCGTCTTACTGACTGCCAAGCAGAAAGTGAGCTTTTTAAGTAAATGGTGAATTTCCTTTAGTCGTAAGATAATAGATGTTAGACATTTTTAAGATGAAACTGAAAACTTGGTATTCGTGTTAATGACTATTATGGCTTTGATAATATGATTGAATAGTTGTTTTAAGATGGTTATTATTTCTTATGTTTTATTAGGTTTTCTTTCTTCTTCTTTTTTTGGCTTTGCATATTATAAGAAAATATGTTTTTGGACTTTTTGTGTTCCCAACAAATACTTGAAGTTTTTAAGAAAAAAAAAAAAAAGGATACGTGGATTAGGATAAAATAGACATTAAAGAGACAGACACTGGAAACCTTGCCTCTGCATCTTATTGGCTTGTCATTACAATTACATTCCAGTTTAAGGACAGAATTATGATTTTTCAATGACAAAGATTTTGAAGAGGTTTTAATGTTCATGTGGTTTTGCGACTATTTTGGCATGAAATGAAAATTCTCCATAAGCTATTTTCTAATTGCATATTATAGGATTTATTGTAAATGATTCATTTGTGCATGTTTTTTGTTTTTTTTTACCTAGTAATGTTTAAACCAAAAAAAAAAAAAAGTTTACGTCACAATATGAAAAGATCTGTCCGTTTCATTGTGACTTGAAGATTAAGTGATTTAAAAGTTCTTCTAAAAAAATCTTTCAATCTTGAGTTGAAATCTTGATCATGACACATTAACTGTTATTTCTCAATATATGTTTGTTCAAGGAAGACTTTCTAGAATAGATTCACATGACAATTAAATTTAAAATCAGAAACTGGTCACAAGTTAGCAGACTCTTACAATAAATAAAATCTTTATGAGCAAGGGCCTCATGTATTAAAGGCTTTGTGTATGTTTCATCCTAAATGTATACATGCACACAAGTTTTTAGATTTGTAAAACCGTATGCATGTCAGAATCTGCACCTGGTTAACTTGATAGTACATACGCAAACTTTATTTCACATGTTCTCAAGGATACTTTGTTGTGACTATATCTCCATATAATTTCCATATGCATATTGCCTTCCAGACAAAAGAGTCTCCAGCACATATAAGAGAGATTGCCCTAAAATCAGCCATGTTTTTCACCCAGTAAAACTATTGTTAAGAATAGAAGAAAAAAATGAACTGAGATGTAAAATTGGATTAGATACTAAGTTATCAGATAATGTATTGTGAATATAGACCAAATAGCAATTTTGAAGAAGAAAAAAAGGTGCCCATTTTGCGCACCGTCTTACTCGCAAAATTCTGTGGATCACTTAAGGAACTTTTACAAATATAAAAAGCTATATAAGCTACATTTTCTAAAAGCAGAACATTATTTTTTGGCAAATGTAACTTTTGGGCTCCAGGGGCCTGGTGGAAATAGAAGGACATTTTCCATTTGCACACTATTTATAAAATAATACACGTGGCGTATGCACATAACTGGTGAGAACTTGGCACTATCAGGTACCATCTTCCCCATCAGGAATATAAGTAGAAATACAATTACAGCTATGATGCAAAACACACTGCCCATTCAGCTGATATTAATTTTTGCTGCATACCAACATTCTGTCATGTCAGAAACTATATATTTTAACAAAAGTACAACCCCATTTCCAGAACATTGGGGACATTTTTTTTAAATGCAATCAAATCAAGAATCTGTGATTTGTTAATTATCTTGAACCTTTATTTACATTACAGATGTACAAAGAAAATATTTCCAATGTTTTCACTGACCAACTTAATTGTATTTACAAATATTAATTTTGATGACTGCAACACACCAAAAAAGTTGGGACAGAGGCATGTTTACCACTTTCACATCACCTTTCCTTTTTCACATTATTTGCTGGAAACAAAGATGATCAGGTGATATAGTTTTCAGCATCATAAAGTAGAATAAGTCACTAATCTTATCCCTGACCAAAAGTGGTTATTTGTAATTAATAGATTATATTCACCATCCATACTTTCTTGCCACAGATCAGACATTCTGAAATTAGATTTTTATATACAATGTAGGATTTATTTTAAGACACCCACAGACATCAAGAATCAGCATATAAATCTCAACAATGGTGACATGCTGCAATGCATGCTGGGAGCCATGAGTTTCATACTATGGTGACTCCCAGCATGCATTGCGGCATGAAGCACATCACCATTGTTGAGATTCAAATGCTGATTCTTGATGTCTGTGTGTGTGTCTGAAGATTTTGTCCCCATAATGTATTTAAAAGAGAATGTCGGATATGTTACAAGAAAATATTGTTGGTGAATAAAATCTATTAACAAATAACCACTTTTGGTCAGGAAAAATATTAGTGCATTATTCTACCTAACATTGCTGAAAACTATATCACCTGATCATCTTTGTTTCTGGCTTTCTTTGCAACAAATTATGTGTTTTGGTAAACACTGTTACAAAGACCACAAACTCCCATCAAATGGCAAGAGTCAAACTGCCCAACTAAAGGAAACACTGATCACTCTTAATTCTCAATAAGAACTTCTATAGCCGCATGACAGAAATAAAGTAAATCTGGGTAGTAATATAATACGCGAAGCGGGTAATGATGTTGTTTAATACTCCTCTGCTGAGATCTTGAGAGATTTAATGTCTTCTTTTATCTTCAGTTGATTTCATCTAAGGCTGTGGCTGGCAGTCAGTTGTCGTTCTTGTGTTTCTCTTTCCTTCAGTGATTCTGCTACCAGCAGGTGTTCATCACTAATGCTCAATCATGACTTAATGAATCACTTAGGCCTAATTATATAATTAACCTTAACTCTGATTCAGAGTTACTTTAATACTCTTTAGAGTGGGACCAAATGTTCTCTGAGCAGAGTTCATTTAACTCTGGGGATTTTACTGTGTATATGTTGAGTCATAGATGTGATAGGAAGAGGCACTGGATTCTTAATCCGTCCAATATCAAATTTATCTTTAGCCCAAAGGCCTTTCTGGAATTCCTGATGATAAATTAAAATTGTTTTCAATTGAAGTATCAGGAACTATTTTTCTCTCCTCAGTGCACAACCTGTGAACTGTCACTGTCTGCATGATTGGGTATGCTCTTACCCCTGCATCATTTGCATAATACCCATCATCATGGCAAATCCATCCCCCTGACTCCACCATTTCCTCCCAGGAGCCTCCTCTCTTCCCCACAGAGACATGAGGCTGGACTTGCATCTGTTGGAAGAAAGTAGATTGAGAGTGTTAACTTATGCAGAGAAATGCTGTGATATTAATAGATATTCGAGATTTCATTTCATTGAACCACTTCTCTTCATACTGTTTCTTTCATGGCCCACACACCATGAAGTACAATGTAAGTACAAATGAAGGAGTTATAGCCTAGTTATAATGCCAATTTGGTAGCATTTTTCCACCCTTTGGTATCAATGCTATTCCTCACAATGATACAGAAATTGTCATTTCTAATTTAGACATTAAATCTCTGCCTAATAAATTCAGGGGACTAACCCTGATATAAGTTGTACAAGTCTGATTAAAAGTGGCAATTTATTTATTTTTGATAAAGTGGTTTCTTCATCTAACAGCTTGCTCACCTCTCTGTAGACTTTGCCTGAGTCACTCTCATTGTTGTCTGAGCTCTCTCCCTCTGTTTCCACTTCCTCTTTCTAATGGAGCGGCCCTGCAGAGCTTCCAGCTGCTGGCGTATGCTCAACTTCCCCTTTCACAGCAGCAGCAGCAGCAGCAACCGTGCTGTAGGGACGAGGCTTTCCGATAGTTGCCTGCATATCCTCCAATTCCTACTTCCTCCTTTTTTGTCGGCAAAGCAAGGAAAGCATCTGCAGCCTCCTCACCTTCTCTCTGCTTCTTGTAGCGTGTCTCAGCCTCCTGTTCCCATCTTTTGAAGAGAGTCCAGTCAATCCGTCTCCGTTTTTTTTTTAAGGCAAATTTTTAAGAAGACGTCTCGTCTCCTCTAAAATTGACACACTTAACGTCCCACAATCAGCAAACTGTCTTTTTGTGAATTTTGACCACAGTTGAATTTGAGCAATTTGCTCCTCTTGCAAATTCATTCCATTTTCTAATCAATTCTTTAAGCGGCCCCTGGATTTCAATTTTCTCAGTTTTTATTTTACCACAGCAGTTCCCCGTTTTTAGTTAAGCTAGTTCTTCTTTGCAGGAAAAAAATGGCAAAAGCAGATCTATTAATATTTTCTTAGAGAGCAGTAGCAACATGCAAACAAGGAAAAGGCAAATAAGCATGTAGCCTACCTCGTTGCAAGAAAAGCAGCAATCTTATACATTAAAATTTACTGAGTATATTTCTGTAGTATCTCCAAGCCCAAATCTGAGGATATCTTGGAATTGAAATGAATAGGAATGTGATTAAATCCTAATTCCCCTATCAATATAAGGTCTGAAGTTAGGCCAGTAAGCAAATACAGAGATGTTTGGTGTTATCATATAAAAAACAAAAGAAGATATTTTGAAGAATGTTTTTGACCAAATCTTTTTATTTTTTGTCCATCTATGGAAGTCAATCGGTGCCGTCAACTATCTGGTTCTTCAAACTATATATTTTTAGTGTTCAACAGAAGAAAGACACTCATACAGGTTTGGATCAACTTGAGGGTAAATAATGACATTTTCATTTTTGTGTGAATCCCTATAAACTCATAGGCAACTATTCATATCACCCCCGTTTTATAAAAATCGATAAACAAACTTACACTCTGTCCGCGTGTACTGGGCAAATAATATTTTTTTATGTGAGCAAAATATTGACAATTCTGTATTTCGGACTGCTGAAACAATGAAAATCTGACCATAAATAGTTAATGCGGTCGTGCACTATCAGGTCACTTTGTTTTTACTGGCCATTGGTCAGATTTACTGTCAATCAAACCTTAAACCAATAAATGAAGGGAAAATCTGTAGCGTTCGTCTCGTTTAGCCAATCAGCGGTTAGTTACTAAGAGTCGCGGTGCAGATTTAAAAGTAAAATTAATCTCTTGTCAACACATTTAGGACTGGGGCCAGCCGAAAAGACGTGATTTCTGAACCGGGAGCGATGCACAGTAAGTTAAACCGACTTTTTTCCGTGTTCGTGTAATATGTACTGACTTCTCCGGTGGTATTAGTTAAAGGTTGTGTAAAAAGACACCGGAGACCAGGGCTGTAATTATCCACTCAGCGAGGCTCGTCTGAGTCATGTTAGCCCAGCGCTAGCATGAAAGCTAGCGTGGCTCTTCCTCTACTTTACATACAAGGGAATTAGAATAACGCCATTATTTAGATAACCTTCGGCATTTGGTTCAGAATTTGCACATGTTTTGTAGTCAAATATGAGCCATTCCACCCTCCCTACCTTCCCCGGTGCACACTTGTTTTGTCTAATCCTAGTGAGGTGGTCAGAGAGAGAGAGAGAGAGAACCGGGGACCAAAGTGGTTGCCTGGAGACGTGCTTTTCTCTCATCCATCTGGCGCAGGTATCCGCTCTCTGCCACGGATAGCTTACATTTTCATTTAAATTAATAATTTGCAAGGCTAATGTTTGAGTGTGGTCATGTCTGACCACTGCAGCTTTTGATGTGCTGACTCCGCTTGAGTTAAGAGCTTTGTGAAGACCAGATTGACGCGGATCTGCTCTCGTATATGTAGGGATGCACTCGCCTCCTGGACAGACGGATGAGGGCAGACAGCTCAGACAAACTTTGCATCAATTCCGTTCGTCCTTAAACACTATTATTGTGTCTTTCTCATCATTGTTATATATTAACACGTGTATTTTCCCAGCAGGTGCTGTTAAACTAAAACTGTGAAACTTTCTGCGATCAAGAGCTTTGGATACATTCGACAACACCATGTCGACCGTCTCACAGATGCCTCATGGACCTTGTGATCCGGTTTCTGCAAGACTGTGACAGGATTGTCCTGCCCCATAACTGACGCTGCTCAACCTTAAAGTAATCTTCTATCTTTTTTCTTTTTTGGTCTGCTTCTCTTGCTCTTGTCCAATACGTTCCTGTCCTCCTGCTGCTTTTCTACAGCATCACTTATGAATGTTTTAACTCATTCAGACTCCATGTACATTCTAACTTGTATTACTTTTCTCTGTTGGTTTTATGCATAATACTGCTTGATATGGTTACGGTAATAATTCCTACAAATTTTGTGTCATCTTGACCAAAAAGACCATGCCTAACCACAGTTGTAGAATTAATAATTTGCTCTGACCATATGCCTGCAACAGCAATAGATATCTGACCAATGCACGTAATGACATGTTGTCTCTAAGGTGATTTGACAAAGCTGTGGGTGATGTGGCATAGTAATATAAGAAAATACCTGAGCTGGTCATTGAAAGGTTGCAGGTTTGAGCCTCACAGAGAAATAATTCATAGGCAATTCATAGGGGTACATAGGCTACTTGTTCCACCAATAACATTATATGAGGTGTTTCTTTGTTTAAGCTTGTTATGTGTTGTTATATTTTGAACTGGTATTCTTCCGACAATGAAATTCAAAATTAATACATTCATTTCTTTTTTTTTTAGTAGTTGTAATTATGCATAATTTACTGTTATTACTATAGTAATTACATATAACGCTTAACAAAACACTAAAACAAAGTATTTATATATGTGTATATATACAAAATCAGTAGCATATAATATTATTTAATACATTGAAATATATATATATATATTAAAAAAATTATGTCAGAAATATATATTTTTTAAAGTCATAAATAATCTTGTAATTGATTATTATAATGTATGGCTAATTTAGTGTATACATAAGACATGCTGGTGTTGTTTTAGTCTCTGGGTCTGAATTGGTTACAGCAAAAGAGTTGCATGGCACTGATTGAACACTGTTGTACAATAATCATATCGTATCTGAGGCTCTGGGGGCACATCCCCGTCTTAGCAATCTTTTTTTTTTTTTTTTCATCAACCATGTGGGGAGGAAAATGATTCATTACTGGCTGCCGTAAGCACGCACACAGCCAGTGGGCCTGTCGGCTACAACCTGTTAGCTAGAGGTCTCGACGAGACTCCCCCTGCCTCGTGTCCTGCTGGCGATGACACAATAGGATGGATGCTGCTAGCCTGCTAGCTCAGAAGGTAGCATTGTGAATCTGCGAGCTGCTCGTGCTGCTTTGCTGTTGTTTACATGAATGGAGAAAATCAGAGCGTGACCCAGATGATGTAGGGAACGGCGGAGGGTTTTATAATACAGTTTTTTTAAAATGCAAAAGCATCATGTGTTGCGGGGTTATGTGTTTTCATTAGAATTTGTGCGTGCTGTTCACTCTCTTGAATTATTTGCGTGTTGCATGAACAGATTGGTTAGTACAAGCTTTAGAATAATAAACTAAGACACATTCGCTGTCATGTCTGTAACGCACTTCTTAATTTGGCTGCTATATATTTTGATTTCTGTGAGGTCTTTTTAGATTTTGTGATTTGCAGACATGCACCCACAGTCCCAATGTAGCAATAACAGGAATAATACACTCCCTTTCTCCCACAAGGTTTCCCTCACTGTACCACAGAATTACGACCTCCACCCTCCCACATACCCTTTTTCTTTCTTCCTGGCCTCCCCTCGTCTCGCTCCCCTCCCTCTCCCTGCAGTAATCTTTTTAAATCTCTGGCCTGCTAATCCTTTCCACGCCTATTTTAGTACGGACACCCCCACCATCCCAGCTTCTTCTGCTTCAATATATATATGGCAGTCGTCCGGAATAATTTAAGGACTCCTTACAATGCAATAATGAGACTAGTGAAGGGATGCAGTTGCATTGGAATTCTCCTGAAGATATCTGGGGAATCTATCCGTGTCGTGCCATTGCAATGTATACCTTTTGTAGTCTGGACATGACTGTTGAGTTTAGTGGTAGTTAAAGTTAATGTTTGTGTAATTGGCACAGTACATTTTATGTACGTTGCATTTACGAAGGTATTTGTGTTTTGTTGTTTTGACTTCTAAGTTCTAACGTGGATTTGTGTGGTCTAATTTTCCTTCTTTACTCTCCCCATTTGTTTCATCCTTCTGTCTTTGCCTTGCCCTTCTCATTCCTTTCTTTCAGTGAACAGATTTTTGGTGAGAATCAAGTTATAATGCTGAGTTTGAACTCGTATGCTAATCTTCGAAATGATGAAGCAAAATGTCTGTCACTAACTAAACAGACATAAAAAAAAAAACTTTTTTTCACAAGTTTCAAGGTTGTTCTTATGTACATTCTGTTATATAAATAAATATGGATATTTTATGATGCTTATTAAAATCCCCCCTAAAATATGTGATTTTTATCCTCTATAGACAGACAGTGACGTTGAGCAACATTTCCCGAGATTATGCTGAGCATCCTTGCAGCTGGCTCCATATTCTTCCCCGGCCTTTTCCTGCTGTCTAAGCGAATCCTGAAACATGGTCCTGGCCTCAAATGGAGCGAGAAGGATGCTGTCATTGTCTCGTCCAGGTAAAAAAGCGGAAGAGAAAATGAGATGTGTTGAGAGGTCCTGTCAGGCTCAAACTACCTGCTTTCATTTACCTGTGGTTCTTCTCAGAATATGTATGCCAGTAAATAACATATTATATCCTCTTTTTGTTTATAAACATGAAAGTCATGGCATTGGCTTCATAATTGTATTTTTTTTGTGTGTGGTTATTAAGATTCAGTAAAAAAATTATAAATTGATAAAGGATAAATATCTGCATCAGTGAATGTGACTAATGAATGAGATTTATATACACTTACCGGCCTCTTTATTGGGTACACCTGTTTAACTTCTTGTTAATGGAAATATCAAATCAGCCGATCACATGGCAGCAACTCAATGCATTTAACCATGTAGACATGGCCAAGAAGACAATCTGCTGATGTACAAATTGAGCATCAGAATGGGGAAGAACAGTGATTTTTAGTGATTTTGACCATGGCATGGTTGTTGGTTCAGGCTGGTCTGAGTATTTCAGAAACTGCTGATCTACTGGTATTTTCACACAAAACCATCTCTAGGATTTACAGAGAACGGTCTGAAAAAGAGAACATTTCCAGTGAATGGTAGTTCTGTGGGTGAAAATGCCTTGTTGATGCCAGAGGAGAATGGCCTGACTAGTTCTAGCTGATAGAAACTTAAGGCAACAATAACTCAAATAACCACTTGTTACAACCGAGGTCTACAGAAAAGCATCTCTGAACGCACAACCGTCAAACCTTGAAGCAGAAGGGTTACAGCAGCAGAAGATCACACCGGGTGCCACTCCTGTCAGCTAAGAACAGGAAACTAAGGCTACAATTCACATAAGTTCACCAAAATGTAACAATAGAAGATTGGAAAAATGTTGCCTTGTTTGATGAGTCTCAATTTCTGCTGCAACAGTACATATAATAAACAAGTAATAAGATCCTGGTTGATGAGTGATGATCTTCCAGCATTGTTTCACCAAGCAGCATGTTATGTCACTCTGAGATCTACGCACATTGTGTGTGTGTTTGTTTTTTGTAAATGGCTTCCACAGTCACCAGATCTCAATCTAATAGAGCACCTTTGGGACGTAGTGGAATGAGAGATTCACATCATGGATGTGCAGCCGACGAATCAGCAGTCGGCTGATTCCCGCTGATTCCCATCCCATGATGCTATCATGTTTAAATGGACCAAAATCTCTAAGGGATGTTTCCAAAACTTTGTTGAATTCATGCCACAAACAAGTAATTCAGTTATGAAGGCAAAAGGCAGTCCATCCCGGTACTTGCAAGGTCTACCTAATAAAGGGACTGAGTATGTGTATAAAACCGCATTAATAAAATGTACACTTGCTGAGATCAACTAAATTATTTGTAGAAGTCACAAAAAATATTTGAAAACCAAAAATGGTTGGCTGAAACTAAGGGGTAGATAATTTTATATGAACCAAATATTGGTATGGTTTGCTGGTCTATCACAAAATGTGTCGCTGTAAGTATATGGCAGAGATTATTATCCTGTTTTGAAGGCCTTTTTGCAAGAAATGTGTCAGATTAAGATCTGCTGAGTAAAGACGTTGCATGTAAGGTTATGTTTGGTTGCAGTGCACTGTCTGATGCATTGATGAGCTTTTCTGCTTAGCTAGGAAAGTTACTGTGCACTATGCTGCTTAAATGACCCTTCCCCTTACTTGTGTCATCAGAATCTGTTATTAATGGTTTCCAATATCTCTGATCTAAGGATGTTTGCAGTCTGTTTTGCTCTCTGTTTTGGCTTTCTTTCATGCATGTGACTTTTTTTTTTCTCACTCTTTCTCAGGCTGGTGTCCTCCGTTCAAGCCATTATGGCGTCCTCTGCCGGATACATCATCGCCTGTTCTTGTAAAGACATCATCGAGGACCAGTGAGTATCAGCTGAAGATGTGCATTGTAGCTAGATATATAAAAGAGAAAATATTTGTTTGGTAATTCCGGTTGATTTTGTAAGTAGGAGGACTGTTTTACTACACACAACACTGCTTTACTTTAGTGTTTGTTTGTTTTCCCATGTGCATGTGTCTCTCTCGTCTTATTTAATTTGTGTTTTATTTGTGTATACAGCTGAGAATTCTCTCGTTTCTATGGAATTGTTCCCAGACGTGTAGGAGTGCAAAAGTATTCCCTTCACTCTGAGTGTTTCTAAGAATGTGCTATTCCTCCAATGCACACCTTATGTCAGAATAATCTAATTAGGCTCTTAACCTAATTAGTTTCTATCTGTAAATCCACTGTGTCACACCAAGCCAGGGGAAAGGGAGCAAGAGAGAGTAGATGGGCAAAATACTTTTTTAATGACGGCTTTAGTCAGCGGTTTCAGTTGATGATTTAAAGCTGCATTTTAACACTGGGAAACCCATGCGATGTGTTCACGCTGATGGTTTGTCGAAAACGGTTTGCTCTAATTTGGTTTTCCTCCCCTAATCGAATTATTTTGAACTGTTTATCTGTTTATTTTGTGCCTTAACCCGAAGGCCCACAAGTTAATTAAGAATGGCAGCTCAAATGGGTCAGAGCAATCATGTTTTATAAATGATTTAAGCCAGGTAAACTCAATTACTCGGGGTTTGTGTTGTAAATGCAACATCATGGGAGCAGGAAGCCTGGGAATTAGACTAATGCTGTGTCCCAATTACTTATACTACGCCCTAAAAGTATGTTCTCTTTTTGTGGAGAAAAAGAACACACTTTTGAGTGTGTAGCAGGAGAGTAGACCAGCTTTGAGACATACTATCATGTCATAAAATTGCATCTTTAACAGACGCTTTGTCGCATAGTTACGCTGTCAATCATCTTGTCACAGTTAACGTCCTCCACATTTCATTTCATTTCCTGCTGTATCAGAGAGATAAGAAGTAGCATGTTGATCTTCCAGATGAGGGTCTTTCATAAGTAGAACTCTCCTCATATTTTTGCATAATGATGGCTTTAAACGTGAATGGCCAAATGGATCTTTATAAAAGTTCACATTGTTTTTGCAGATGAAATATAATACAGATAACATTACATAAATGTTTTTTTAATCAGGTTAAATATTGATTATCAGTCACTCAAACCCCTTTATCTAAACCTCTCTACTTAACCGCAGGTTGCGCATATCTACCATGTTTTTAGTTTTTTCAACACTTTTTATTCGTGTTTGTAGCTCTCAACCAATGGTTTGTGGGCAATATTAGCCATTAGAGTGTGCACGCATCCACACTTCAAATCTACTTGACATATTATGACAATATTGTGAAATATAATTACAGTGTTTTCTATTTTGATATATTTTAAGATTTGATGAGCAGCTGCATTTTTATCAAGTCAAGTTACTGTTATTTATATAGCGCTTTATACAACACAGTTTGTTTCAAAGCAGCTTCACAGTGATAACAGAACAATTATTCAATGATGCAAACGGTTCATTTCGGCTGTACAGCAGCTCTAAAAGAAAATAGTGTCATTGTTCAGCTGAAGTCAGTTCAGTGTTGATACAGTTCCATTGGAAAGATCATCAATTATTAAATTAGTTAATTTAATCTAAAAAGCAGTTCTGCAGAAAAACGGTGATGTCGACGTCCATCTCAGTTCACTTCTCATTCTATAGTGTCGGTGCTGTCAAATCAATAAAATTGTTGAATATGAAGTGTCCCCAACTACGCAAGCTAGAGGCAACAGTGGCAAGGAACCCAAACTCCATCAGGTGGCAGAATGGAGGGAAAATAAACTTGGGAGAAACCAGGCTCAGTCGGGGGTCCAGTTCTCTTCACAGTGTGATTATGATTCAGTCAGAAATCAAATTGTTGATCGGTAGCATTCAAATATTTAATTCAGTTCCTTTTGTTTGAAGATTGCATTCATCACTCCGAGACCAAGCTGATCATAGGTCTTTGCAGAGGACTTGTCTGGTTCTTGTGGTTTTTGCTAAATCTGTGCTGACGGCTATCATGCTGAAGAGGCCTTCACAGGGGATTGTCTCGTTGACAGGAACTCTGCTGACATTCAGGGCTGCGTTGTGGTCGTGTCTAGGTGCAGGTCCACCATCTGATCTGGATACGGACCGGATATGGCTGTGTATGGTAGCCTCGGGATAAACAGAGTCTAATCATTTTTTTTAAAAACTGCCATTTTCCAGTACATCGGGTGTTATTGGAGTTGTTCCCAGTTCCGGTTGACCTAATTTATGCAGCCTAACAATCCTTTAATGGATGTGAATTATAGAAATATAAATGATAATGTGTTGTGTATGCCAGGTTAAAACTGTTCGGGTGCTAAATAGGAAAAGCATCTACCGCCTGCTGGTGATTTTGATATTCTAGGCGTTATCAACTGGACTGAATTTTGAGATCATAATAGACGTCATGGATTATAATGTGTTAGTTTAGCTCCTCAGTACGTGAGAGAGCTCTTGTTTAGTGCTTAGTAAGTAATTTGCAAGATTTTAAAATGTATGCAATATTTAATAGGGGGCCATTGCAGTGTAGTGTTGAGGGAACCGGAGCTAATATGGTCATACATCCTGGTTTTAGTAAGAACTCTAGCTGCTGCATTTTGGACCAGCTGGAGTTTATTAAGCGTGCAGGGCATCCACCTAGTAGAGCATTACAATAACCTAGCCCTGAAGTTATGAACTAACTTTTCTGCATTTCTAATTGAGAATATTTTCTCAATTAGAGTCTTTATTTAAATATATTTTTTAAAATGGACAAATGCGGTTTTGCAGATGCTAGAAATGTGACTTTCAAATGAAAGATTGTCCAGCCATCAAGTGTTAGACAGTATTCTATGTTGTTGCGTGTGGAGGTGTGGCAAGCAGGACAGGGGCCGAGAGCCATGGGCCCTGAATAATGCAGTACTTGTATGTACAGCTGGCTGAGAACTGGTGTGAGTGACACTTGGCATTGCTCGAGGATCGGGCGAGAGCGCGTCTGCAAACATTGTCAAGTTTGACGAGTGTGACGAAAGGCTGTAAGGAATGTGTGTGCGGAAAGCCCTTATATGGAGATGGTTTGGGCGTGTTTTATGCAAATGACTAACCTTGTGCAAGAACAAAGGTTCAACAAGGAAAAACCTCAAATTCAAGAACACATTTATGTGTGTACGAACGTGTGAATTGGGAGATTTTTTTTGAGAAGTTCTCCTGTGCATACAAATACAAAATAATCCATGCAATTATTAATGAATGATACCCATTGAGTACATCATTCAGCATAATTTCTCAAGTCTTAAGTGTCGCATGATCCTTCTGAAAAAATTCTAATATGCAGATTTGGTGCTCAAGAAACATTTCTTATTAATGTTAATAACAGTCAACATGTGAAGTGGATCAAATAAGTTAATCAAAGTTGTCCTAAGACAAGAATGGGTATTGTTCGAAAGGAATGGATAACTTTGATGAAAGGTTTTAATCCACTTCATATGTCGACTACTGTATTTTTGTGGATTCTTTGATAAATAGAAAGCTCAAAAGAACAACAGAATTAGACATACAGTACATTTATCCTCACAATTTTGCATAAAATTTTACTCAGGACAATTGTTTACTCTTGTGTCTGCATTTATCTTGGGAAGACAGAAAATAGTTTTACTGCCTCTACAATCTGACTGATGCTTAATTTGCTAGTCAAATTTTATGGGAACACTTCACCCCAAAATGAAAATGTCTCATTTTGTTGTTTTAAAGCTGTGTGAATGTTTCTCTTACATGCAACACAAAAGAAGAAATTTACCAGAATCCTAGCGGAGCTCTTTTTATGTACGGTGTTGTATTTTCAAGCCCAACTTACCTGCCTGTAACCTCCAGGTGCAGTACTGAGCACCTTGCACATGTTCATAGAAATATCTGGGAACTAGTCATGGAAAGTTAGGCTAATTTATTCTGTACAGGTTTGAAATATTTATTTGGCCATTCTTCCCAAAGGACGACTGGAAAAAAAGTAATATCATGGAAAAGTGATGTGTGCATATATATATAATATAACATGTATGTGGATATACAAGGGGTGTTACGGTACATGTATTTGTCCCGAACCTTCACGTTTACGGTCACAGTCAGTCGATTTCAGTCAGTCACAGGCGATACACACTCCAATCCAGTAGCAATGCTGTTTGCTAACTGCCACAACAGGAAAAAGAAGAAGAAAAGACAATAAATTCCAGAACCCAAAACAAGATTGGCGAGTCGCCACTGATGAGTTCAGATGGCACGCAAGAGCTTGTTAGTAGCCTGTACGCTGAGTTTCGATTAATTTTTGTGACCCTTTACAGTATTTTAAGTTGTTTCCGCTGTTATAATGACTAAATCATTTGACATCGTGCCGATCTGTGTCGTGGAAGTCTCACTACTACAGTACAGTGATGAAATATGATTGTCCTGGAAATGGGAAGCCTCAGGTGCTTCTCTCCTCATGGAAATGTGAAGTGAGCTCTTTTTCTCCCGCTCATCTTTCCGTGATTTCTTGAAAAAGTGTAAGATTTAACTTTGTGTTTCTGCTAGTGCTGGCGAAGTCAAGCTTTCTGAATTTTAATTTTTTGTTAATTTTTTACACGCCTCTCACGCGCAAAGAAATCTAATCTCTGCACAAGTTGTATTTTTCATTATTCCATTTATTTTGTACTTTTATAACACAAGAGGTGCTTTTCAGTTTTGTAGCTGATTGTAACCAAAAATTATTTTTTTTTATTTTTTTATCAGCCCTACAAAAAAATATGCATTCTGTTCACTGCTTAGTGCCTCAACTACTTCAAGGGGGGACTAAATACCGCTAGGTGGAATAAAATAATCTAAAATAATTGGAATCAAAATAAATGAAAAGAAATAGAAAAGAAAATAGCATTGGGGGATTTGTTGCCTTTTGCTTTTGTAAAGAACTTATATCAAACAATGACCCCACCACAGAGGTACGTACTTAACCGTGACTTCTGTGTACCGTTACACCCCTTGTATGTATATAACTGATGGTTGCCACAAAGTAACCCTAAAGCACATATGGGTGTTTCTCTCTCTTGTTCCTTCATCCTGTATCTCTTTCTCTCTGCTCCCTCTGTCCAGGCATTGGCTTACCAGCAGCTATATCCTTTTTGCGGTCCCCTACTTCATCTATGACATCTATGCCATGTTCTTGTGCCACTGGTACAAGCTTCAGGTCAAAGATCACGAGGAGGATAGCGAGGCCAAACCGATGAGGTCAGCCATCAGCGGCTATCTGCGCAGAGAGTTCCTTATGGTCTTGCACCATGTCGTCATGGTTACTGTCTGTTTCCCTGTCTCTGTGGTGAGTGGAATGAGGGTCGTGTGTCATTGACATTGTTTTTTCATAAACATTTAAAGTACATCTTTTTTGGAATATGATTATGGAGGTCCATCAGAGCCATATGTTTGGAGTGTAGTAACAGGCTTCATGGCTGTTTGAAGAGTGATTTGATGGGGTCATGCTATGTGGGTGGCTTGAAGTGTGGCTGAGTCTAACTTGTCCTGAATGGGCATGTGTACTTTCACCCTGTGATTATGCTCTCCATCACTCTCCATCTGTATCCATGGAGACTATTGCTGTCGGCAGCAGCGCAGCAGCCCGCACCCTGGCATTAGCTGTGCTTAAATGGCAATAAGTGTTGTGGACTGATAAGACAGGAGAACCTCTACAACACTTCCCTCTGATATAAGCACACTAAGTCTGACTATCTCTTCTTTTTCTTTCTGTTTTTTTTTTGTATCCCCTTCCCTTCTTTTCCTTTATCCTTTCTTCCTTCTCCTCCTCTTCTTCCTTCCCTTTCTCTCCTTTCCCTTTACCTTCCATTTCTGTATCCTCATCCCATTACCTTTTCCATTCTTTTCCCTTTATCTTTCTTTTCCTTTTCCATTACCTTTTCTTTTCCTGTCCTTTTTGTTTTCCTTTCTTTCCGTTTCCCACTTTCTTTTATTTGCTTTTTTCTTTTCTGTTTTCTTTCCCTTCCTTTTGAATTTTATTTTCTGTAATAATCTCCATTCCTTCCTTTCCTCTCAACTCATTTCCCTTTCCTCCTCCCCTTCCATTTCCCATTCCATTCCCTTCCATTCTTTTTTCTTTTCTTCCCTAATGTCCTTTTCTTTTCCTCTCCCTTTCCCTTCACTTTTCATTCTCCCCCTTCCCTTTCTTCCTGTCCTTTTCCCCCTCCCCTGTAATTTCCTTCCCCTTCATTTTCTCATCCTTCCCTTTCCTTTACCTATTTTCTTTTCTTTTCCTCTTTCTAGTTCTGGAGACAGGGCAAAGGGGATTATTTCCAGGGTGTGATGTTCCTGGCAGAACTCAGCACCCCGTCTGTCTGTCTGGGAAAAATACTCATCCAGGTACTAAACACAATCACTCATTCACCATCTCTTTCTGACTTTCTTTTCTTATGTCTTTCTTTATAAAGACCTAGACGAGCAGATTTTCATATTTCTTTATAGTGTATGGGTGATTTCTACCAGACATACTAATCTTACAACATCTGATTGAATGACAGTGATCTTTCACAGACGTGTTTACAACTCTCTTGTACATGTCTCCTTCACTCCTTGAGTGTTAAATGACAAGTGGGGAATATTGAATCACGGTTGTCTGGGTTCATTGCTCTACCTATTAATATTTTCTATCTGTTAAACACTCTCTCTTTCTCTACTTCCTGCTCTTCTTTGTTTCTTTGCCTCAGTACAAGCAACAGCACACTCTCCTACATAAAGTCAATGGAGCTCTTATGCTGGTCACTTTCTTCATCTGCAGAGTTGTTCTGTTCCCCTACCTCTACTACGCCTACGGCAGGTATGATCACCTTTTAACACTCTCAATCATTCAGTCTTTTACTAGGTCTTATATTTATATTCCTCATCTATTCCTTCTTTCTTTTATCCTCTCTTTCTCCACTAAGTCACAGTGCCTCTAATATTAACATGAAATCTTAAATCTGGAGGGTTTTTTTTTGGTCAGAATAAATATGCATCATAATCTGTCTCAATCCAGGATTTGCTTCGAACATGAGACATTTACACATTCCTCCTAAACGATTGTAATAACCACCAAAGATCATGTGCTGTTTAGAATTGACCGTAATACCAGGACAATCATTATCAATCTGGATGACATGTTCTAGTTTTAAAATTGCAGCACTGATGTATTATTCATAAAACTTGAGCATCTTAGAAATAGTTACATTTATGAGTGCGGTCTTTACTGGCAAACAAACGGCTAAGAAGTTGAATTTGCTTGCAGCAGGGCTTCCATGGAAAACCTAGAAATATAAGATAATTATTTTAAATGTAATTTCTAGGGATGCACGATATATCGGCCACCATATCGGTATCAACCGATATGTGACCCTGGACCAAAAACCAGTCACATGGGTAAATTTTTTGAAATTGAGATTTATACATCATCTGAATTAATAAACTTTAGATTGATGTATGGTTTGTTAGGATAGGACAATATTTGGCCAAGATACAACTTATTTGAAAATCTGTAATCTGAGAATGCATGAAAACCGCCATTAAAGTTGTCCATTTATGTTTTCGATTGTGCTGCATTTAAGTGTGACATGTGCAGCGCAAGTCTGTCATATAGGCTACATAAAATGAGAACATAATTGTGTGCTTGGCAGATGGATTTAATGGTAAGACTTTTGTTTTTATAATCAGGCTCTCAAAAATGATATAAAATTTGGATTTATAGTTATCGGCCAATATATCGGTTATCGGCTTTCAAATATAGAGAATTATCGGTTATCGGCATCAGCCAAAATTTTCATATCGGTGCATCCCTAGTAATTTCCAAAAGTATGAACAAAGCATGGAAATTATCTTGGTAAGAAATCGTTTTTGCATATCATTTTTGCATATCAAACGACGAGTCGAAAAAGTAGTTTTTGAGGTTTCCGACAAGTCTGAAAAGTCATCCAGTTTCTTTGATCAAAACATCAAGTTCAGATTCTGTATAGTTTGATGTTAGTTACTTGCAATATCCCAAACACAGTGTATATAGTGTAAATACCAGGCTGATTCACTCATATTACTACAAATACAAAGTGCAATGCACAATAAGTCCCGCCGCTGGAATAAAAGAGCCATTTGCATCACTGCAGCTGCCGTTGGAAACTCCAGTTCCCACTGGAACAGTCAGTGCCTGAGATGCATGCTTGGGACTGCACATGCGGAATGGCTGGACCAACCTGAAATATGCACTTCTTTTTCAGATTTCGGTATTTCCCCATTCAAGTAGAGTTGGTCTTTCATGCCTGAAATTTAGTGGTACCGGTACTTGAAAGTTTGTGAACCCTGTTCAGGACAAAAAAGGGACTAAAGAGCAACCACCACAAAACAAAACAAAAACAGTCGTATATCATCCAGGTAACGACACACAGTATTAAGAATCAAAGGTACATATAGATGAAACTCGGAAAATTTGAATATGGTGCAAAAGTTCATTTATTTTAGTAATTCAACTTAAAAGGTGAAATTAATATCAACATGCAAAGTGCAAATATTTCAAGCCTTTATTTGTTATCATTTTGATGATTATGGCTTACAGCTTATGAAAACCCCAAATTTGAATATTGTGAAAAGGTTTTCGTAGTACACCATAATCATCAAAATTATAACAAATAAAGGCTTGAATTATCTCACTTTGCATGTAATGAGTCTATATAATATATTAGTTTCACCTTTTAAGTTGAATTACTGAAATACATTAATTTTAGCTCCATATTAAAAAATTTCGAGTTTCACTCATAAACATTTGAACGGGGTAATTTTTAAAGTTCAGCTATTTTTTTCTATAAATTCCAGCTATTCAGCTATTCTTGTGGACTACAGGTCCTTCTCAAAAAATTAGCATATTGTGATAAAGTTCATTATTTTCTGTAATGTACTGATAAACATTAGACTTTCATATATTTTAGATTCATTACACACAACTGAAGTAGTTCAAGCCTTTTATTGTTTTAATATTGATGATTTTGGCAAAAAAGTAAAGAAAAACCAAAAATCCAAAAAATTAGCATATTTCATCCGACCAATAAAAGAAAAGTGTTTTTCATACAAAAAAATGTCAACCTTCAAATAATCATGTTCAGTTATGCACTCAATACTTGGTCGGGAATCCTTTTGCAGAAATGACTGCTTCAATGCGGCGTGGCATGGAGGCAACCAGCCTGTGGCACTGCTGAGGTGTTATGGAGGCCCAGGATGCTTCGATAGCGGCCTTAAGCTCATCCAGAGTGTTGGGTCTTGCGTCTCTCAACTTTCTCTTCATAATATCCCACAGATTCTCTATGGGGTTCAGGTCAGGAGAGTTGGCAGGCCAATTGAGCACAGTAATACCATGGTCAGTAAACCATTTACCAGTGCTTTTGGCACTGTGAGCAGGTGCCAGGTTGTGCTGAAAAATGAAATCTTCATCTCCATAAAGCTTTTCAGCAGATAGAAGCATGAAGTGCTCCAAAATCTCCTGATAGCTAGCTGCATTGACCCTGCCCTTGATAAAACACAGTGGACCAACACCAGCAGCTGACATGGCACCCCAGACCATCACTGACTGTGGGTACTTGACACTGGACTTCAGGCATTTTGGCATTTCCTTCTCCCCAGTCTTCCTCCAGACTCTGGCACCTTGATGTCCGAATGACATGCAAAATTTGCTTTCATCCGAAAAAAGTACTTTGGACCACTGAGCAACAGTCCAGTGCTGCTTCTCTGTAGCCCAGGTCAGGTGCTTCTGCCGCTGTTTCTGGTTCAAAAGTAGCTTGACCTGGGGAATGCGGCACCTGTAGCCCATTTCCTGCACACGCCTGTGCACGGTGGCTCTGGATGTTTCTACTCCAGACTCAGTCCACTGCTTCCGCAGGTCCCCCAAGGTCTGGAATCGGTCCTTCTCCACAATCTTCCTCAGGGTCCGGTCACCTCTTCTCGTTGTGCAGCGTTTTTTGCCACACTTTTTCCTTCCCACAGACTTTCCACTGAGGTGCCTTGATACAGCACTCTGGGAACAGCCTATTCGTTCAGAAATTTCTCTGTGTCTTACCCTCAACTCAACTCAACTTTATTTATAGAGCACTTTCAACACCACAAGTGGAACCAAAGTGCTGTACAGAAAATATAAAAGAGATAAATAAAAACAATGCAAACATACACAGTTTACAAAGCATTTTCATATGCTTGAGAAAACAAATATGTTTTAAGCGCACTCTGAAAAACACCCAAAGAAGGAGAAGATTTTACAGAAAGAGGAAGGTCATTCCAGAGCCTAGGAGCTGCAACAGAGAAAGCTCGATCACCTTTACATTTCAAACGAGATCGTGGAACCACGAGGAGCAATTGATCATTGCCCTCTTGCTTGAGGGTGTCAATGATGGCCTTCTGGACAGCAGTCAGGTCGGCAGTCTTACCCCTGATTGCGGTTTTGAGTAATGAACCAGGCTGGGAGTTTTTAAAAGCCTCAGGAATCTTTTGCAGGTGTTTAGAGTTAATTAGTTGATTCAGATGATTAGGTTAATAGCTCGTTTAGAGAACCTTTTCATGATATGCAAATTTTTTGAGATTTAGGAATTGGAATTTTGGGTTTTCATGAGCTGTATGCCAAAATCTTCAGTATTAAAACAATAAAAGACCTGAAATATTTCAGTTGGTGTGCAATGAATCTAAAATATAAGAAAGTTTAATTTTTAGCATTACATTATGGACAATAATGAACTTTATCACAATATGATAATTTTTTGAGAAGGACCTGTATATGTGAACACATTTTCTGTAAAATATATTTTTCAGGACAGTTCTAAATAAAAAATAACATGCATTTTGGATGACCCTCACTTATTTTGTTAAAATTATTCACATTTCCACAGATTCTTTAAGGGGTTCACAAACTTTTAAGCACCACTGTAGCTGCCCGGGGACATTGCAATATGGCTGCCGACACAGAGTGATCAAACATGAATTGATTGAATATACATATAATTCCTTATACTGTGTCTGCACCAGACGTGAGCGGCACTGCGCGACAAAAGCAGAAAGAATCACTATGAAAACCCATCATTGATGCGGTCTACACTGGATGTGGCGCAACACGACAAGTTCCCGACATTAATGGATGCCATGCTCTATTTCTAACGTCCTTCAAGCACGTACGCTACTTCTGACACAAAGAACTAATGGATTTGCAACAGTCGCTTTTTTGTGTCCAGTGTAGACCAAATATGTCTGTGTTATTCACTGTATGCTGACTATATGCTTATTTTTGTTTGTGCTCATATCATAGGTACGCATCCATCCCCTTCTACATGGTGCCGCTGTCTGTGCCCTGGCAGTATAACGCAGGTGCAGCTTTGCTCATGGCCCCGCAGGTTTACTGGTTTTCCCTCATCTGCAGAGGTGCCTTTCGCCTCTTCACCAGAGCCTCACGGCACAAAGCGGCTGTTAGCAGCACTGACTCTGAGCCGAAAACCTCACTCCTGCCCTCTGCCAATGGATACAGCCCAAGAGAGGCTGACTCGCACTGAGAGAGGGGTAGAAATAGAGATGTAGTTGCAGGGTTGTTAGGTTTAGGCCAAATAGGAAACAGAAGGCCGATTGACTGAGTTCAATGGGAGGATCAGCGTTGGTCAGCAGGCAAAGAAACTGAAGCTGTGTAACCTCTATATTCACCACAATCCTCTCTTTGAGAAGAAAAATATTTTTTTCTATAACATGCTCTGTGTCGGAGCATTAGGTTGGGGAAATGTAATCTGCTGCTTTGCAGGGTTAGTGCATCATTTGTAAATTACCATGGTCATAAGCTTCTGAAAAAGGGACTGATGTGGACGAAGCAGCAACAGTATTTAAAATGAGTGATGGATGGAAGGATTGAAAGAGACCTCCCGTTCTCCTCACTTGAGTACCTCTGTCTCTTTGTTTGTTACATTTGCATAGAGGATACAAAAAAGGAAACTGAGATTTCTGTCAATTTGTACATACAGTTTTATAATTTACGTTGAATTCCAAATAGATTTAGAATTTATTTTAGATTTTTGTTGAATCTGTTCATTATTTATTTAGTTCTATTCCTCATTAAGAGCGGATGAGTTTAAAGCAAAGCCGCTCACTACTAAAAGACTGAAAACCGAAGTTTTTCGATTCTAAACAACCCCTCAGATGCAGCATAGCCCACTGCCAGTTATCCATCTCTCTGTTTTCCCCTTTCCTCATTACAGCTGAAAACAAGATGGCAGTGGCTGCATCCAGTTAGTTAGTGGATCAGCAGTTATAAAGAAGAAGGGGGGTCATTTAAAGGATTTGGATGAGGCTGAGCTAATGCATTAGCGTATCTCTGCTGCAGTACTCCAATCCTTTTAAGATCCAGATGTCAGACGGAGGGGGAAGGGACCGAACTGGCCATTAAAAGGCTGCACTTGAAAACCAGGCTGAAGTTGGCAAGGCACTCGGACGAACCTGAGCCAATCGATTTGGACTTTTTTTATGAGGGGTTTAGACTGCCAGCAAAATGGCCTTCGCCAACCTCTTAGTAGATCCACGCCACAATATGAAGTCTATAGTACCACTGATTGTAATCTGCACATTAAATGTGTAACAACTGTTCTTTCTCCACTCCGACAAGATGTTTATCCACTTCTCAAGCTGTGAGCCTTTTGTTTCTATCCGGAAATTTAGGAGTTCCACTGATGACATGTTGTGTCACCAATTATTAGTCCACACTTTTATGGTAAAAGTGTCATCAGTGTAACTACGTAGTAACACGACTCCCTTAGGCCTGCTTGTTTTGCGATGCTCACAAACAGGACTGCCAGTTTGATGCTAAACAGTATTATTAGGGGTGGAAGTGAGAGGATGGAACACAAGTTGGATTCAAGGAGTGAAACTTGCACTTAATTATCACAAGGAGGGGGTGTTAAACAAACATAGTCTGTGAGATACTTTAACACTTTTAAAAGCACTGCACAGATTATGGCTCTTCTTAAATTAAAGTTTTGGATTTAGTTTTGAACCACTATAATTGAAAGCGTATAGGTTAGTCATGTTCTGTTACTCATTAGAAAGGTTTTCGTTTTTCTGCTTTACAGTTAGTGTGTGTGCTCAAAGGCATCAATGTAGCCGTAGAAATTATGCTTTTAGCATGCTCTTTACACAAAATACTGCAGGATTGTTTTTCACTTGATTGCATCACATCACTAACTCAAAGGGACTGTGAAGTGCTGGGCATGAATTGGGCCGGTATTCTCAACTATAGCAAAGTATACAGGTTTAGGAACTGGTTAAAATCTTTTGAGCTAGGAATGACTGTATTTTCTGACTTTGTTTTTATGTAATTATACTTATTGTTAATTTATTCTTATTTATGTATTTATTTGGCCAAGTTTGAATGTACATATGAATACACTTCTAAATGTTCTTTTGAGTGGGCTTCTGTTCATCTAGTTTGCCTGAAGACTGTTCTGTAATTCTGGTTCTCTCAGCTGAAATATACTCTTGCTCTCTCCTGCTGTGCTGGTGCTTTGTTTGACCTCCTTTTATGATGAAACAAAGGCTCTGTGTCACCTGCTTGGTGTGTGTAATTGTGTGTGAGAGAAAGAGATCATTGCATTCGATGGTTCAATGAAAATTGCCCAAATATTGTACCAGGCCAGTGAGATACTCTTGGTTTACTTATTCCAAAATTCTCTTTAGTTATATATGGTAAATGTGCTGTAAAAAAAATCCCACCAAATCCCACATTTTTCTGAAAAGGGTTTCTTTGAGTTGGGGGGAGCAGCCCGCTCCTCTGTAGCCAATCGGAGAACTATCTTTTTTTTTAATGCTATATTTGAACATTTAGTTTTCAATATGGTAAAACAAAATTAGAACATAATAATTAAGAATAACACCAATAGAGAGAATAAAGAAAATATGAACAACCAATGCCATTGCTCAAAGCAGAAACAAACACTAACTTAATAAAAGGAAAGGAAAGAACAGGGCATTACATAATAAAAGTTACATATTTAATACAGTATTAAGTTTGTAGGCTGTGCAAATAATACATTTTCTGGGCTTTTTTGTTATGCTAGAGTGAAATTTTAAGCAAATCATTTTTATCTCTTGTAAAAATACCAAAAAGATAGGTTTACAATTCGAATATTTACATTTATGAATATAAAATTGAAAGAGAATTAGGTTGATTATAAATCAGGCATTTGGATCAGCTTCAAAATAAATAAAAATAACAGATTTGGGATTCATCGAAAAACCTTGTATCTTGAGATAAACAAACTACCATCTCTCCAGAGCTGAAAAGTATAATTACACGACCAAAATCGGAGAACAAACTTTTTTCTTTTTAGGAGAGCTATATGTATTCTCGCTCGCTCGGATCCACTGACGTCATACTGATTGAAATTTCTTTCATTTGAGCAAAACGGCGTTTACATCTCTAAAAGTTTGCTCTACTTTCAGTTTACTACTTATGTTTTGTTAGTAGTTTTGTAAAATATACTTTAAAAAAAGTAAAACTCTGAGAAATAATAATATGTTTGACTATAATTTAAATGTAAGCATATAATGACAAATTCCATAATATTTCCAGTAAGTAGGCCTAATACTCAACTAGGCTTAATGGACCTGTATTATAGGCGACTACTGCTAAAACGGAATCTAGATTTGTGTTTGATTTTTAAATCACTCTGTAGTTCAGCTGCAGCAGGCTGGCCTTTCTCATGTCGTGAAAGGGGGATTGGTATAGGAGCGTCTGTGGAGGTCTGAGAAGTACGGTAAATAGCGCACCCTGGTGGACATTTTATAATCTAGTCTAGTGTAATAAAAGTAGCTGATTGATCTTATAGTAGCTGAATCATCTAATGTTCATGTAATTTTATACAACACTGATTATTCATAGGTTTTTCCCCAGGTCTATCTCTTGTGTAACAAACTATGTACAATGTTGATAAGCTTTAGTTTTAAGAATAGAGCAACAAAGAGAAAATAAAGTGTATTTTGTAACACCCACTGCAATCCAATTTCCAGAAAAGTTGAGACATTTTGTAAAATAAAAGTGATACATTTATAGAACATCCAAGTTAAACACAGTCAATAAGCAGGTAAACTGGTAATAGGTGAGGGTGCATGTTTGGGTATGGAGCATCAGCCAAAGGCTCTATTTTTGCAAGCATGGCTTACGACCATGTGCCAAATTTCATTAGAGAATTGTCAAACAATTCAAAATCATTTGTCAATGCAAGATTGACAAGATTTTGGGTCTTTCAGAATCTACCATACATAATATTGTGAAATATTTCAGGGAATCCAGAGAAATCTCAGTATATAAGGCAGGAAACCTCTGTTGAATGTGTCACCTTTAAGCCCTCAGGTGGCATTGCTTGAGAAACCATCATGGGCTCGGGAGAACTTTGGGAAACCGTTGTCACTTAACAGTCTGACGCTGCATCAAGAAATGCAACTGGAATCTCTGTTCCGCAAAGAGAAAGCTATACATCTGTTCAATGCAGAGATGCTGGCGAGTTTTCTGGGGCCGAGCTCATCTCAGATTATCCAAAACTGAGTGTGTCCGTTATTCTCTGAAATTTACAGGTCAAAAACCTGGTAACCATTAAGCTTCATTTTGGAAAAATGGTAATAATATAATGAGTCTGACACATGATGCAAGTATATCAACACAGTGTTTAATTAGCCTATTTTTAAAAAAAAAAAAAACGTATTTTCTGGTTCCTGAAAAGTAGCAGTTTTGGTCATATGGTGTTTCTGACCGACAGCAGACTGGGGGGTCCAAAACATTATTTTTATGTCACTATGAGGTAAATTCGGCCCTGCTCTCAACAACAAAATAAACAACAAAAATCTCTTTGCAGAATAAGACATTGACAATACAGTACAAAACAACTCTTTATCCTGAATATTGTATTCATTTGACACTTAATGGAATATAATTCAAGTTTATATGCATCACTTTGGATTTTCCTGGCGAACCCGGCCAGAGTCCTTCACATAAAAATCAGTCTAGGCTTTCATAGACAACTTAGGAAGTCTGGGATTTTTTTTTTTTTTTTTACGTTTCGTTACAAGCTGTTCACACAATAAAAAAAAAACAATTAATACATGACAATTCTTACATATAGCTCCTTATAAATATCAGTTCTGACCCAAAGTGAGGTAAATAATTAGATTTGCATTATAATTGCATTATGTAGGCCTATGTCTCATATTTAGGCCAAATGTCATAAACCACACCCTCATTATTCAAACACATTCAGGCACATGTTTGCCGATCTTTTTATGTAACAACACAATAAGTGTAGCTTTCCAACAATAATAAATGTTTTAAAGGTAAAGAATAAATGACAAAATCTCTTTATGGGAGTTTCTGAGAACTTGTGCAGCACAATTGTCCTCTTAATCAAAGAACCCTGAATAATCTTTCAAACAATTTCTCTGAAGAGGGATATAGAGAACATATGAAAGGAATAATGGAGAATGTGAGAGAAATGGAAAATAAAAGCAGGTCAGGTGAGCTTCTGAATCCCCTGGAATTGAATTCGACAAATCCAGGCTGGTTGGTGCTTATGTGAGAGTTGATCCAATCCTGGTACCGAGACACTCGGGTGTACACACCGGGAGTGTTGGGATCGGCACATCCTTGACCGAAACTCACAATGCCAGACTGAATCCACTGGGAGCCGTTCTTACTGACCATTGGACCTCCAGAGTCTCCCTGCATTGATAAACACTTAACATTTATATCTGAAAATATACAGTTATATAGTCACTATGAAATCAAAATTGACACTTATTTATATATATATATATATATATATATATATATATATATGCAGTATTTATTATAAATTATTTATTGGTGTACTTCCTTATTTTTTTTAGTCATGTGCCCTCATCCTCTACTGGGGTCAGAAAAAAAGTGTTCATCAGAGCGATCACAAGACCTTGTGAGCTTTGTAACACTTGAAATTGGAATTTATTTATTTATTTTTTGAGTTTATATTTAAGGTATATGTATATATATATATATTTCAAATAAAAACCAAACAGTTACATTGCAGACCACACACAGATATGAAGAGCTTAGATTTGCAATGCATTTAAAGTGCAGAACTTCTGCCAAATCTGACACCTCAACATAAATACAAATTGTCCGTTACGTATGTGACCCCGGTTCGCTGAGATGGGAACGAGACGCTGCGTCGATGATGCTATGAGCTATGCTATGAGCACGCGTCTCCGCTGAACACGGTGTCTGAGGCACGTGTGCAACTAAGCTATTGACAGACAGTGCGATGATGTCACAAGGTGTACACGTGATCAGATTCATATTGTCTAAAGGAAGACGCGCAGGCGTCCCCGAAGTATGGCATTTACATTTACATTTATTCATTTAGCAGACGCTTTTATCCAAAGCGACTTACAAATGAGAAACAATAGAAGCAATTAAACTAGCAGTAGGACAACAGTATGTAAGTGCTATAACCCTTCACAGTACAATCCAACGCATTTTTTTTTTTTGTAGAATAGATAAGAAAGTGTTAGTGTTAGTAGTACTGGATCAAGTGCTCAAGTGCTGCCGAAAAAGATACGTCTTCAGCAGTTTCTTAAAGATGGCTACAGATTCAGCAGCTCTGGCTGAGTTAGGCAGATCATTCCACCAGCAGGGAACAGTAATGGTAAAGGTCCGAGAGAGAGATTTCGTGCCTCTTTGAGATGGCACCACCAGACGCCGCTCACTTGCAGAGCGCAAGTTTCTGGATGGCACATAAGTCTGAAGTAATGAGTTCAGGTACAGGGGAGCAGTGCCAGTGGTTGTTCTGTAGGCAACCGTCAGTGACTTGAATTTGATGCGAGCGGCAACCGGCAACCAGTGCAATTTCGTGCGTCGAAATTGGCGTGACGCATCTCGTTCCCTTCTCAGGGAATACAGGGTTACGTATAACGTAGACGGGTTACTCTTTCGCCATAATTCGATGCGTACGGCCGTCTGTCGGAAGCTAGTTATTTTAGTTCATAAAGTTTTAAATATGGATATTTTTCGAACATAAACACATCGCTTTGCTTCAGATAAAATATTAACACCCATTCACTGTCATTATAAAGCTTGGAAGAGCCAGGACATTTTGAACAGCCTTTTTGAAAGTCATTTACACGATGGCTTGAGGGTGAGTCAATCATGGGCTAATTTTAATTGTTTGTTGAACTATCCCTTTGAGGCTAACTAGTGGCAATAGTCACGAAATGTCATGTTATATTATTTTTCCACAAGAGGTCAACAGAGACGCCCAATGGATTATATTATGATGTTATAACTGGTCTTTGCAGTTACTGCAGTTATTTTGTATTTAAGCACGAGAATGTGAAGAATGTGCTTACTTATATTATTGTTAAAATCCAGTAATATAGAGGTAAATAAAATAATAGATACCAAAAAATATGCAAAAATGACATAAAAAAATATCAGAATGAAATGATAAAAGCTTTCTGCACACACACAAAAAATGAGGAAGTGTAATTGTAATTCCTCGGGTCATTTCAAGGATTTGTAACTCACACACGAGATCAAAATAACTTCCCCTTTCTCTTTGCAACTACAAATCTTCTCTGATGCGGGACAACCCGTTACTCATATGAAATCACAGCAATAGACATAGCGATCCAATCAATTACCGGTAGACAAAATCAAGTCCCGCTCTAAATTTTTTACTATTTGAGAAACCGTTTGACTCGGATGTATGTCACAACAGGGAAGAAAAGATGATCACTACTTCTGTTTCATTCCAACTTTAAGCTGACAAAGGGTATGCAAAGGGTGTGAGCTCCTTTATGAAAACAAAGAATACTACTAGCATATTCAGTGGTTAAATTGTGTGTAATGCATATCAGTGACTGAGAGAAGAGACAGATGTGAGAGTGGCATATTTTGAGTTTTGATGTTTGGACTGAATCATTGGGCTAACTTTGTTACAAAGATCTGGCAACCCTGATAGTTGGTAATGTACAGTTCAGTGCAGGGGAGTTAAATGTTAATATTTTTGTACATAAAAAAAGGTTCAAATGAATGACTGATGTCTTACCTGACATGAATCTTTCCCTCCCTCAGTTAATCCAGCACAAATCATATTGCTTGTGATGACACCTCCATAAGCATTATCACAGTCACTGTTGCTCACAATTGGTATCATCACCTCCTGCAGTAGGTCAGGAATCTGTATGCCTGTGACATAGACGAGAGGACAATTTTAATGTCATTTAAAAGCCATTTACAGTAAATTGCTGAGCTTTAGAGTATTTGCAAGTAAAAATTCACTCACCTCCAGATTGTAACATGCCCCATCCAGTGACCCAGCTCTCTGTACCTGCAGCAAATACACTACCAGCAGCAGCCAGACAGACTGGCCTGATATAATCAGAGAACGTCACAGAAGAGGAGAGCTGGAGCAGTGCTATATCGTTGTCATGGATAGGATTGTTATAGTTAGGATGGTTAATGAATCGACTCACTGTCCTGTATTCCCCATTTGAGCCCGATTGGCTCCGACGTCCTAGGTAGATCTCAATGGTACCCAAGGAGGAGCTGTGAATGGCAAACTCAGTTTTAATTCCACTGTGATCAATGTATAATTGTGTCTTGAGTTGTATTGTATTTAAGCTTCAAATTCATACCTTTGGAAGCAGTGAGCTGCAGACAAAACCCAGTCTTTATTGATTAGACTCCCGCCACAAAAATGGCCTCGATAGTAGGCACTTTGAATGCTGACTTGCCACGGCCAAGACCCTGCCGTCGCAGCCTGTCCTCCAACAATCTTGTTGTTGAGGGGAGCTTGACCACATACTGATTATAGGAAAGAAAGTGAGGGAATTCCCAAATAAAATGCCAAAAAGCATACAAAATATGTGGAACAAGAGTGTTATGGTCATTAAGACTATGACAACTTACCGTCTAACTGGCAGAGAGAACCTAAGAGGGAGACAGAAACCAGATATTTAAATAAACACTCACAAAGCTGATGAACTGGTTTGCGTTTCCCGCAACCTCATCGTTTCACCTTTTACATACAGTAAATGTGTTGGCACATACCATTGAATCAAGATAATACTTTCACTTGAATTATAGCCATGTTGTTAGAAAATTGTTGGGTGTAACGCATTACATGTAATCAGATTACTTTTTTTCAAGTAACTTAAGTAACACATTATTTTTAAATTTACAACAAAATATCTGAGTTTCTTTTTCAAAGTAACACCTGCACGCCACACCAGTCACAAGTCTTTGTGACAAGCCACACCAGTCACAAGATTTTTTTAAATGATGCTTGTATTTGTAATTGTGTTATATGGTTTAGGTATGTTGTTGTTAAGTATGTGTGAGACTGTTGAATGTAAAGTCATTGAATATGACATTGTGTGGTTGGAGGGATTAAAATGATTGGTCAGTGCATGCATGTGAGCACCAAATTTCCCCTTGGGGACAATAAAGCGTACAGAACTGAACTAAAGTTTCGATATGTAAATGAGTAAAGTGTTTTTGTGTAGCCTATTATTGGTTTTAAACCTTTGAATAATTACGCTTTATCAATTCAACAATCAAGCTACACCCTCAAAAATGAGAAAGGTTCTTTGATGGCATTTATATCCATGGAAACTTTACATTGCAAAAGAGATTCTTTAATGTGGAAAATGGTTCTTTAGATTATTAAAATGTTCTTCACATTTAGAAAAAAAAAGTTTAATTCAAGAACTGTTCGCTGAACTTTTTTTTTTGGGGAACCAAAAACATTTATTATAAGGCATTGCTGCAAAAACCTCATTTGAAACCTTTATTTATTAGAGTGAATGAAAAATAGTCTTGATGTAATATGTTTAATTCATTCTCGAAGCCATAGGTCGCCCTCCTGTAGAAAGGGACTTAAAGGGATAGTTCACTTTAAAATTAAAATTCTGTCATCATTTACTCACCCTCAAGTTGTTTCAAACCTGTATTAATTTATGTCTTCTGCTGAACACAAAGAAAGATATTTTGAAGAATGTCAGTAACCAAACAGTAGTCTGTACCCATTGACTTCCATAGTATTTTTTTTCCCTACTATGGAAGTCAATGGGAACAGTCAACTGTTTGGTTACTGACATTCTTCAAAATATCTTTCTTTGTGTTCAGCAGAAGAAATAAATTAATACAGGTTTGAAACAACTTGAGGGTGAGTAAATGATGACAGAATTTTAATTTTAAAGTGAACTATCCCTTTAACAACTTATGACGTTCCAGGAAATCCCTTATATGGACAAAAGCATCCAGCCATCGCTGTAGCTGAATAAAAAGCTGAAATGTTTTGACTGATGAAACGTGAAGACAATAAACACACGATTGCGAAAATATATTTTTCAAGCCATCTCTGGGTATTTTCATGACAATAAAGTATATATAAATAATGCAGTGCTAATTAACACAGCCTCAATTAAGCCTTTATTACAGTATACAAGAAACTATAAAATATATTTTTTTCTGATTCTGTGATAAAAAATAATAATATATAGAGTGAAAATGATTTGTTATCATTCAGCAGTGTGTTTGATTTCTTTGCCAGATAAGAAAAAATTAAACCTGTCAGAAAAATATCAGAAAAAAAACTGATTGGCTTATTACATTTGACATTTCTGTCTCCCTCACTTCTGAAATGATGGCTATGCCCCTGAAAAACCCAATGCTTTAGATTGGTAAGATTTTTAATGTTTTTAAAAGTAGTCTCTTCTGCTCACCACGGCTGCATTTATTTGATCCTTCAGACATCAGTCCAATATGCTAATATGCCCAAATAAATATCATTATTATCAATGTTGAAAACAGTTGTGGTAATTTTTCAGAATTCTTTAATGAATAGAAAGTTCAAAAGAACCGCATTTAGCGTTTGTTAATTTCTTTAATTTCTTTCCAAAAACAACATTTCTTACTGACCACAAACTTTTGAACGGTAGCGTGTAATGTTACAAGTGATGTTTCTAGTACAGCCATTTCAGGTATCGGGGTGGGAGAGTTACAAAGGTCCTTAGCAACAGAATTCAATTGGCTTGTCATTATTAAACCATTTAAACATTATTAAACTTACACTTAGACTTTAAGATCTTACCTGCTATGTTGAGAAGTATGGTTCCAACAACACTCAAAGCTGTGTTAAACTTCATGCTCTGTTGTGTGTTGTGACTGCTGTTTTCTGAGCTCTCAGCTCTCTAATGAGATGTAAATCAGGTGCTGTGTTTATCTAGTTCTCAGCCCCCACCACCATACATGACTCATCTTTTTGCATATGCCTTTATTCTCAGTTTTTACAGCACACGCCCCAGTCACCTGTCATTTCAGGTGTCTCGACTTTTATTTCCGTGATGTCGCTTCCAATTTAGGACCAAATAACAGCAACGGGATGGAGTAGACCTACAATGTCATGAATTCACAAAAGTCTTCCATTTTCTTTGCTAGTTGATCTTATTTCTCTATTAAACCTCCCTGTCTGCCTCTTCCTTTTCCGCTTCCTCTTCCTGACACATTAAATAAACAATAAACATAACCAGAGAGTCTAAGAATCTTCATCTCCTCCCCTTTTATTGTTTTATTCATCATTTTAAAAATAATTTGTGCTGGTAATGGCCTCATGACAGCCAATGTCAAAACCAACCACATGACAGTTTAATGTAATGTTAACCCATAAAGCTAAGTGGTTTCTTAAGTTTGCTATGTCTGCTATGTCATGTTTATGACAATTTATGTTGTCTTAGTACTGTCAAGTTGTCATGACAAAGACACTGACAGGTTATGATGTATTGGTTGCCTTTATGGAGATCATAAAGGCAAAACTTCCGGGGCGCTCCCTTGCGTGCGACCCACTACAGCTAGCACCGTCTTTTGGTTGTTTTATGTGGTCTCTAGGTTTTATGTTTATGTTTTAAGCGATTTTTGAACGCTGTGTGCATGTGTGTATAACGACGGAGTGCAGAGATGTGGAATCTGGGGTCGTCTTCGCAATTCTTTTCACTTGTTTTTATCACTACGCTGGTTTGCTGCATCTGTCGAGGGGCGATGGCTGTTCAGCAGCATGGATATTGTCTTGTGTTTGCCAGAGAGCTTCTCCTGTCACTACGTTCTTTAACGGAGGGTGAGATACCGATCACAATACCGGCAGAGATTTTTGTGCCTCTCCATATTGACCGGAATCCCCCAAGGCGGCCACCGCGGAGGAAAAGAGGTAGGAGGGGAGGTATCAAGCGTAGAGTAAAAAAGCTCTGTCTTGATGACCGACGCCGGCTGCCTTCTCTGCCCTCTGTCTTTTTATCTAACGCGCAGTCCTTGAGGCGCAACATCGACGAGCTGGAGAGCCTGGTAAAAGTAAGACCAGAGATCAAAGAGTGCTGCCTGATGGGGATCACTGAGACTTGGCTAAATGAGAGCGACCTGGATAACAAGTTGGCGCTCACTGGTTTTGGCTGATTTATCTCAGCGGTTGGATACTATTTGCAGTGAGCCTCCCAAATTTTTCATGGGGGATATGAACCATGTTCGTTTGGATAAGGTCTTGCGGACATATGACCAATATGTGACTTGTATAACCACGCAAAGAAATACCACACTAGACCTGTGTTTTGGAAATGTAAAGGAAGGATATAAGTCTCTTCCCATGCCAGGGTTGGGGGCTTCATACCACAACAGCATCTTCCTTGTGCCAACGTATGAACCTTGTATTAGACGTCGGGAGGGGGAAATAAAAACTGTTAAACTCTGGACAGAGGACAGTGTATCCTCCCTCCAGACCTGTTTTGAGTGTACGGACTGGGAATGTTTTTTCGATGGTTGTGGGGATAATATTGATGAACTTTCGGACACTGTTTCGTCCTATGTCACCTTTTGTGTGGATACTGTTATTCCAGTCAAAACCGTCATCACCTTCCCCAATAATAAACCATGGATCACCAAAGATTTAAAAACAGTGATTAATAGGAAAAAATATATATTTTGTACTGGTGACGCATTGGAGAGAAAGTCTGTATCTAGGGAGGTTAGGGCTGAAATAGTAAAAGCCAAAAGTAACTACAGGGAAAATATAGAAAAACTATTTGTAAATGGCAACCTTAGGTCAGCATGGCGTGGGATTAAAACTATAGCTAGTCAAGTCAAGTCAAGTCACCTTTATTTATATAGCGCTTTTTACAATACAGATTGTATCAAAGCAGCTTCACAGTGATAACATGAAATTAATACAAAAAACAATTTCATCATCGTCCACCTTTAAGGCAGATCTATAATGTTGAATATTAAATGTCCCCAACTAAGCATGCCAGAAGGTAAGGCAACAGCAGCAAGGAACCAAAACTCCATCAGGTGACAGATTGGAGAAAAAAACCTTGGGAGAACCCAGGCTCAGTCGGGGGCCAGTTCTCCTCTGGCCAATGAGTGAACAGTGTATGATTATGATTCAGGAGCATTACAGGTCAGAATTTCAGAATGAATCAGAGTATTTGTCCAGTTCCGGTTGGTTGAAGTCGGAGTGGAGAGGAGGAGGGACTGGTTGACACTTCAGGACTGCATTGTTGTCGTGTCCTGGCGCTGGTCCTTCATCAGATCTGGATACGGCCTGGTTCCGGTGGACAGCGGTAAACCTCGGACAGAGAGACTAATATTAGCGTAGACGCCATCCTACCAAGTACATCATGATTTACGGGAAGTGTTCCCGGTCCCGGCTGTTCTAAACTATGCAGCCTAACATTGAATTATAGAAGTCTATAATGTGTTATAACTTATGTGTATGCTAGGCCGAAGAGATGTGTTTTTAGTCTAGATTTGAACTGACAGAGTGTGTCTGCTTCCCGGACAATGTTAGGAAGATTGTTCCAAAGTTTTGGTGCTAAATAGGAAAAGGATCTACCGCCAGCAGTCGATTTTGATATTCCAGGTATTATTAACTGGCCGGAATTTTGAGATCGCAGTAGACGTGAAGGACTATAATGCGTTAAGAGCTCGCTCAAGTACTGCGGAGCTAAACCATTTAGTGCTTTGTAAGTGATCAGCAATATTTTAAAATGTATACGATGTTTAATAGGCAGCCAATGCAGTGTTGACAGAACGGGGCTAATAGGGTCATACTTCCTGGTTCTGATAAGAACTCGAGCTGCTGCGTTTTGGCCCAGCTGTAGTTTGTTTATTAAGCGTGCAGGGCAACCACCCAGTAGAGCATTACAATAATCTAGCCTTGAGGTCATAAACGCATGAACTAATTGTTCTGCATTATTCATTGAGAGCATATGACATAATTTAGATATATTTTTAAGATGGAAGAAATCGGTTTTACAGATACTAGACACATGACTTTCAAATGAAAGATTGGTATCAAAGAGCACACCCAGGTTCCTAACCGACAACGAAGACTTAACAGAGCAGCCATCAAGTGTTAGACAGCACTCTAGGTTATTACGTGTGGAAGTTTTTTGTCCAATAATTAGAATCACTGTTTTTTCTGAATTTAGTAGTAGGAAATTACTAGTCATCCAATTTTTTTATATTAGCTATGCATTCCGTAAATTTTGTGAATTGGTAGGTTTCGTTAGGTTTTGAAGAAATATACAGCTGAGTATCGTCGGCATAACAGTGAAAGCTAATTCCATGTTTCCTAATGATATCTCCTAATGGTAGCATGTACAGAGTGAACAGCAGCGGTCCTAGTACTGAGCCTTGTGGTACGCCATACTGAACTTGTGATTGATAAGACATCTCTTCATTTACTGCTACAAACTGATAACGGTCAGATAAGTATGATTTAAACCATGCTAGTGCAATTCCACTAATGCCAACATAATGTTCGATTCTATTTAAAAGGATGTTGTGGTCAATGGTGTCAAATGCAGCACAAAGATCAAGTAATACTAATAGAGAGATACAACCACGATCGGATGATGAGCAAATCATTGTGACTCTAACGAGAGCTGTCTCGGTACTATGGTACGGTCTAAATCCGGACTCAAAATCCTCGCAGATATCATTTCTTTCAAGAAAAGAACACAGTTGTGAGGATACTGCTTTTTCTAATATCTTTGACAAAAAAGGCAGATTAGAGATCGGCCTGTAATTGACTAGTTTTGTAGGATCAAGTTGCGTTTTTTTAACAAGCGGTTTAATCATAGCTATCTTAAAGGTTTTTGGTACGTAGAGACAAAGATGAATTAATGATATTAAGAAGAGGATCTATGACATCTGGAAGCATCTCTTTCAGCAGCTTAGTCGGTATAGGGTCTAACATACACGTTGTCGATTTAGATGATTTGACGAGTTTGCAAAATTCTTCCTCTCCTATAGCAATGAATGAATCAAATTTTCCCTCAGGGAGACTACAATGCACTTCCTGATGCGATACTGTATTAGACGGTTGCATAGTTATAATTTTGTCCCTGATATTATCGATCTTATAAGTGAAGAAGTTCATAAAGTCATTACTGCTTTGTTGCTTGGAAACTTCTGGGCTTGGAAACTTCTGGGCTTGAAGCTTTCTTTTTCGTTAGTTTAGCCACTGTTTCAATTAAATACCTAGTATTATGTTTATTTTCTTCTAATAGGGTTTGTTACGTTGCTAAGTGGTCACGGTTAACTGCTGCTGAGTGCGATTATTTCTACCTGTTTTTAATTTCCTATACAGGTCACGTGAGGTTCCCGCAGGCTGTGATTGTGGGCGGGCCAACTGCTTTAAAGACGCCCAGTCTGGAGACTGTGGCTCTCTCTCTCACTTCCCATCCGCTCATGGTGGCAGACGGAGCACTTTAGCTTCGATGCGTGCTCGGCCTGTTTCTTCCTTTTGATTTAATGTTGGTTTCACAAGCACGATCCCGATATGGGATTTATGTTTGTTACTTTTACTTTATTATATTTATTTAGAGCTGGTGGTAACTGGTGATGGGTTTTTGCATATTATTTAGTGGAGATTAGTGGAGAGCAGGAGAAAGAGGACCCGGAAGACTCACACAAACTCTGTCTTTTGTTTTGAACGGGAGAGAGGCAAGTTTCATCTGCTTTGAAGAATAGTGTGGGCCAGGGTTTTCTTTTGTTTATGTTTTGCTTATTTTGCCACCATGCTCTGCCTACGTCAAGACGTATTATTTAATTAAAATTATTTATCAACACTGTCATCGAATCTCTGTGGTCTTTTATATGTTATGCTGATCCATAGTTCATTTGATGGGTTCGTAACAGGGTTGAAAAATAAGCAGATCTAGCAGCTTTTAAAGCTTCTCTGTAAGCAATCGAGCTATCCTTCCATGAAATCCGAAACACCTCTAGTTTTGTTTTCTTCCAGTTGCGCTCCATTTAATCAGTATGGTAATGAACGCAAGCAGCATATTAGCCTTAACAGTGTTCAGGATGACTGTTTGCCTGATGCTTTTAATACTTTTTTTTAACGATTTGAAATGTCCGATTTTATGCATGATGTCTCCAGGCTGAAAAACTCCTTGACACCATGTAGTGATATTAAAATATCTCAAGAACAAGTTGAGGTTTTATTTAAGAAAACAAAAAAGAGGAAAGCCTCAGGCCCTGACCTTATTTGTGGTCACACATTACACCACTGTGCTGGACAACTCAGTGGTGTCTTTTCCCATCTTTTTCAAATGTGTGTTGATAACTGCAAGCTCCCAAATATTTGGAAATCTTCCATTGTCATTCCTATCCCCAAAATCAATAGAGCTAGGGAATTACAAGATTTCAGACCTATGGCGCTTACTTCTCTTGTAGTAAAAAATCTAGAGAAAATTCTAAAAGAAGAGGTTCTCACAGTGGTCGAGGGCAAACTTGATTCTTTTAAATTTGCCTATCAGAGGAATAAAGGTGTAGATGATGCCAAGCTTTTTATTTTGGACACACTTTATAAGCATCTGGAGAAACCCCAATCTCATGCCAGGCTCTTATTTGCTGACTTTTCATCAGCTTTTAACAAAATGCAGCCTCTCATTTTGATTGAGAGGCTTGCTTCTTATTTTAATATGTCCGACCAGCTTTTAGCCTTATTCTTAAAATTTCTGACTGACAGGACACAGAGGGTTTTAGTAAATGGTTACTTCAAAAACCCAAGTCTCCAACACAGGTTCCCCACAAGGCTGTGTACTTTCCCCGCTACTGTTCATTTTATATACGGATAGTTGTAGGTCTTTTAAAGAGGATCGTTTTCTTGTCAAATTTTCGGATGATACTGCTCTGTTGTCACTTCTCTTTGGCACAGAGTCAGATCACGGTCGTGCACTTCCTGATTTCGTTAAGTGGTGTGATGATAGCCTTTTGGACCTTAATGTTTCTAAAACTAAGGAACTCATTATCGATTTTAGGAAAAAAGGGACAAATACCTCAGTATGCAGGATCCATGGTGAGGATGTAGAGATCGTAAATCATTATAAATATCTGGGTACGATTTCCGATTCTCAACTGAAGTTCGAAAGGAACTCTGAATCAGTGGTCAAACGGGCCCAGCAGAGAGTACATTTATTGCGTAGGATAAATTTATTCGGGGTTTCTAAACCTATACTGTGCACTGTGTATTTGTCGTATATTGAGAGCCTTCTTACTTTTTCTTTCATTTGTTGGTTTGGTAACATTTCAGTGAAGGATCGAAACTGTTTAAATGATATTGTGAAAGTCTGCTCCAAAATTATTAGAATTCAAATGTGCGACCTAAATTCTCTTTGGGAGAAACGTGTTCTTCAAAAAGTAAAAAGCCTGATGAATCAACATCATATTCTGGGGGATGAATTTGTTATTATGCCATCAGGTCGGCGTTACTTGCAGCCCCCTAGAAAGACTAACCGCTATGGAAGATCATTTATTCCCTCAGGAATCAGTCTGTTAAATATTGAGCTGAGGAAATAATTATGGACTGATCTGTTCTTGGCACTATGCACTTTAGGAGCTACGGATTCTGAACTTTTTTATGTTTTTTATTTATAAACTGTCCTTGGACCCGGACCCTATCATGTTACCCTTGTTATACACTACATGCTATGGCTGTGTGAATGGTTGTATGTCTAGATGGTGTACTGTAGAAACTGAATTGCCCTTTGGGGATTAATAAAGCTATCTGTATCTGTATCTGTATCTGTTATTCTGTTTATGTCAAGTTGTCATAACAAAGACATCTCAGGCAATGTCATATTTGCATAAAAATGTCTTAATTGAGCGAATGATAGTGATATACATACATGATATACATCCTCCTTCATATTCATGACATGTGTCATGTCATGATTATGAAGGTGTCATGTCGGTCTTATGCACACCCCTTCAAGTAAAGTGTTAACCAAATCGGGGGTCTAAAAATGTCAGTTTATATATATATATATATATATATATATATATATATATATATATATATATATATATATTATATATACTGACTTAATCCATATATGCTGTGTACAATGAGTACTTTTATTGTTAGTTATCTTTGTTGGTTATCTAGTTTTACCGGTTTTAGGACAAACATGAACGTTTCTTGGAAAGCGCTCCTTAAAGGATTAGTTCACTTTTAAAATGAAAATTCTGTCATCATATACTAGTAGGAAAAAAATATACTATGGAAGTCAATGGGAACCAGAAACTGTCTGGTTACTGACATTCTTCTAAATATCTTCCTTTGTGTTCAGCAGAGGAAATAAATTCATACAGGTTTGAAACAACTTAAGGGTGAGTATATGATGACAGAATTTTCATTTTAAAAGTGAACTAATCCTTTGCCATTTGAGATGATGATGATGATGATGTCATGTCATTAAATGTGTGTGAGAGGTTATGAAATGTACAATCAACTGCATGCATGTTAAACTCCGTGCTGGTATCAGTCAGAAAGACATAGGCTACATATTTATTTACGCTATCATTCAAAAGGTTTCTTCACCAAGGCAGAATTTATTGTATCAAAAATATACAGTAATATTGTGAAATATTACTATTTAAAATAACTCTTTAATATCTTTTAAAATGTAATTTATTTCTGTGATGCAAAGCTGAATTTTTTGAATTATAAATGTCTTTATACACCTTTGATCAATTTAGTATTTCAATGTTTTGTATCTGTATGAACCTGTATGAATTTCTTTCTTCTGTTGAACACAAAGGCAGATATTGTGAAGAATGTGTGTAACCAAACAGTTGATGGACCCCATTGACTTCCATAGTAGGAAAAAAAATACTATGGAAGTCAATGGGGTCCATCAACTGTTTGGTTACACACATTCTTCACAATATCTTCCTGTCACGGTTGGTAGATCCGCTGTCTCATTCTGGGGCCTGTTTCAAACAGGAGGTTCAACCAACTCTGAGTTAAAACTTGAACTCTGAGTTGACTTACCCTGAGATGGGAAACTCTGAGTTTTCGGTTACAGATCAGCTGAAATTAGTTAGTTCAATCAACTCTAAGTTGACTGACTCGGAGTTAAGCGCGTGCACCACAACTATAGAAAGCCATTATCAATGGAGCCCAGATATTATGAGTAACCATGGCAACAGCTGCAGACAAAAAGAGGAATGTGTTGAATTAATTACCAAGTAATCAAAATATTGTAATTTAATTAAATGGATTACTCTTAATTCTTCTGTAATTTAAAATAAAATCTGATGTAATTACATTAAATAGGCTACTGCATAGATAGACTATAGAACAATTCTGTATAAAACAATAGTGGATTTAACATAAATTTTTAAAAGGTATATTTTTAATGTAACCTTCTCGCTCTACACAGTTTGGTCAATTTAAGCATAATTCATGGAATTTTATATTGTTAATTTGAGAGCATTAAAAGTGGAGTTTCTTGTCTCTCCTTGGTTGAGGTTGATATGGGATTTAGTCATTAGTAATACGTAGACCAATACTTTCTAAAGATAGTAATTATTATTATAAATCAATATTATAAATAGTGTATTCACCTAATTACACTATTGAAGATGTCATTTGTAGTTAGTAATTACTAACTATTTTAGAGTAACTTAACTGTTATAATATCAGGTGAAACTGGAAGAACCTAATTCAACCTAATTTAAATTTTCATGTAGGCAGGTGCAATCCTGCAGGCATTAAAAGAATGTGGCAGCAGCTGAAAATAAAAGGTAAGGCTTGAGCATATCATGGGTGTAGGCTACCTGACTTTACAAACATTTGATTTGAAAAATTAAATAACTAAATAGCATCCAGTGTCTAGCAACATTTTTGGCTGAGGGAATTCCTGGAGGGACTTCATCAGAGCCAGTCACTCCCGAAGATCCAAGGGCCTTCATAAAATGTAAGAGGTCTACATATGTGTTATTTTATATATAGGGTATTTTTCATATTTCCATTTATTTTACTTAGGGTTGGTTTTTTCGTTGGTCCCAACAGATTCTGAGGGTAATATCTGTCTTTTGGAGCCTCCTGTCCCAACAGAACCACAGGCAGTTGTAAGTAGCCTACTCAATACACCAGAAATTATGACAAATGGGCCTATTATACAGTTTACTCAACCAAATGCTCATCTTCACAGGATGATGGGGATGAAGAAACAGTTTCTGCTGCCATAGAGAGGCCTATAGGTGATGTTAATAGTTTGTGACTGAATAGATCAGTCAATCTACACATTCACATTTTTATGTGGAGTAGCCTAGAATCTAAGTTTATATCCAAGTATAAACAGACATTCTTAATTTCCCCCCAGAGTGTGGAAGAACAGCAGGAGGACGGTCCATCAACTTCTGGTGCACAGATGAACACACTTCAGAGATTTTCATTAAATGCCACAGTTTAATTCTGTAAAATTTGTTTAGAACTACATGATGTAACTCTAATCTACTGTATTTTCAGTTGCCAGTTGATGAGTTATATAGACTTCATCTTATTAAAAAAATTGGGGGTAAAAACAGCGGTAAAAACAGCAATGATTACATTTACAGGAAGAATGAATGAGGTGTTTAAACACCGCTTCCTTTTTAAAAAAGGGGAGGAGACCAAAATAAACTCTGGGTTTACTGAAGAAAACCTGCTCCCGACCAGGTTAGGTTCACAGAGTAAGTTACCATGGTAACTGACTCTAAGTTTAAGTTACCTCTCTTTCATAAACGGGCTTGACTTACTCTGCTTTCTCGGGTTTGATATACCTCCCATTCTGAAAAGGAAAACCCAGAGTTTCCCCTTCAGGGTTACCATAATCAGAGTTTTCACTTAACCTCCTTTTTGAAACAGGCCCCTGGTCTTGTGTGTTTGTGTGTCTCGTTTGCGCTGATTGTTTCATGTGGGCGTTATCCGCTTATTATCATCATCAGCTGCAGCTGCAGACCATCTAGCCAGCTTACTTAATGCCCTGTCTTTCGTCTTGTGTTTGTCGGATCGTTGTTGAAGCTTCAAGTGTTCGTGTCTGTTTCCTGTATTCCTCGTGTTTCCTGTCTCACTGGATACCGGATTGCTTCACTCCCGTTCTCACCTCTGGTTTATCATCTCTGTTTTACTCACCTCTGGATCGCCCAGCTCAGTCCCTGCGTCACCACTCTCCTGCTGTCTGTGTTCCTGGTCTGACGTTCGTCATCGAGCGTTCATCTGCCTGTTCTGAGTTTTCCTGAACTGCTGTTCAATAAATCATCAATTGCTATTGCTTCCGTCTTACTTATCATTAAACTTCTTTTGTGTTCAACAGAAGAAAGAAATGAATACAGGTTTGAAACAACTTTAGGGTGAGTAAATGATGACAGAATTTTAATTTTGAAGTGAACTATTCCTTTAATTCACAATTGAACAGTAGGCTAGTGTATATTTAAAGGGCACCTATTATGACATTTAAAATGTTCCTAATGTTGTTTAGGGAGTCCCCAACAACAGTTTTACATGCATGCAATGACAAAAAACACTTTTGTTGTCGTATAATATGCATTTATTTTTACCTGATTTGCTCACCGACTCCCAAATGATTCGTTCAACGACTCATTTTTCCAAACCCCTCCTTTGCGCGACGCTAATCTGCGGTGATTGGTCAGATGACCCAGCAGTGTTTACAGAGATAATACTTATTGTTTAACATGGAGTACAATGATGCTTTTATCAATTAAATTGTGTTATAATAATGATTATAGTCCACTGCGTAGTTTGTAGTAAAAAAATAAAAATAAGATAAAGAATTTAATGTTATGTTAGCGAGCATAGCCCAGAGTTCATATTGTAAAAGCACAATCAGTCTTTGTTTGCGTTAGCCCGATGCATAAACATAACATTTAAAATAAATAAATAAATGCAGTTACGTTACTACGAGGTATTATTCTATTCTTTAAGACAACTCCGAAAACAACGACAAACACTTCACATATCTCAATACAATTGTCATTGAAGACCTAGAAGCTAAACAGTGCTTACACAACAAACAAAATAATTATTAAGCATGCTACATAAAAGCAACAATTATTAATAACACTTACAGGTTGTGATACGGAGGATGAAGCTGATGCAAATACACTTGGAACTGAACCTTCCTTCAATATCAGCCGGCTCGCGAATCCAAGTTTGATTGCATTTAAAAAGCAATCGTCTTCAAAATGGCGCGAGCAAAGCACAAGGCTCGGACTATACTTCTGTGGTATAGTTGTATATATGAATTGTAGCCACTTAGTCTTCAAATGCTCCTCCTTGGGCAGATGAAAAAAGTTGCTCTTGAGTCGCACTTCAGAACACAGCGTCTCGTCGCCATGATGTTTTCCCTGGCCTTGGAGTGCAATAAGTGGGCGTATCGTATTCAAATAACTTGACAAGTTGACGTCATCTAGTCAGAGAAAAAGCTTCGGTCTTCTAACGATTCATAAAAATGACTCCGAGTCGACTCTTACTTTTGAAAGACAATAACTTTATATACGGTGCACTTTCATATTTCAAACTTTGCAGGATGTTTTTGTTCACTTAGATCTATGTTACACACTACATGAAAGGTACATTTCAAAATTCCATAATAGGTGCCCTTTAAAGTATGGATATTTTTCTTACACAAACGCATTGCTACAGAAGGCCTTTATTGACCCCCAGAGCCCTGTGGAGCACTTTTATCATGGATAGATGCACTTTGATGGACTTCAAAACAGAAACGGCCATTCACTGCCATTATAAAGCTTGGAAGAGCCAGGACATTTTTTTTATATAACTCTGATTGTGTTCGTCTGAAAGAAGAATGTCATATACTCCTAGGATGGTTTGAGGTTGAGTAAATCATGGGCTAATATTCATTTTTGGGTGAACTATCCCTTTAGCCATAAAGAACATACTTATATTGTGTTTCAAATATGAAAGTTTTGCTATATAGTGAGTTTATTAGGGGGAAAGAGGATGTATGAACGATAACAGCTGCAAACAGTACAAAAATATTTAAAGACAATTATTTAAATCTTCTGTCTAAATCTTCTGGGTTTTTTATATATATAGCCTACTGACTTACTCCATCAACGCTGTGTAAAATGAGTACTTTTATTGTTATTATTACTATTTATGTTACATTTTCATATCATTTACTAAAATAAATAGTGACTGCTTGCTCATTTGTTATCTAGTTTTACCGGTTTTAGGACAAACATGAATGTTTGTCCTGAACTACGCCCATGCATAGTTTTTGGAGATGTATGGCCTGACATACACAATTGTGTTTACAAATATTGCATTACCACAAAGTTTTGCTATATAGTGAGTTTATTAGGGGGAAAGAGGATGTATGAACGATAACAGCTGCAAACAGTACAAAAATATATAAAGACATTTATTTAAATCTTCTGTCTAAATCTTCTGGGGTTTTATATATATATAGCCTTTTATATCAACGTTGTGTAAAATGAGTACTTTTATTGTTATTATTACTATTTCTGTTACATTTTCATATCATTTACTAAAATAAATAGTGACTGCTTGCTCATATGTTATAGTTTTACCGGTTTTAGGACAAACATGAATGTTTCTTGAAAACCGTTCCCTTCAGCCATGGGAGATGATGTTGATGTCATGAGAGGTAATGGAATGGACAACCAACAAGTGATTGTGCAAGTGATTTTTTTCCAAAGTGTGTCACTTCCAGGGGCAGATCTAGAAAATTATTTATGGGTGGCAAAGTTCTATGAGGGGTGGCAACACTAAAGCAAGCGCCCATGCATAGTTTTTGGAGATTTATGGCCTGACATACACAATTGTGTTTACAAATATTGCATTACTACAAAGTAATCATCTATATTCCTTACATTTAAAAAAAAATAACATTTCAATATTCATAATGGCACAAAGTCAATTTAGTTTATATGAAAAACATCAACAGATTCTAAATGTTTCTGAGCTTGTATAACTAAAGAAGACGAGCTGTATTTAATATTACATAGGCTGCTTGGATGGTATAAATAACATGTTTTGGTTTAAGTTAAAGAGCAACACAATTTTTTTAATTTTTTAACATTAGAAAGAAATACAATTATATCAAAGCACTGAGACTGGATCAGTTTTGAAAACAGTGTTTGAGTTTCTGTTATTAACAGAGATGGGAATGTCTGTGTGTGGTCACCCAGAACATCCTATCAACCACATACTCTAGCAACACCCCAACAACTGCATAGCAAGAGCCTAGCAACCACCCAGAATATCCTAGCAACCACCTAGAACATCTATCTTTTCTGGCCTAACTGACCAAACTATTTACACTTTTTAAACAAGACTAAGTTGGCTTTAATTAAGACAAGCCAGTATAAATTTGTCTTTCAAACTTTTCAATATTACAGTTTTTTAGATTGCTATTAACGCACAATTCATTAAACAATTCACCATTTTCTCACAACTATAAACACAATCTCATAATACACCAACTTGCACAAACCTCAAATTTCCAGGTCACAATAAAATATTCTAGTCAAAAATATTATCTTCTGTCAAAATCAAACTTTGGCCTCGGGTGACACAGCAAACTTAATGTTAGAGAAAACGAATGTGAAGCTTTGGGGTTGTTGGACTCGATCTACTCCATCTGTGTTTTGATCATCGTTCTGAATCTGATCAAGGCATTGTCTTTGACAAAAATGTGATTTTCTCAACTTTTTTGTTTAAAATGTTGCCTTTCTTTATGAAACTTACCTGACATTCAAGAGTTGATAAAAAGGCTGCATGAAGCTAATAAATGTTTTAAAAAGTACAGTTAAAGGCATTTTGTCCCCTTGGAATTATAAGGTTCTATCTGCATTCTGACTGGTTTTGAGATATTGAGCTTTAAAGTTTTTGCATTCCATTCGACTGTGTAGAAAGAACCTTTTTATTTTCTAAATAAAAAGTTCCAAAATGTACACAACTTAAAAAACATCACATAATGTAAATAAGTTGTCACAGAATAAGAATATGTGAATAACTCAATTTTGACAAACATGTCAGATAGAACCTTATAATTCCAAGGGGACGATTTTTCAAGTATAAAAAATAATATCTGAACATATACTGCAAGTATAAGTATAATAAACTATAAGTATAATGTTATGTTCACTTAAAGAAAACTTACAAGTATACTTGCAGTATAAACTACTAAACTAGTAGTTTACTGAGAGTATACTTCAGTGCGTACTTTCATAAACTAAAAAAAATGTAGCATACTTGTATTAAAATAGTAAACTACTGGTATACTTATAAGTTCACATGTAGTACAGATGCATTACAAAGGAGAAACCTTGTTGTGTAGGCTACTTAAAGTTTACTACTATTACACTTATAGTACACGTAAACGTAAAAAATATACTTGAACATTACTTAAGTAGGCTATAGCCTACTTCATAAAATTAACTTGAAGTATAGGCCTACTTATTTTTCGTAAGGGGGTGTGCCCGATTCATGAGAGAACTTTTCAAACAATTCGTCACAAATCACATTTGTCAATGCAAGATTGACAAGATTTTAGGTCTTTCAGAATCAACCATAGGCCTACATAATATTGTGAAATATTTCAGGGAATCCAGAGAAATCTCAGCAGTGTTGGGCAGTAGCGTCGCTACAAGTATAGCCCTAGTGACGCTACTAGTTTAACTACATTTCTCAGTAGCGTGGTGGTAGCATCGCTGTTGTTGTGTTCTCTTATCACGTTGCTAATTGATAAATGTCGACTAGATGGAGATATTGTTCTAGATATGAAAGTAGGAAGGTGAAGAGGAAGAGTGGGTTGTAAAAAAGGATGGGAAAAAGAAAAGTAAAGAGACCTGTTCGCTACTCGGTGTGCTCTCATTTATTTTCATGTGATTACACAACAGCTGTTTTCTGTTTTTCAGTAGCGAAGCTCTTTTTTTGATCAAGTAGGCTAGTGCGGTAGCGTCCAGCACTACACACAAGCTACATTTTCCCAAGCATTTCTAAAGTTCAAGCTCATATCGGAAATACAACTGCTAAGTATTACTGATCCTGAATCAGTAAGTGACGATATGGCTTCTTGATGTTTTTTACGGCGGTTGGCATATGAACAGGTAAAATATAAGTAAAGAGTTAAAAAGAATAATCAAACATTCGCTCACATTTAATGATGCTCTAATATAATTAAAACCTTTATGGAGTCAGATGAAATAACAAGGTAATGAGAAATTGTAGTTAATTTAATCTTGTTGTGTTGTCTAAAAGGAAAGACAGTAATGTGCAGAGACCTTCACCCGTTATCTGAAACAGCATTTGGGCCGATCTAGACGGGCTTACACCACAAAGTAATCCTCTAGCCTATATTGTTTCAAATAAAAAATAAATTACAAAATTTCAATATCCATAATGCCACCAAGTCAACAGTCTATTGGAAAAACATCAACAGATTCTAAATGTTTCTGAGCTTGTATCACTAAAGAAGGCGAGCTGTTTTATTCATATTACATAGGCTGCTTGGATGAATAACATGTTTTGGAGCAATTTAAAGAGCAACACACTTTTTTTTGCATTTTTTAAAGGGTAACTAAACCCTAAAACAACTTTTTTTAGTTAATGATCTGTAAGACTGGGGCTTTATTAATGCTGTTCATTGATTCAAGTAAGTTAGTTGACATTTGGGCATAAAGTGTTTTAATTGTAGGCTACAATAGGCTATATGGGGTAAATACGTCTGAGTGCTGCCCTCTTCAGGTTGAACGGTGGCTACTGCAGTTGAATTTTCCTATTGACTATTCACTGTTGATTCAAGTCACACATTTAAGATTTTCAAAAGCCATAGTGTACATAACAGTCTTCAGTCTCACGGCATCCCAGACTTCAATATTTAAGATTCAAAATAGCTGAATCTGAGATTTCGTTATAGAGATAAAAGTTATAGGATCATAATTTTCAGGAATATTATAACACAATGGCTGTATATTAGCACCATTTGTTGTTTGTTTTTGGCATCTGGCATTTTGGCTTGGCATTTTGTTGAGATGTCTTTTCTTATATAGCCTATTGTATATACATGGTTGATTATTCATGTTGCTTATGTATTATACTATTTTTGTGTGTATTCATTGATATTAATCTATAACTAGCTTTTTTCCCCAAGTGCATGGAAGTGTATGTATTAAAATGGATCTAAAATATGTCATAAACAATTCTTATTTTGTATTTGGCTCAGTTTGTTTATTATAATAGAAGTTAATAGTAACCATAGTAACAAAATTTAATCAAAAAAATTGATTACTGGAGGCACCCAAACCTATTCCACACAGTGCCTAATATAAATAGTTCCTCAGGAGACCTGTGTGGTTCCTCAGAGAACCGCCCCTTTTTAAAGGGTGTTAGAGGAACAGACGGTTCTGCCGGTGTGGCAAAGTGAAGAACCCCAAAAGGCTCCTCCAGACACCTTTTTTTTTTTACAGTGTATTAACACACAATTCATTAAACAATTCACAGTTTTCTCACAACTATAAACACAATCTCAAAACTATACACCAAACTTGCACAAACCTCAAAATCCCAGATCAAACTAAAATTCTACTCAAAAACGTTCTCTTCTGTCAAAATCAAACTTTGGCCTCAGGTGACACAAATACACAGACTACACAGTGAAAACTAGTGTGGTCAATTCACAACAGTGCAACAAAAAACTAAAGAACTGGTAGCCTACCGTGTTCTGTAATTGCTGTATGTGTATATAAAACCCTGCAGATTATTCTTTCAGCTGTCATTCTTTCAGCTACGTTGTGTTTACTCATTGTTAAACACTTTGAGAAATGTCTTTGTTTTGAGAACTGAATGGTTTGGGAAATTGGGCCAACTGAATCAGTTATAATGTGTTCGCAAACAAGAAAAACTGCAATATACGATTCTACCTAACTCTGCGATTGTAACAGTCACCAGCTGGAGTGCCATTGAGAGCCACCAGAGGGCACTCCACATCAGACTATTATCACTCCCTCACAAACTACTTTTCCCATAACTCATTGCCCGGACTCATCATCACTGATTGCATTCACCTGTATCTCATTACCCTGTTAGTCTCAGCCTATTTATACCACATTCACTCATTCACTCACATGTTGTTGCACTGCATTTCTGAGCGTTTTCCCTGGTTTCAAGTTTCTTGGTTTTTGGATTTCTTGCCTGTTCCGTGTATTACTCTTTTGCCTCTGACCCTTGCCTGTTTTGTTTGTTTGGACTGCCTACCTGTTTTGACCTATTGCCTGTATATTGGATTACGTAGTGGTGGGCAGATCGAGGCTTCGTGAAACAATGAAACAGTTGAAGATGTGCGATTGTGTGGTCTGTTCCCAACACTGTCAATCAAACGCTGATTCGGCGGACCATGCCGCCTGTCGAAACACTTGTGAAACACTCCGAAGCTTCATTTAGCCGTACTCATGTGACATAGGTGTTTTAAATCACGCTTCGGATCAGTGTTTTGAAACATCTACGCTTCGGGATCTCGAAAAGCTTCGGGACGTCAGTTTCGCGTCAGCCATCCCTAGAATTACGTGTCTGGATTGCCCCTTAATTAAACCTGCATTTGGATCTCAACATTCGTGTCTCGGAGCAGTTCGTAACACCTATGTGTTTCTGTGATCGGGATCTTCTTATTGATTTAATTTGTTGGATTCCAGTAGTGGCAAATACTATCTGTGGCAGGGACAGCTGCCACTCGACCTGTCACTCAACCCGTCACCGCTATGGGCAGCTGCCACTCGACCTGTCACTCAACCCGTCACCGCTATGGGCAGCTGCCACTCGACCTGTCACTCAACCCGTCACCGCTATGGGCAGCTGCCACTCGACCTGTCACTCAACCCGTCACCGCTATGGACAGCTGCCACTCGACCTGTCACTCAACCCGTCACCGCTATGGGCAGCTGCCACTCGACCTGTCACTCAACCCGTCACCGCTATGGGCAGCTGCCACTCGACCTGTCACTCAACCCGTCACCGCTATGGACAGCTGCCACTCGACCTGTCACTCAACCCGTCACCGCTATGGGCAGCTGCCACTCGACCTGTCACTCAACCCGTCACCGCTATGGACAGCTGCCACTGGACCTGTTACCGTTATGCGCGCCTGCCTTGGGACCCGTCACGGAAATATGCGCCTGCCTCGGGACCTTACACAATATAGACAGTGTTTTTTAAACAAAATGCAGCGCATATCCCCAAGAACAGTGCGCACAATAGTTAACGTTTCCACTTTTGCGACACGACTGAAGCATGGTGTTGCGACGCCTCCTTTCATTTGAACGTTGATAGGCGTTCCTCTAGTTTACCGCTATGGTCGTGGTTTTGAGCCAGCGGCCAGTCTAGAACAAAAGACCTGCGATCGACTTCCCCCTGTCCCTATGTGCTCTACTTCTATTGGATAGTTGCGTCACGTTCAACGGATTAATTTGCATAAAGGTGGGCATCGGCCAGCTTTTTTGATGTGTACATTTTTCCAAATGTAGCGCCGCCTTCCCGGGATGCTTTGCGGGCGCGTTAAAATCGCTTGACGTCACCCATAGGAATAAAGTGGAGTGCGGCGCGACAGAAGTCTCGCATGGACAAGTGAATCCGCACCGTCACTGTTTACATGTACCAGACACTTGATCCACATGTGCAAACAGACAGTGTAATCCTGAACTTATTTTGTTAATGTCTATGTTGAACATGGTATCACGTGAATGAATGTATATGCACATTATATGCAGATGAGGTTATGCATAGTAAAACTATAGGCATTGTAAGCTCATATATGGTTATTTCGGGGAGGAAATGAAAAATTCCGTTGTGCACATGTGCACACAAAATCCCGCTGACTGGGATTTATAAAGGGAATTTTGCACAGGTTCTGGTGTACACATGGTTTTATAAGTCTGAATATTTGTTGGCTTTCGAGCGCACGTATATTTTTAGTAAGGATCCTAAAGTTTTGGAGAACCCAGATCTGCCTCTTATTGAAAATGTATGGCCCATCAAAGAGAATCAGATGATGACGACATGGACTGTTGAGCATCTGTCTTGTATCAGATGAGATTGGGCAAAAAATCCACTCACAAAACACAAGGTGATGTGACACAGTGATAAACGTGCCTCTGTCCCAACTTTTTGGAGTGTGTTGCGGCCATCAAAATGAGTTTATATTTACAATTAAAATACAATTAGCCTAATTTGGTCAGTAGGAACACAGAAAATCTTTTCTTTGTACTTTTGTCAGTTAAATAAACGTTAAACAGAATGAACAAATCACAGATTCTTGATTTTATAGCATTTTACAAAATGTCCCAACTTTTCTGGCAATGGGGTTGTACTTTGTATTATAAATAGGTATGATTTGTTTATGTGCTTAATTTGAACAGTTGCACAACATTCTATTGTAGGAAGTTATCTGATGTATTTTGCTCTCCACATTCATGACCGTTGGGCACTGAAGTTATTTTTTTAGCAAATTATCAGCCATCGAAAATGATATAATACGTTCAGATATTCTATGAATTCCTAATTGACCCACTGCCACTCTTTTAATTCATGGTGTGAGCCAGGCACAATAGCTAATTAATCAGGCTTCCATATCTTATAAATATTGACACAATCTCTATTAGCTAACATTTATATATTTTCAATATATTTATAATCTGTTTCCCTCATTTTTATGGAAAACTAAAAGTTTAAAAGTGCAAGATGTTGTATTTTTTTTTTTTTTTTTGCCCTGGAGTGGGCATACCTCTCCATCCAGCAGCAGCTCGGCGGAAGAAGGGAGGGGTTTGAGCCTCGTAGCCGGGAAACTGAGGCTCGATGCAGCCTCCGCCGATTCATGAAGTCAGGCTGTCTCCAGACCGCAATGGCTATGGGTCTAACGTCGAAAAAATCGTCTTCTAGAAACGTCGGGGTGGAGCGCAAGAATCTCATCACCGTCTGCAGGTAGCTCGTTTATTGCATGACACATCGAACTGCTCTTCACGACACCAATCGTGTTTTCATTTATCTCTCGTTACCTAGCCTTTATTATTATTAGGCTATATATTTGATTAACTACTTGGACATACTACGTCATATGATATTGCATCTTTTCTGATTTACATTCTTGCGTAAACGCTTAATATTGAAGATGAGGCCGCCCTTAAGGACGTCGGTTCCTTATTTCATTCCAGCATCCATGACGTCATTACATCCATCCGACGATTTTCATGCCGTGGACGCGACATGCTTAAACCACACTATGACCTTCACCCCAACAGAGCCTTTTCACAATGATGCTTCACATGATTTTGTGATATTTTTTCAAGAATGAATTTGGTAAAAGAGATGAATTTGGTTGTATTGTTGATTTAGCTTCTTAAATAAAGGCTACAAAAAATAAATAAAAATATAAGTTAGCAGTGAATTATACTATATTTCTATCAGAGTCAACATGAAATCAATGATCTTATGTAATTTCTTAATGCACGTTCCTTGTCTTTTTGTGAACAATTGGTGCATATAATGTTATTCATATTCTATAATCAAAATCGAATAACTTTATCTCTTTATCTGAAACAACTTTCTGCGGATGTAACTTAGTGCCTGTTTGTGTTAGGCACTAACAGATGGTGCCTGTTAATGTTAGCCTAATAGATATTACATTTATTTCCTAACATTTACGTTTATGAATATGAATATGTCAAAATCATCTCACATTGGTATATACATTTTTCTCTATTATCTGATTGATCACCAAATCTCTCTAGAATTAATGTAATGTCAACTTTGTTTTGATTGCATCATTCCTTCATCATGCCAGTGAATAAGTCAGTTTACTAAATGAATATTGCTGTCTGAATCTCAGTTATTAGTAGTCATTTGCAGATGTTTGATCAAATCAGGTATTAAAAGTTATTCTGTTTTAGCCATCATCGGAAGACTCGCATCATAAAGGTCTTGACTTTAATGGCACATCATGATTGCATCAATAGATCGAAGAGTCTCAGCCCTATATGTGCACATTTTGTCCCAGCACACTGTGCATTGGTGAGTCATGACCGAAGCTTATAAGGCACATAGAATTCCACCACTGCATTCTGTTCTGCAGGGCTGTGTGGGACTGCACCAGAGCTGCACTTTACCGGTCGCTTGGAACAGCACATTAAGTGGATGTTAAATAATTCATGTTTGGGGGCGCCCCAGGCATAGGCCATGTACAGTTGCTGAATGGACACAGAACACTGTCACTCCTGTTGGGACAGCAGCACCATTGTGTTGTCATAATGTAAATGCAGTCAAAGAGATGATTGTGATGTAGCAAGCTGTTGTGACATCATCGGGATGATGTTCATCTGTTTGCCTGCAGAAAATACGAACATGGGTTCTAGTCCTAAGTCTAAAATAGATCTAACAAGAAAAACAATCTTCATTAATGTCAGCTCATATTTATTAAGCATACAGCACTGTGGTTAGAACCAAACTTTCCAAGGTTCTACCATCTGGATGGCATAATGTAGGAACTGTTAAACACACGAAACACATGCAATGCTAATGCACAGGGAAAAAAACGAACAAAAAAGAATTACAAAAATGGACTTCAGACCTCACAGATTATTATAAACACAAAGACGCTTTTGTTGAAAAGGGCAGAGGCCTTTCTCTACTACCCACATCCCTCGTATGGCCACTCTAGAGTTGTTTGTAACATTGAACAACAAGACACACAGGACAAAGAACTTGACAAGAAAAAAAAAAAGATTTTAAAATCTTAATTAATGGCTGCTAGCAAAAAAATCTCAAACAGTGCTTAAATTAAATTGAATCGTGATTAGCTCAGATTACTTGATTCTCTTAGAGACACGTAGCTAAAACCTCCCGTGTCTCTAACATGAGTGTTGTATTTCTCTGGTACATTGAGATCAGGAGACATTTCATTTCCTTCACTCTCAATCATCAAACCCTTACCCCCATTGTCATGTCTCTCAGTCCGACAATGCGATGCCCATTTATGAAATTTGTTGCTTTGTCTTTAGCTAACTTTATACCAGGTTGAAATTCTCAATGGTCAGGGAAATGTTTGCTTTTGACCCCTAAATCACTAGTCTTCATGGTAAATGATCTAAGCTGGAAATCAGGGTCAAATCTAACCAATTTATTAATCTGAAGCATCTTTGCTGAAACTGAGAGCTGTTGACAATGTGGAGAAGAGTTTTCACCAACAGACACATGATTAGTTTCACTCCCCATAACACACCCACTTATCTCAAAGCTGAGCTCCTTCTGCGCTAAGATCAAAAGCATTAGTGATGTTGCATATCTGCTGCCTATTTTACAATGGTTTCACATATACAGTCTGGATTACTGACACAACTATAGACAGTAACACAGTTTCAGTTTTCTACTTGTTCAATTTTTTACACTCACACTAAACAAATGTCAGTTTCAGAGGGGCTAAATAAAGGTTTCATTATAAGAGCACTCATGATACGTTTACTTGGTTGTTGGTTGGTTTTTTACTAATAAAATACATTGAATGCACTGTAAGTTGTTTTGGACAAAAGTTCCTTCCAAACATTGTTGCCATAGACAAGGCAATAGCTCAGTACTTCAGACCATAAGATTTGTAACAGTGTATGGCAGTAACCCTCACCATTGTGAGGGTTTTATGAAGTTTATGAAGTGTAAAATAGGGCATGATGACTGCCTCCCAGGTCAAAGTCCAAAGGTAAGAGTTCCAGCGGTCAAAGAATGGCTCTTGTTGATGTCCCCATGTCTTGAGTTTCCAATAAAATGGAATGGCCCATTTTGCTTTTCTCCTTGAAAAAGTTTTCCAGACAGCTGAAGCTAGTAATGTAAAGCTGTGGACTCCGATGATTCAAGAACTCTGCAAGGATGAGCAGTTGAATTCAGTGTCAGTCTTTGTATCAGTACAATCAACAACTTTAGTTTTGTGTATTAATTGTCATCTGAATTATATACAAAAAGTCATGTGTAATGGGTATATAGTATCGTATGGGACATAGTTCTCTTGATAATATTTTGGAGGTTGTTGATGGTGTTCATTTTCTACTTAAATGTTTTTTAAAAATTTCCCTTACAGGTTTTGGAGATCAATATTATGCAGAGATGTTTTTAAAATGGAGGGAATTGGGTATCAATTGGCATACTTTCAGTTCTATCTTCATCCTTGAAATGCAGTTCCCTGACCATCTAATTTCTTGGGAACGTGTGAAAATCACATTTGTTTCCAAACATGTCTTGGCACCAGCTCAGTGACCTCTGACTGGTTCTTTCATGATAAACTTAAACTTCTAACTCAGAGCAATCAGGCTCAATGCACAATTACACAATCAATCGTTATCACTTGCTTAGCTTCTCAGTCTACACATACCTAACCCATTTAACTATCATATCCTCCAGTTCTAGGAAGCAATTTGTTTTGGTATCTGTAAGATGTGTGATTAAATTTCATTTGAATTTGATGAAAGTTTTTATTCTCAAGCAGGGGATTGCATATCGAGAATTAGCAGACAATGCTGTTACTGCCTACAAGAAGGGTGAGGGAAGGGGGGTGAAGATATATATAACTTTTTATATTAAAAAGTTCAAAACTGAGAGTGGGAGGGAGACATAGCAAAAGAATGACAGGCCAAGCTTGGGAGAGGAGGGCCAGAACATGGAAATAGAGATGATTGATAGAAAGGGTATGGGAGAGAGGGACCAAAGCATAACAAGAAAGTAGGAGGTACAAATACAATCTAGACTTATAATCAGTGGCCTGTAAGCTTTAAAAGCTGAGAACAATCCAGAACCCTGATAGAATTAGAGTTAATTCAGAGGTAATTCCGTGTGTAGTCAAATGTACCTTGAAAAAAATAACAAAAATCTTAAGAGCGAGTGCTATGAAGTAATATTTTTAGAAGGGTCTGGTTTTTGGCCTGTTACCAAAGTGGGCATGACCAAGAATACAAAAGCCATTTGTTAAGTGGTTGCACGTTTGTTTTTCAGTGTCAAATCGTACCAAGACAGTCTTTCTGACACATTTCTCTATTAGCATTTCAGCCCTCACCCTGAGAACCTTCAAAGACCTGCATATCTTCATATGTGACCAGGCATAGTGTGCAATCCAATTATTTGGTTTGCTGGTGTTGAGAGTTGTCCTACTGCAATGATTAGTATTGTTCTCGGAGTGTGGGATTTACCTGCCCTTGTGGACCACCTCTGTGGAACACCACTTTGGGTGAGACATAGAGCCAAGGAGAAAATCTAGACTAAAGAATGTTTATGATGTTTAAGGCATTCATATCTAGCTGAGCTGTCATTACAGAGGGACAAATTTTGCTCAGGTCAAATAATGAAGCAATGAAACAGCGACGATCAAACAAATACAGGTGACTAAACTGAAATCCATGCTGGCAAGATCAGTGATCCTTGTAGAACCTTGAAATATCAATATTACATAATGAGAGGTATTAATTATCATCATTTAAGAAATCGCAGTGTTGAAAAAGTAAATCTATTATTGCTGCAAAATAATTGTCCATGGCATAACCATCATCCTTTGGAGCTGGATTTATTAGTTACTAACCTGAATCTGGGATGTATTCCAGAGAAATGAAAACAAAAAAGAGACTTGGTCCAAAAGGGATTTTGTTTTGAACGGCAACATTTTTTGCAAGATGCAATTAATGATCTCCACAGAAGGTACGCTGTGATGATGATGTTTCCTCAGCTGTTGGTGATATTTGCTTATGTTTTCTTTGTTTCCAGCGTGCTGAAACTGTCCCCCCATACCACTCCCAGCACCCTGCACCCTCCCCATAGATTTTGACTTACTCGCCATTAAAGAGTTTTCCTCTTGGGCATGAAAACTTTTCGGAAGGACGTAGATTTGGTGCCTCGGCTGAAAGAGGCGGCACCCATGGAGATCTTTGTCTTGCCACTGGTGATGGTGGAGGAGCCCAGGGATGTTGTGCTCTTCCCGCGGGAGATAGAAGAGTTTCCCATCAATATCTTGGTCTTGTCTCTCTTGATTGATGTGCTCCCCAGGTTGAGGGCCGTCTTGCCCTCTGTGATACTGGTGTTACCCATGGTGGAACTGCAGCTGGTGGTGGAGAAGCTCCAGGAAGTCTCCTCCAGCAGCCAGCCTAGACGATCTCACCTGGAGCACGTTCACGGTTAAATTTTCTATACTTTCCCTTGGGAATCTTCTGCTCTCCTGGTTCTACAGGATGAGGTTACGATGGCTCATCGCGTGTCCTGGCAGCAACGCATCCCAACGCACACAGACAGTGCCTGGCTGGGTGTGACAGTCCAAACAGCTAGTGTCGGGATGGAACAAGAATGCTAAGCGTGGTGAGAGCAACCCCCATGCAGCAACATAAAGCACTTGTTGAGCAGCATAACGTGGGCTTCGCAAGGCCACATACCTCCCCTGTGTGCCGTGAATGGACAGAGGCTGCCGTAGGAGGCCTTAGTTCTATATGGGGGCAGAGCGGACAGTAGACCACATTGTACCGTCGCTAAAGCAAGGCACTGAAGAACACATTGTTGGGCAACACAATCGGGGGTGACATCACTCAGTTCCGTGGCATTGTGCCTCCCTAGAACTGCTAGAAATGTCTTGACTTATACTGTACATGGTTTCTGAAAAAGGTGTCGTGTTGACTGAGCCCAAGACTTTGAGACTCATGGGGGGTGGTCTACTTTAATGATTCACACTGTAGTTTTGGCCTCTTTTCTAAAATAAATCTTAGCAACTAACAAAGTTATGGCAGTGTAAAACATTTGCTACTAGCTGTCAATGGGACGAGTGGGACCAAAGTCTTGAATACAACTGTTCAGTCTGACAAAAGAAAAGTGGATTTTACCTAAGATATGATTGTGATCACATTGTATAGTCTGACAAGCAACAGTCTGTGCCTAACTTAAGGTAAATTAAAATAAACCCATTTTAAAGACAGACACATTAAAACAATGTTTTAACCATTTTAAAGGTCTATTTATTGACAATTCTGTTTTAATCCATTATAATATTGTTGATTTATGCTACATTAATGTAAGATTAAGAAGTCGAAGAATTAACAATGCACATTTTATTTGTGAGGCTATGGTTGAAGTTCAAACTTTTTACTCTGACTTGGTTAGTACCAATTAACTGATACAATTCCACTTGCAAAACAATCTCAGATCTGGATTCCTGATCATAATCCAACTTAGACCCTTCTCCATGTGAACAACAATAAAAGCCATTCCAGTTGTAGTCACACCCTCACTCGTGCATGCATGCATGTTCTCTTCATGGAAACCAGATTTGCGCCTGATCTCTTGACATGTTCTCTCAGACAAATCTTTATCTTAAAATCATCTCTATTCTCTTTCAGGGACAAAGACGTCATGCTCAGTTCCAAGCTAATTTAAGGTACACTTGCACTTCATTTTGCCTCTAGAATGCATTTGTGTGCAATTCTAGAGCGAGCTGGCAAACACTTGCATCTTACAAGACATCCAACCTGCTTAAACGCTCTACTTCAAAGTCAGTCTTTTTGGTAACATACACATATACTGTACATAATCTGTTTGCAGTTATATTTGTGTCTTTATGTCACAGATGAAAATCCCAGTAGAGATTCCATTGCGTTTCCTTGCCTCTTTTGAGGGAAGTCTTAACTACAGTGACAGACTTCTCCCCTTGACTTAAAGTGGCCTTGCTCAAAGAACTAGTAGTCTCTCCATGAGTGATTGTAGTTGTACCCACCACAAACGCAGTCTCTCCCTTCCTCAGTTTGGTCTTGCTCCTCGAAAGAACGGTCTTCCCCCATGACATGGCCTTCTTGCTTTTCATGAGTTTGATTTTACCTTTTGTAAAGCAGGTCTTTCTCAATAAAAGAAAAGCCTTTCCTTTTGAGGCTTTTAAATTGTCCTCTTGTTGTATATCTGTTGTCTGGTCCTTCTCAGTGCTCTTTCTTGCTGTTGAAGTCTTGGTCTTTGTTTCAGCGTTTGCGGATCGTCTTTCCATCTACTTGGTCCGGCGCTTGGGCATGAGGGCCTTGCGGAAGGAGGTTGTAGTTTTGCCTCGGCTGAAGCTGGCTGTGCCCATGGATATGGTGGTCTTGCCTCTGGTTATGGTAGATTCTCCCATAGAGGTAGTGGTGACCCCACGGGTGATGTTGGACTTGCCCATGGTGATGGAAGTCTTGCCCCGGGCTATTGAAGAGCCGCCTACAGACAGGGCAGTCTTCCCTTCTGAAATACTGGTGTTCCCCATGAAGGCATGTAGGTCATCAGGTCTTCAAACTCTCAGTTCTCTCTCTGTTTCCTCTTCCCTTTGAGTGGGCTAGAGCCTTAGCATACCAGCGCCTTGCAGGTTTGACTGTGCTAGAAGAAAACTGTACACAGTATCGGGACAGCCCTAAATAGATCACACCACCATTACAGCAAGCGGGTGGGTGGAGAAAATGAGTGTGTTAGGATACGAAGGAGATTCGCTCACTATAGTGTTCCTTTAAAAAAAAAAAAGCCGCAGAGGTTTGAATGGAACTCAGGCGAAAGGACAAAAGTCGCCACGCCGACAAGTAGCATAACGCTGTTGGCCAGGGCACAATGACTCCAATTGTGATGGCAGGAGTGATAACGTGAACATGGCATGAAAAGGGCATTGTCTTGCACACAGGACAATTGGGATTGACCTCAGCAGTCCACTGTGGCACCGCTCCCGAAACCGCCCGTCTTTACATCAGTCAGAATGGCAGCATTGAGTGGGGCCTGCACCAATGCTAGTTTTTGTATCTGTGAGATGCTGATCATACTGTTAGCGAAGTGTGGTGTTTCATCACTGTGTAGCTCTGTGTTTTTGATGAATTTGGAGTTTCCAAATTGGATCTGTTACGTAGCATATCTAGCGTAACTCAAATTTACTGCATTTCTCTCTGTTACTCTTTCTCTCTCTCTCAGGTTTTCTGTGAAGACGTTGTTGGAAAAGTACACTGCTGAGCCTATTGATGACTCATCGGAGGAGTTCATCAACTTTGCAGCAATTTTGGAGCACATCCTCAGTCACCGTTTCAAAGGTATAGATTTACACAACTTTTTCTGTCAATGCCCATTGTGTGTCAGTATTCATGAATAATCTTTGTTTTTTTATCAGGTCCAGGTGGTTGGTTCAGTTCAGATGGCCAGAGGAGTTTTTGGGACTATATCCGTCTGGCCTGCAGTAAAGTCCACAACAACTGCATCAGTAGCATTGAGAGCATTGAGAACATTAGCACATCACGAGCAAAGGCAAGATACTTTCAACCTTTCAGCTTCAAGCACTCTATCTTTACCCTGTGAGATGATTGGCTAATTGGTTGTCAGTCCTGTATTTGAGTCTTTAATATGGTTACGTTCACACACAGTTCAGTTATTTACGGGAGTCACAACCATATTCTATAACCGAATTCACAACTGTAAATTTTCAGGTCTCACAACCGGAAAACCTCACTGTGTGAACAGAACCGGACTGGACAACTAATCTAACTGTCACATACAGTGCGAGAGAGCAGTGTATCACAAATGGATGTGTACCGTGTGTTGTGGGTTTTCCTATGTTGTTTCGCTTTCGGTAACTTACAGTGACGGAGAGATGTGCAGTGTGTCATCTGAAGGTTTTAGATCCAGTCACTGTTTTCCACTGGAGAAACACCTGTGTTCTTTTGTTTTGTGTTCAACACCTGACTCAAATGCTCCTCTCATCACAAAGATATAAAAGTTGCTGTCGGATAATAAAGGTTTGATGTATTCTTTCGTGGCTCGATTGGACTTTGCCATCTATGATATTACTATGATATCACTGCCGCAGTGGTTAGGCTGGCACGGTGGCTCAGTGGGTAGCTCTGTCGCCTCACAGCAAGAAGGTCCCCAGTTAGAGCCCACAGTTTTGTGTTCAACACACGACTCAAATGCTCCTCTCATCACAAAGATATAAAAGCTGCTGTCGGTTAATGAAGGTTTGGTGCATTAACTCACGGCTCGCAGAGTCCTTTCTGTGTGGAGTTTGCATAGTCAGCATGGGTTTCCTCCAGGTGCTCCAGGTTTCCCCACAGTCAAAAGTGGATTGGACATTCCAAATTGTGAGTGTGAATGTGTCCCAGCACTCTCAGTTGTGTCAGGAAGGGCATTCGGCGTAAAACCTGTGCCAAATCAAATGTGTGTGTGAAGCGGACCCTGCAAATAAGCGGGAATATAGGCTAGTTAGGTTGCAAAGCTTTTTCTTTAACTGTTAATTTTCTTGTTGTCATACAGGGGCGAGCCTGGATTCGTGTAGCGTTGATGGAGAAGCGTTTGTCTGAATATGTAGCCACTGCGTTAAGAGACACTCGGACTACCAGGTCACAACTCTGCACTTGTCTATACAATGTGTTTTACAGCTGTCTTCATCATTTCAAAGTGATTGAATGCATTTGTAAATGTATATTTGCACTGCAGGAGATTTTATGATGATGGCGCCATTATGCTAAGGGAGGAGGCTACTGTTCTGACGGGTATGCTAATTGGACTCAGTGCCATTGACTTTAGGTAAAAACAACTTTCTTTGAAATTTCTTTGGCACCAACGAGTGATATGATAATACTGACTGTCTTTCTTTTTTTGCTACTATTAGTTTCTGCCTGAAAGGAGAGGTTTTGGATGGAAAGACACCTGCAGTGATCGACTACACACCTTACCTTAAGTTCACCCAGAGGTAGGAGGTTTTAATACATTTTATTTGCTGACCAAACACCAAAGCCTAAACTTTATAGTACCCCTTAATATGTCATTACTGCTATTGATGTGGCCCTGCAGCTATGACTACTTGAGTGATGAAGAAGACCGCCGCAGTGTGGACAGCAGTGCCAGTGATGAGAGTGTAGCTGAGCATCCTTACATTCCTCTGGTCACGGACGAAGAGACCTGGAGCAACAAGTGCAGAAAGATGGAGCAAAGATTCAAGATTGTCAATGCCCAAAAGGTACATGAAGTTTTTAGTTCCAGGCACTGGGTGATATGGTTGACCTTGTTCAAATTAAGTTTTTAGCTGTAGAAATTACTGAAAAAAATAAACAGCTGCCATGTTCCAAAACACAGCTGTCAGCAGTGGATTAAAAAAGAAATGATAACTCGTTACAATAAGGTTTCATTTGTGTTAACAGTAATAGTGCATTCATATAGAAATAGTGCATTCATATCCTAATCCAAGAATATGTGTAATTTTAGGGTTATTTAGAGGAATTGGTGCGCTTGAGGGAGTCCCAGCTGAAAAATGTTGAAACGGAGAACAAGAGGCTAGATGCTAAATTAGAGGATCTACAGGTCCAGAGTCAACAAGAGAAGAAAGAACTGGAGGCCATTATCCTGGAACTACAAGCACAACTGTATGCACACACACACACACACACACACACACACACACACACACACACACACACACACACACACACACACACACACACACACACACACACACACACACACACACACACACACATACACAATTACATATTCTGCATTTGTGCCAACAAGTCTTTTTAGCTTTATTCTGGTATGTTTTGCAGAACTGGCATCATTCCTTGTGAGTCCTCACATTTAGTAAAAGGCTTATCTATACCACTCATTAACCAATGGACAACTGCACAAGCCGCCAACAACCAAGGAAATGTAAAGCTGTTCCGTCGGTAAGCACTGAGTCAAAATTTGAAGACCATCACCACACAGAACACCTCAGCAACTGCATAGCAATATCCTGGAAGTCACCTGTAGCATCAAGTTATGCACAGGAGAGCACCACTCAGCCTAGTCAATCTAGTCATGCATTCGTGTGTTTGGGTTTAGGAGAAGTTTTCACAGTTTGGACCTCTCAGCTGATGTGAGTTTGAACTCTGACTCTCAGAAGGAAGACGGCAATCAGAATGGAGACAACGCCTGGTCAGCAGGTAAAAACCACACAGATTAACATAATATTACAAGCCTGTCTGAGTACTGATTACTAATTAATCTTGTTTTCTCTTTTCTCTTCTCTTCTCTTCTCTTCTCTTCTCTTCTCTTCTCTTCTCTTCTCTTCTCTTCTCTTCTCTTCTCTTCTCTTCAGCTAAAGACAACACTCCCTCTATGCTCGGTCTTTGTGGTTCTTTGGCTTCTCTACCCAGCTGCAAGTCTCTGGCAAGTCTCAAATCCAGCGAGTATTTGGTCAACATCAGCAGAGAGCCAAGTCCTACCCTGTCTCCCAGCTAGGGGGCGCCAAAGTCAAACCAACAAAACAATATTTGTCTCAACTGTACTTTACCCAAGAGACATCACAATTGTGCAACCAACATCCTCCAACGTTCCCAAGGATCTGAAACAAAACAGTGTGGATTGATTGTTTTTTATGGGTGAAGGAGGTGTTTAATCTGAATTTGGTATTTGTGAAGTGATGATCCAATCTTAAAAATCCATGAATGATGAACCCTCCTACACCCTCTTACTTTCCTACCTTTACTTTCCAATTTATTATTCACTCTTATCTTCCACCCTTCAGTAAAGTCTTCATCAGAATGTTCCAATGTCTGTAACGTTCCCTGAGCCAGATATTAGAGCCCAAGGGCACAGCAGCGTCCCAGCACCAAAGGCATAAACAAATCAAAGTAATACACAAAACTCAAGTCTTGGCAGTTATTCTATTATACATAAATGCATTTCAAATTAACATGAACACATCTGGTCATATGTTAACCACAGTGAAATCTCTGATTTAGGCATATTAACTCCTTCCTATGCTTATCAAGTTAGAACAAAAGATATGAGGAAATAAAAGAGAGATCAATGGAGGGAGAAGGCAGAATCTGCTGCCCCTATCTGCATGTGAAATGCGCTTTATTGAGGCTGTAAATGCTTTGGCTTACTCATTGTATTTGTGCCTTTGACAGTTATATAATGTGACAGCAAGCATTTCAAGTGTTGTCAGCTAAATTCTAATATTTTGTCATATTTATCTTGGTGTGTTTTTTTCTTCCTAGTTTCTGTATATATAATTGCCTATTTTGTTATGCGGTGGTGGCAGCACTCTGCGGTTTTGAATTGTAATAAATTATTCCTATGTTAAAAGCACATACATCTCAAATTCTTATCCCAGAATGCTTCAGGGCAAACAGCACAACAATATCAGTACTTCCCAGGAGAACTCGACATCTAGTGGATATTGCTTGTAATGGCTTTGCAAAGCTGTATACAAACTCATGGAACATCTACTCAGTAGATGTATCTCCCCTTTAAAAAACAAACAAACATTTAAATAGACTCAGGCCCGGCTCCGTGGGGGGTGGGGGGTGGGGGGGCCCTTATGTGGTGCCTTGGCCCCGCACCACATAACAGCCAATCACAATTTTGACACCATTCCGCCGAACAATGCTTCATGAGAGGAAGAAAAAACCTTGTGCTTTTAGCTCATGAAAAAGCAATAACACATGAACTGAACATGGATGAGTTTGTAACAGAATTCTCTAAAATGAGTAGAAAGCTAATGCTGTAAATATTAATATGATAATATAGTGATATAATGAGATCTTTTTCAAGACCTGCCCTGTTTTCCTCAAATCTAAAGTTACTAAACTGATACAAGATCTGTTGTGAGGTAAAAAATAAAATATTAAAAATGTAAAAAAAAAAGCTTAAAAAAAGAAAAAGATTCTAAATATACATAAGAATGTAAAAACAAAAATGTAAAAAATAACAATGGCCAAAAAATCTGTAATGTTATATATTAACAGACGTGAGAATAATTCTTAAGAAAAACAGCATTTCAGATAAAATTACCATTTTTAGTTTGTAAGAGCTAAACAAAAAGCTGATGTTGTAAATGGTATAGTGATGTAAATAGTTTATCAAATCTAAAGTTACTTAACACGATATGTTAATGGGTAAAAAAATATATATTACAAATGTAAAAAGAGAGAATTTAAAAAACATGTTAATAACTAAACATAAAAATATTAACAATTAAATATTATGAAAATGAAGAAAACACAAACAAACAACCCAAAAATTGCCTTAAATTTATGTTATTAAACTATATAAATAGGCATGCGAGACCACACCGCCCCCTCTCAAATCCGGCCGGCCCACCTGGAATATCACTTTGGCCCACCTTTAATATCTGGAGCCGGGCCTGGACTTCAGGTTACGTGTCACCGCACAAGCTATCCCAGCATAAATGCTCCGAATAAAATTATTTGCAATTAAAGTATACTTTAGCCACTGTTGATGTTAAAAGACAAACAAGCCTACCTACTGTATGCGGGATTTGGCATGGCAGAAAGCGTGCAAAGAGCGCTCCCTTCATAATTGGTAAAGTTTTAACTCATCTTGTATCGATCCACTTTTGTTCAGTGCTAACTTACACCTCTGATTGGCCATTGCGTTCAAGAAATCAACTGATATGTTTGTGATTGGCTACATTGCTCAACACGGCAACACAAGTTGTAAAAAGAAACCGATGATGTTCTCCAGAGCGCCATATGCTATTATTATGGGAATAAATTATCCTAGACCAGCAGATATGGGCAGCTTGGCGGGGGCTTAAGTTATGTCTAATCAAAAATCCTTTTTGCTTCAATAAACCTATTTTCTTTCAGTTAGCAAGGAGATCTGTTAACCTACCTCAAGTTGTCTTTGTTTTTTTATTTATTTATTTTACCAATAATATAAGACATTTATTTACACATTGAATTTCTGAATTGCTTCTCACTGCAGAGCCCAAATTACGTCTAGCTCCCCCTCTCTTGACGTAAAGGCTTCGAGTTAGACCTAACCCAGCTCCAACTCCGTGGACCTAATGGGTGGAGTTGTGTTTAGCGATAGGGTTATGGTAGGATTGGGGTGTGGTTTAACCGTCTAGCTCCACCCACTACGTCCAGCGAGGGGAACTTGACGTCAAGCTCCACCCATTGGTTCTGCAGTGAGTAGCCTCTCCTCTCTCACTGCTGGAGGTAGAACTCTGAAAAATATTAATCCTAATGAAGTGGGCGGGGAGAGTCGACTTAGAGACACACCCCTAATAGATCGATGCTTCCAACGACCAATAAGGTGTGAGTAGTATTTCTCAGCAGCCAATCAGAGTGGAAACATGTGTTTAGACGCTGTGCAGTGCTCTAAACCCCACACGAGCGTGTAGGTTGGCTGTTGTCAGATTTTGCACTGAAGAAGAATTGGCAGCAGCCCATACAATGTAGTTCTGCTCCTCAACTATACGTTTACTAGGCCAAGTGGGATAAACCGTTTAGGACGGTGCATAAAAGTTTATGTTTTTTCACACAGAAAAATAACGGATTTTGTGTAAGTAATTAGTTTAGAAAAACTTCACTATCATCACAAAAGAAAGTAGCTGACTAGCTAGCGAGGGTGCTAAATTAAAATATTTCCATAAAAACTTTCTTTTTTGACGGCTAAGTTGGACGAAAACCTTTGCTGGAGTATCAGCTTTGGGTAAACGCGGAGGTTTGCGAGATTCGTGAACTCTTGAAATACTTTTTAAAGCACCAAAGCGCCTGTGGGAATGTCGTGTCGGAGTGGAGTGGCCCGGGTGGGTAATCAAGGACTGCAGCCCCTCCGAGCCACGGTCCCGTTTCAGCTGCAGAACCGAACAGCACCGCGCGGCTGCAAAGACACCAAAACAGGTAAAAATACACTCGAACACACTTTATAAATCTACCCTGTTTATTTAGTTATATTCCCTAGTGTCCTATCCTCTCTAACTCTGCTCCTTTGGTAGGTAAGTAGCCTATAAAAGTAACGATAACAATAATAACGTGAATGGATAATCTGCAGAGGTCTTGTGGTTTAGTTGCTCTTTCTTGGCTTCAGTGCAACAGTGTTCAAGAAGTTTCTCAGTGCACTGAACGACCCCCCACCTTATTCCCTACATGTTTTTTAGCCAAGATGGTCACAAAGCCTATGGCATGGGCTTGAATAAACAAAGCAGGTCTGTCGTATAAAGACACTTTTGATGTCTATTTTGGATGTTATTGTTTGCCTGCAATATTTTATAAACTCTGATCACTGTTTTGGCATGTTCGGCGCATAAACAGTGTGTGTGTCCAGTTCTCAGGAGGTCTGTTTTTCTTCACCTTAAATATCTGCAGTCAGCATCAGGAAAAACAAATTACAACTGTCACATTCCTGTGATCTGCTGTTACACACCTGGATGTCAAATTTGGAAACGATTCTTGCTTTGTTTTGTGTTGCTCAAGCATTTGACTAAATGCAGTTGAATTGTAGCTTTAGTATCATATATCAGTGTCTTCAAACTTTTTCAGGCCCTCTTGGTGGATAGAGAAAACTAAAGGAGCAAGGACTCCCAGTTACATTTTGTGTAAAATTGAGTGTTGCATATTAAACCTGGCCTATAATAACACGCATTCTGTACAATATTAATGCATTTACATGGTTTATGATGGTTACTTTTAAAATAATTTAATTGACAGAGGTGTATACTTTTTTTTTTTTTCAATTTAAAGTAGATTTTAGATTTTAATGTAATAAATAGTTTTTTAACCTATTGGATTGGTTGAATTAACTTTTTTTTCTCACCAAAATTAGTTTAAGTAGTTCAGCAACAATTGTTAGACCAATGTTGAAGATCTGGGTCTTATATGATTGCATGCTATATTGAACAAAAGGTCTATGTTTTTAGTAAACTTTGGTCTTAGTGTGACATTTTTCGTAGGTGTCAGGCTGTCTCAGGTATTTTACATCAACATTTCATCAACTAGGTGAGAATACTTTGAAAGGCTTGTCTTTAGTTTTAGGACAATGTGTGAATCACAAAGGGTCTTTGATTCTGAGTGCAACAATATCTTCACAATGCACAAGGCTTGCGGAGAGGAGTAGGCCTTACACACAACAATCTACAGACCGAGATAGAATGACCAAAATAACTTCTTTTTTTATTGTTACCAAGGCGGTAAACAACAAATCCCTCTCGTCTCTTAGCACTCGTGCTCTTGCTTATTGAGCCATGTGCGCTAGCCAACACAGTACGAGGCAAAAAGCTCCACAGATTTCCGCAGAACTGGAACACCAGTCATTCAAGAAGTTCTACACACTCCCTCCTCATAGCTTGTGTGTTCATTAAATGTTTAGCAATTCTTTTAGCTACCAATGGAAGTAAAATTTTCTCAGCTTGAATTCCTTTGTGCAAAATTCAGAAGTTTTCCCCAGAAAATCTGTGCTGAATAAGCGGGGTGAATAAAGTCAGATTGTTTTCTTCTTGGTCTGTTCATGTGTAATCTGTTTATTAAAGTAAATATGTTCTTAAGCTTCTTTAACCATCACTGAATTTAGCACAACATCATGGCATGTGTTTATATGCTTTGGGTGCACAAAGGAGCATAAGCGTTGGGCAGAGGTTGTGTTCATAGTGTTAGGATGTTCGGCGTAAATTTTGTCCATATGCCAGTATGTGTATTTTTGTATCCTGCCCACTATGCTTGAAGGGTATGATTTTAAGCTATGCGGCTCATTGGCCGCGTTCATCCATGTGCAGCCTCATCGAGAAAACACAAACGCATGTAACCTGTCAAGAACATGTCCAAGTCATGTTTAAACCCAAACCCCAAATATATAGATTTATATTTGAAATATTTATACATTACGGTAGAATTTTTCTGGACTGCCTTTAATTTGTTGGTTTAAAATTGTATGCCTTAAATCCAGGTGGATTATGGTAATTCGAATAATTTTTTGTAATGAAAACAAGTCACATTGTATGTATATATGTGACACTTTACAATAAGGTTTTATGACTTAACATTAGTTAACTACTTTAGTGAACTAAGAATGAACAATACAACATGTATTAATCTTAGGTAATGTTAATTTCAACATTTACTAATACATTATTAAAATCTAATGCACTGTGAACTTACATGAACAAACAATGTGCAGCTGTATTTTTATTAACATTATCAAAGATGAACAAGTACTGTAACAAATGTATTGCTCATTGTTAGTTCATGTTAGTTAATAAAAGAATAACTAATGTTCACAAATGAGACCTTATTGTCAAGTAACACACACACACACACACACACACACACACACACACACACACACACACACACACACACACACACACACGTATATGTATCAAACATATATATATAGGTATTACATTACTTTATTTGCCAAAAAAGAGGTTTCATTTTATTTATGCAAATGTATGTTCTTGTGTCGTGAGATTCACTTACACATATATTCTTGCACAATATCAGACAAACCATACATAGACCTCAAACCTTACAATGTCACAATCTTCTGCAGTCACCCAACCTGCTTTATTCCACACCCTCAAACTTCGTGACAAAATGCACTCTGTAAAAGACAAGTAGCCTATGCCTTGTTTAACACCCATGAGTAAACTTCCACCTTCTGAAGTCTCCCGAAGCCACTGCAAAGACCCCAGGGGCTGGGAGAGGTGAATGGATTAAGGAAGGACCTGACAAGGTCGGAGATCAGGTGTACCATTATTAGTTTCTATGACATGATCAATGCACAGAAGAAAACGATCTGGTGTACATGTGAAAATGATCCTCTGGAGTATTTCGGGCAGGAGCCTAATAACAACCTTGTCTACAGTGTGTTGGTGAAGCAAGCACCAGGATGTTCAGCATCCGTTACGACAACAGCGTCTATTTATAATGAGTCTTTCATGCTGGGAATGTGTCTCAGTGTGATTTACAAGTGGCTGAAATGCCAGCTCATGGGAAAAATGTGAAAGGATTATTATTAAACGCAAACAAACATCATCAGAAACACATTTAATGTCAGAGCTGTGGCACAGCTGCTGGCTGATCTCATTCTCCTCCTTTCTGGCTATTTATGGAAATTCAGGCTTTAGTGAATCAGTTTTTCCGTTAAAATTTACCTTTTGTCAGTCAACTGATTTTAAAATGATGTTGTGACATTAAAATGATGTTGTGATACTGTTTTTGTGACATTTTCAGACTTTTTGCTTTCATTTCTCATTACCGTAATGCAAAGATAGTATATCTATCTAGTATATTTTATTTTATACATTTAAAATAAAATGTTAAATTCTGTTTTATGTTGAAATGTTGTACCTTTTGACAGTGCAATTAAATTAATCCAAAAGAAGTTTGCTTCTAGCTTATTGTTCACATTACAAAAGGTCGGTCTCAATAAGTTGCATTGTGGGAGACCGTATTCCATGCAATGTGCTTTTTTTAAAATTGTTGAATTATATATATATGCGTTTCTTTTTATATATATATATATATATAAAAAGAAACGCATCTCACTGTTTTCATTCTCTCGCTCTGTGTCCCCTGTCCTGTCTGTGTAGCCGAGTGCAAGACGAAGGGCCGCCCGCCGAAGCCAACCTTGCGACGGACATTGTCTCTGGACACTTTGGTGGGACCGTACCTGCAGGGCAGCTGGCCTAGGGAACCAGAGTGTCAGCCCGTTACCTGCGTCAATGACAAGGCCACACAGGTGAGAACCTCTGGTTTGGGAGGACTATTCCTTTAACCCAGTGATATTAATAGCAAACAAAGAAGGTCCTGTCTGACCATGTGCAGTGAAGTCTTTACTACTCAGTGGGGAGTAAAACAAACCGTTGGTTAGATCTGCGCTATGTGATAAAACAACTGTACATAGTTCTGTATGTGTAACACTTTTGTTGTTTGCAAAGTATTTCTTAAATGGCCGTGGCATGGCGTGTTTGTATAAGAAAGCTGAAGTCACACGGTTGCTAGTGAAAGATCTTGGCTTTGGGGAGAAAGAGTTTGGCTGGTAGTGGAAGGAGTTTAGGAAAACCCAACTGGGAACGGCAGCCATATTGTTTTTTTCCAAATGGTTTCCATATGGGTTCCTGGAGCACTGCTCCAACATGCCTGCTGGGGTCGGCCATATTCAGTCAGACACAAAAGTTGAACGTCTCTCTGCTGGGGCTGTTCATTTTGATTTTATTTGGTTACGGTTTGATTCTAATTCGATTCAATTTCAGTTGTTTAGATTTTGATTCATATGAACATACTCTAATGATCAAAAGTTTGGGGTCAGTAAAAAAAAAAAAAAAATATAGCTGCAAGCAGCGATTACGGGCCCAAGCCGGTGGCACCGCCACCCCGGTGCCTTTAGTTGCACTAAAGGCACCAGGGTGGAGGTGCCACCGGCTTGGGCCCTCCATCGCTGCTTGCAGCTATATTTATTTATATATATATATATATATATATATATATATATATATATATATATATATATAAAAAACCGCCACCCCGGTGCCTTTAGGGTTCTTGTGCACAACGGGCAATAACGTATCTCCGCTTTAGAGCTTGCATCAGTGTGGGTTCTGCAAAAGTGCGCATCGAGGGCGTGAGCACCGTTCTGAAAACTAAAATGAAAAATTAGACACCCTACAGTTTCATGGACTTAACGGACACATGAAATCAGCAGCCATTGTAAGTACACAAGACCAAAAATTCATATGAAGTGTGGTATATATTAATTTTTTTAAGGGACAAGACAGATCATTTGACTTGCCTGACCTGATTAGAACAGTGAAAAAATAAAAAAAATAAAAATGGGTTGTGCAAAAAGGCGCATTTTTTGCTAGATTTTTAAAAAAGTTTAAATATATCAAAACAGAAAGATTTTTTTACATTTAAAAGCGTGCAATGAAAAACAGGAATAGGGGAGGGGAATGACCGACAGAGACAGATAACTATTGAAAATATTTTACTAAAAAAATAACATCCTAACTTTGACAGAAAGTAGTCTTTGATAATGTTTAAATATACATAAAAATGCAGCATTGAATTAATTGAAATTAGTGTACTTTAAAACACTTGTTTAAAAGAAAAAACACATTTATACATAGTATAAAACACTAGATGGCACAATATACCTATTTTTAATAGTCTTTCTGCCCCCCTCCCCACACAGACAAACACAGGAGGGGCTGTCTGTGTGTGTGGCTGCGATGTCAAGATTGCAGTGTGTGTGTGTGTGTGTGTGTGTGTGTGTATACGAGGATCGATCGAAAAACATACTCCGTCATTTTGTTCATACAGGACATCATTCAAACTGCAAAGTGTTTCCTTATATTTGTGTGCACTTGCAATAAAACACAACATTGTGCTTTTGTTAAAGGTCCCATGACATGGGGTTATTATATTATTTTATCATGTTTCCTGGGTTGCCCTTATAATGTTAGTATGTTTTTTAAATCAAAAATAGTCATAATTTAGAAATAAAAGGCATTTTTCCTAGCCCAGTTTTAGCCTCTGATTTGAACGCTCTGTTTGAAGGGGCGTGTCTGTGTGAGACTTCGGTGTAACCGGCCACTGCTGTGATTGGCTGACATGCTTGCATATGAAATAGCTACTTATTACATGTGAAACTCTCTCGAATACTTTTACTACAGTTATTATACGTTTTTACTATTACAGCTATCGAGATTAACAAATCGTCAGAAGTTTTTAAAGTATTTAGATCTATTCCCATCACATAAAATGTTGCCGTGATGAGCATTGCGCAAGCAGATGACAGTCTGTTGTTGATCGCGAGAATGAAGATCTTATCATTGCAACGCAGTTTCTGCACTCTCTCTAATGCTTTCACCAATGCAAACACGATGATGTAAATACAGTAAGAGCTTCATGTGCAGTGTAACGTGCGTCATTGATTTCATAACGAGTTTGGCAAGTGTCCAGATAAACTCCATCGCGCTGTGTCCATGAGAAAATGAGCTAGGAAGTAGAAACGCGTGCGCGCGATTCCTACAAACATTGTTCCTCGATCGCTTTATGTTTATAAGTTAATTTATTCACAATTTAAATACGATTATTTTCATCCTACTAAAAGAAACGATGTGAAGTTGATATTTTAGTCACTGGCTTGACTTACTGAGGCATAAACAGCAGTATTGAACGATTTGTCTGAACTTGAACAATTACACATCATTGGTAACGTTAGCTCGATCGATTTATTTGCAGACGTTCGTCGAGGCCAGCTCTGTATTATTGGCCCAAGTTGAGGAAACAGTCGTCGGTGAAATGTTTGCCGCAGACATGCAAAACTTTGGGGAGTTGTGTCGGCGCATTTCCAGAGAAAATGAAATGAATCCACTGGTTCTTGCTTGGATGAAGGAACTAAAAAAAGGCTTCGGTGTTCATTTGTACATCCAATTATTGAGCCATTATTATGCTTCGCTCGCTCAAAAGCCATGATATCTCCCGTGGACAAACTAAAATCGCGCACGCGTTCCTACTTCCTAGCTCATTTTCTCATGGACTGGAAATATTCTCTGGGCGGGCAAAGCAGAGAAAGGGGAGGTAACATTTCCTCCGTATGACGTCATACGGAGGAGATTCAAGATCAGCCCGATTGAGCTTCCACTTTTTCAAAGGCAGAGAAAGAGAGCAAAAGCTTGATTTACACCGATTGAAATTTCTAGAAATTTGGGGACCATATAAAGGCTAGGGGAACTCATATTAATGTTAAAAAACCTCAAAAAGTGAAAATTTCATGTCATGGGACCTTTAAACTATAAACTCTTGTCAAACTGTAACATACAAATGTCACCCAACCAAAATCACACACACACACACAACAATGTTGACTATTTTTGTTCTGTTTCAGCAGCGAAAATAGTTAAACAAAGATCACAGCAGAACCATCGCGCATCTCACAGTGTTTTTTCATTAGTGAATGATTCCGCATTTTGAAAGAATCGCTTGACTCAAAGATTCAATGATCAATCCATAAAGATCTGTGTCATTCATGAATGATTCAGTCGTTCGAACGAATGAATCAATGACTCGCTCATTAAGACGGTCGTGTTTTTTCATTAGTGAATGATTCCGCATTCTGAAAGAATCGCTTGACTCAAAGATTCAATGATCAATCCATAAAGATCTGTGTCATTCATGAATGACTCAGTCGTTCGAACGACTCGTTTGAACGAATGAATCAATGACTCGCTCATTAAGACGGTCGCCTGGCGACACCTATAGGAGGTTTAGTGTTATGTTTAAAAGTAGCCTTTCATTCTTTGCAACGATCGTTAATTAACTTATATTTAAAACAATCTTAAAACATTATTTAATTGCATTGTTATTTTTCAGTGTAAAATATTTAATTTGATCAGCCACAGGGTAGGCTAACAGTCCTATAGTGTCTTATTATTCTAAATAATTTAATTTATTGATCAAATTTAGAAATTAAAAATGAACTATGAAGCATACATTTAATAAGAGTAGGGTGTGACTAGGTGTAGATATTACAATATACAGATATTCAAATATAGTGGGCACTAGCCTATTAAAACCTGAATGTGTCCGCTTAATAAATCGTGAGCTGAATGAGTCGCAGCAAACATCAGCACAAGGAGTCCAATTTCATTAATCATGGGTGAAAAGCTGACTGAAAAGATTAAGAATAATAGGCTATTGAACACGCAATTCAAGCAATCCCATCCCCGAAATGGCGCTATGTTTAAAATTAAACTAAATGCTCATGGCTGCACGGGCAATAACGCGTTCACGGCGAGGAACGAGCAGAACAGAGTGAATGTTTTTAGTTCATTCCTACTGGACGTCCAGTACTACTTTGGCTTTTAAGTTAGCGATTTCAAAGCCCCCGCTTTAATTGCACATCGATTAACCGGTAGGAAAATATTCTAACAGTCACTATTTATATAGATACAATATACAATGGGCCTACCCGATTTTGACCACAAGAGGGCAGTATTGCCCTATGTATGACTTATTTTTTGACTTAAAAAGTGCATTCTGGCTGTTTTTTAACTTATACATAATTCTTAAATTGAAATAAAAGAACAAAATGGGTTTAGTTCTGATATTTGTATACTTTTATATAGAAATAAATGGTGTATAATAATTTTTTTAGAAGATATGAGGCTTTTAGTGTTTCCTTTTTTGGACATTACTTTAATCCCTCGCCATAGCAAAACCGTTTGAGATATTTAATATCCGTTCACAATTTAGCATCTTTAATGTATTTTCATCATGTTGAAAAAGTTTGGTGTGAATAAAATAAACCACCGCTAAAAACTCGGAGTCTAAAATATACCAAAACTCACATTCAAACCAAAATATCTGACTTCTTGTTGGTCGGAGCTAATGACTGTAAATTAGAAAGTTGTCCGGATCGAAGAGAAGAATATACGTACCGAGTTTGGTTACTGTAGGTAAAACTAATACCCCATTTTTGACTAAAGGTGGCGCTACTGAGCCCCTTACCACGCCCGTTTCTGAAACTTCGCACATGTCTATTACACAATAAATGTCAAATGCATGTTGAGTTTCATGCAATTTGAAGCATGTTAAGAGCCTCAAATGCATCCAAAAAGAATATAAAAGTTTAAAGCGTTGCCATGGCGACAGTATTAAAGATGACAATAATCCTTTCACAGGTCTACATCTGTCGTGTGTTTACGTTATACAGATGAAGTTTGAAGCAAATCGGGTAAAAATAAGAGGGTGAATTCAAAGCATTTTGAAAGTGACACACTTCCTGCTGCCAGTTGGTGGCGCTATAACTTTGACTCACAATAGTCACATCCATGTGATCGGCCTCTTACAACGAACACACTGCTGAAGTTTCATCAAGATCAATTAATGTATGAGGATGTTATAACACACTTCCTGTTTCCAATATTCGCCATAAATTCGTTTCCTCGCCACGGCCAAACCGTTCGAGATATCAAAAATCCCCTCGCAATTTAGCATCCTCCATGTCTTGACTTCATGCACACCGAGTTTCGTGGTCATCCGATGAATTCTCTAGGACAAGTGTTTCAAATGCCAGAACATGCGTTTCCATACAGCCCATAATAGCCGACTTCCTGTTGGACTGGCGTAAAACTTAGAGCACGAAAGTTGTTCGGCCCGATGAGATCTATACGTGTACCGAGTTTCATATTATTACATGCAAGCGTGTTTGAGATATGGACATGTTTTTGAATCCCATTCCAGGGGGCGCTGGCGAGCCCCCCTGCCACGCCCGGGTCCCAGCTTCAGTCGGGCCCTAATGGCCGCGGGTTCTGACATTTGTGCAAAGTTTCAAGAGTTTTTGAGCACGTTAAGGCCCCCAAAAGTGCCCAAAAGGTAGTAATATAATAATAATAAAGAAGAAGAATAAATAATAATCCCATGGAAAACAATAGGGCCTTCGCCTTTTCAAGGCTTGGGCCCTAAAAATGAATACCTTTATTCAGCATTGACATCAAAATTGACAGTAACAACTTTTATTATGTTACTTTAAGAGCTGTTTATTTTAACTTCCTATTCATCATTGAATCTTGAGAGCAACACAACTAAATAATAAATGTAACTAATGTTTCTTGAGCATCAATTCAGGATATTAGAATGATTTCTGAAGGATTGTGTGACAGTAATGATGCTGAAAAATACCACCATTAGGAATAAATTACATTTTAAAATATATTCATATAGAAAACAATTATTTTAAATTGAAATAATGTTTCACAATATTACTTCTTCTTTTTTTTTTACAGATTACTGTTTTTGTTCAAATAAATGCATATGAGAGCTCTTTTAATGTTAGTGTATTTTAGTTATAATATCCATTTTGCTTACATATAAAATAAAGAAATTCTGTCTTTCTAAATTCTGCAAATTATATAGTGAAATAGGGCTACATTAATGGTTAAACTGATAATACAGATTATTTTTCTCAATGTATACCGGTAATCACAATTAGTAATCATGATTGTTATTTATTTTTACAGTTAATCAGAATTATTGCACTTTCATCTAAGCACAAATTTAAGAGATTCATGGTTTATTTGACCTCTTCTAGTTTCCTGATTTATTATTTTTAGTCAAATTATATATAAACCATACAAATTCACACAATCTCTACATTATAAAAACTTGTAAAACAAGAAGCCTCTATCAATAGATATTTAAAAAAAATATATATTCACCTTTCCTCAACCCCTATATTACTTCCAATACAGTTCCTCACTGAGAATGTTTATTCGCAGAGTTAGTCACAGCAAGCAGCACAAGCGTCCTTGTAAACAAACTCAAATTGGCTGTTTGACACTTTCGTTTGAGCAGAACATTGCAACGGTGATCATACACCAACATACATGTTTGCCGGTGTTTTCAGATCATCAGCATGTTGTCTCAATAGAGAGAGAGAGAGAGCACGTACACATGGTTGCCAGTTTGGGAAGATTAAGTAAAACACTGGCCAAAAAAATTATCTATTTACCTAAGAGAAAAGCTCAGATTGGGTTATTTAAACTCTTGACACCTGGCAACACCAAGCATGAAAGCTTGTGGAGGCTTATCAATGCAAGATTTGACATTTGTGGTATGAAAAAAAAAACTTTCAGGATGAACAACCAGTGAGCAAATATCTTAACGATTATGATTAATTAATCGTGAGAAGCATTAATCGCGATCATGATTAAAACGATGTATCATGCATCCCTACAGTGAAGACTTATTTGGACAGATAACTCATCTTTTTGGACTATTTAAAATAAAAACCATCTCTAGGAGTCATTTGTTTTTGAAACTGCATAGCAACACCCTGGCAACCATCCTACAAAGATTTAGAAACGTACTTGTATTTCTAAAACTAGAGATATTTCTAACACTTTGCGTAAGACCACCGCATTGCTTTGCTGCTTTCTGAAAGTCCGTTTGGATGGTCGTCGCTTCCTTCATAGATGCTGCGTCCAGTCTGGCTGTCTCTCTCAGCAGGTGATCTGCTAGGCTTGCACTGATAACCGGTCACCCAAAAAAAGGTTTTGTTTAACATGACCTTCATAGTGACCGTCCCCCTCAACCCCTGCCACACACACACACACACACACACACACACACACACACACACACACACACACACACACACACACACACACACACACACACACACACACACACACACACACACACACACACACACACACACACACACACACACAATGCACAAGCAGATGCACACCCTATTTTCATATATTCACTTTGTTTCATTGACGAACAAATGCAGCTCACTTTTTAGTGTACTTGCAACAGTTAACAATGGTACAGCCTTAAGACACACTCGACTCTGCCCAACCCCCGATCCGAACGCCCACTTGAGTGCAGACGGGGACTTCTGAAACTTTAGCCAGCATCTAGCGTGCTGTGCATACAGACCCTCAAACTTAATGTCCGTTTATAGGCGTAATCCCACGGCAGCCTGGTGTGGGCGGGCAGACAAGCGGGTGTCCAGGCAGAAAGGAATCAGGGCTGAATTTAAATTTAAATCGACTCGCATCCCTGCCCCCGCTCAGCCATGTGAAACCTCCAGCCACTGAGCGGACGTGCTTAGTTCTGATCTCGGACCCTGGGGGCCGGAGGTGATGACATGTTTTAATATGTATGGGTTACTCCAACTGCGTGTTGTGACATTAGCATCCCAACCGCACAATATATTGGTGACCTCTGACAGACACAGGAAGAGAGGGACCTGACATAGGAGGAGGACACTTTTTTTGGGTTACGTTAGGCTCTGAGATGGAGCTAAGTGATTGGGTCACTTGGAGAAAAATCGATCAGTGTTCGGCGATATAGTGTGCACTAGGTGGGCTCTTCTTCCCAGAGTCAGCAGGATATCATGACGGTATGCACGTGTCTGTCTGTATGAGTGCACTTGAGTACAAACACGTTTGTTTTTTTCTTCCACATCTATGAAATGTGGTGCAGCGGAGTCGTGGTTTCTATCATGCACGTCTCCGCACAGCTGTGTGTTGGGCGTATGTGTTTGTTCCAGGTGTGTCACATATTCTGTCCCGTATTCAAATACACTTAGTGAGGCGCGGAAGCAGCTTTCAGTTCCATTTGTGAAATACAGAAAAACATGTCAACACTTGGTGAATGGTGTGCACCACTCTGAGGAACGGATGCTTTCGCTCGAACTGGTGCATGAAAGAACAGAATCGCTTTGCATTGTGTTTGTCTCCGTTATAAAAGAGGGTGTGTTATAAGCTGTCTTGTGTTCAGTGGAAAGGTCTGGAATACTTTATGCAAAGACTCAGGGTGTTTAGGATTGTTGGTATTCAGGGAAGGGAGGTTCACTTTTGATTATCCTGAATGAGCTGAAGCTTTTTTTTTATGTCTCGATGAGAAACCATTGTTGGCGTGAGTATTTGAAAATCAGTAACTTTAAAATTAAAACACTTTGAAAGTCAAATGAACGCTTGCTTTCTCTCTTTTCTTAGACTCCCAGTTCCTGGATAGAGGAGACACGGGGGCGGAGAGGGGGCGGTGGTCACAAGCGCTCGGCATCATGGGGTAGCGCTGAACACCTTCGAGAGGTAAGTACTTGATGTTGGGTGGAAAATGTTTTTTGCTGTTTGAGACAAAAAGAAAGAAGAACTGTCCGTTGGCCTGCATTCATTGGTAGCTGCGATATTCTGTTAAATTTGCCCTTCCAGTCTCTATAAAATTATTTTAATAAGTCCTTATACAGTAAAAAAAAAAAAAAAAAAAAAATAATTAAAAGAGATGAAGTACCATTTTATTTGTATCCAAATATTGTCAATATGTCATGATAAAATAATATATAAACAGTTTAAAATGAACTAGTGAAAAAGTGAAATACACACTTGGTAAGTAAGATTTTTGTAAAATGTTTTTGAAAGAAGTCTCTTATGCTCACCAAGGCTGCATTTATTTCTTTTTAGCAGTAGTCATAGAAGTTAGCTTTCACCTCTCTTCTGTACGTTATAAGTTTACATCTGATACATCATGTTTCTCTACTCTCAGGTTGCTAAACTTCGACAGTCCTTACAAAAACGCTCCAGACATGCACCTCCTGCCATGGACTGTGACCACACTCAACAACACATACACAACAGCCAAACACACACACCTGGAAGTACACAGGTAAACATGAATGTACACACAAACCTGAACAATTTCAGAATGTATATCTAGTACCGGTACAGCTCGTTCACAGTAGTGACATCAACGGAACAGTTAAGGGCATTTATAAAGGTTGTGCTTGTTTATGAGCTGTGATTATGAGCTAAGCCTCTCAAATAGGCCCACATCTCACTAGCAACAGAGATTTAAAAACAGAGCAGCTTTACTTAGATGGTGTCAGTGAGCTGCAGCCATTGATATCACACACACACACACACACACACACACACACACACACACACACACACACACACACACACACACACACACACACACACACACACACACACACACAGCTGGTTATGTTATGTAGCAGTGGCTCTCTTTGTACAGTAGAATGTTTAAATAGAGGTGACAATATGCACACATCTGTTTGCATGTATGTTTATTATATTACACGTACATACAGGTTAATCTAATGTGTTCAGGTTACGCTTAACCACAAAACCAAAATAATATATATACTATATATATATGTATATGTATATGTATATATATATATATATATATATATATATATATATATATATATATATATATATATATATATATATATATATATATATATATTATTTTGGTTTAACCACAAAACCAAAATAATATATATATATACTGTGTGTATGTGTATATATATATATATAATTTTGGTTTTGTTTGTGGTTAAGCGTAACCTGAACACATATATATGTGTATGTATGTGGTCAATTGGTTAAGAAAAATTAACGAATGAATCGCACAATTCTTAATTTTAGGTTGAAATAAGACCAGACATTTTTCTTTCACACCAGAACCCCAACACATGTAACATTTTTATTTTATTTTTGTAAACTTTGTCACTTGTAGACATTTTGGTTTATAGGTCTCTCTGATTGTCGTGTGTGTGTGTGTGTGTGTGTGTGTACAGACGATGCCTCTCATTCCACTGAGCCGGTTGGCCCCCAGACTGAGACGCAGTGTGGAAGGACTGAACCTGGAGCTGGAGGGAGTCTTTGTGTCTGAAACCGCAAAGGAACAGCACAAAGTCAGTGTGTGTTTGTATGTACTTGTATTTCTAAACTACAATTTCAGCTCAAAATCATCTGTAACCACTGTGTGTTTTTAGATCCTCGATGTACCAGATGGTCACAGAGCCCCCGTCCCAGCTCAGAGGTACAGCAGCGCTTCACAGAGTGACCCTTCTCCTGCCCAGCTGTCCCCATCAAACTCTCCCTGCACCATCACAGATGCCGGTCAGTCACTCTCATTGGTTGATTCAACAAGCGACGTGTCCAGTAGTAAATGTTATATCCAATATAAATAGGTCTATTTTTGCCATTTTAATGTTCCATTTGAAATTGAAGACGGAACGCATACATCCCTATACATCCCCTCTATGAAGGATGTATGCGTTCATAGACTAACAATTAAAAAATAGTACAAACTAAACCTGTTTTAGTGATGCCATTCATATTTTATCAACACATGACAGTAAGTCTGTGTAAAATTGTAATATGTTACATGTTTCTCTGTCTATGTGTTGTTTAGATATGATTGTGTGCGGGCCGCTCTGTCCGCATTCCTCTCCTCCTTGTATGTCTGAGCCGCCGTCCTCATCTCCTCGTCCCAACAAGACGTACGTGTTTCAGAGAGAACCTCCAGAGGGCTGCGAGAGAGTACGTGTGTCCGAAGAGGCCATGTAAGTTCAGCGCAAACACACACTTCTGCATGTGTTCAAAAACATGAACTAGGCATATCAATTGAGCACATTAATATAGTGTTAGTGATAATCCTAACACTACTGTCTGTGTGTGTACGTAATAGAGCAGTTTAGAACAACGATTAACTTACCTGTACAATAAACTGTGTAAAACGTGCATTCACGTGATCAATTTTGAGCATCCAGATGGCATAATCAATCAAACATCTTGTGGAGGGCTCTCTATTTATTTGTCATTTTACAATGACACAAACAGAGCGTAAAAGTGGACTTTAAAGATTTCTTATCCTGTTGTGCCCTCTATAGGCCATGAATGATCAGCGACTAGTCTGTTCAACCCCTTATCTGGGTAGAATATTAAATTAACATTTATTAAATCAGGGTCCTTGCGGGTGCTTAAAGTCTTAAATTCAGTTGTATCAAATTTAATGGCATAAGAAGTCATAAATACCTTAAACTGTAAAAGAAAAGTAATAATTTCAAGAGTTCTTAAATTTGGAGACCGAAAACATGAATCGCGATATGGCTTAATGTGTTAATCTTTTAAAATGCGGCACTGTTGCGCGTTCTACTGGCTCGTGCTTTCTGAGCAGTTCACAATCAGTGAATATCGCGCATTTATGACAAGCGATTGCTTATTGATCTACTGTTGATGAATTAACGTGGTTTACCTTCTGGTTTTATCATACCTGCAAATTCGTCACATTTCTGAAGCAGCTGCATATTATATTTCTGCTGTTCCATGAGCTCCACCTACTGTCAGAGAGGGAAATTGCAATGCCATACAGCCTGTGGATGATCGAAAAGAAGCTAATGTACTGATTCCAAAAATCTAAACAATTACGATAAGTTATATTTTAATAATTTAAAATATAATGATTTATAATTTGACTCATTAAAAAAAAAAAATGTTTAAAGGCTGAAATGTGAGTTCTATCATTTTATAACACTTTTTGTTTTATAACCTGTAACTGTAGTTGTTTAAATCATGTTATGGTTTGGATGTTATTATAGCTGTACCCAGTTCATACGGTATTAAGTTTATTTGTGCATAGTAAAAAAAAAAAAGTCTTAAAGCCTTAAATTGGATTTTAAAAACCCTGAAGATACTCTGTTAATCAATCTGCATATCATGCAGTTAATTTCATTAAACCAATCATTTGACGTCAATTCTTTTCAGCCTTGCCTGTCATGGAAATGCCCCTCTTCAGCCTTCCTGCCCTGACCCCAACAAGGTGAATTTCACGCCTCACGGTGGCTCCGCCTTCTGCCCTGTCAGTCTCCTGAAGCCCCTCCTCCCTTCAATGGACCTGTTATTCCGTGGCCTGTCTGTTTCCCCCGTCACTGGCTGTTCGGCTCAAAGTGCCGCCCCCTGCCAGACACCGGGACATGGTGTGGGTGGTTATTTGAGCGGCGCCCTCCCAGACCCTACCGCCACCTCTCTGTGAATGGGGGACATACACTGCAAAAAGAAAGAAAAACAAAAGAATGCTGCGCCTTTGTTCCTAGCATCAGAGACTTGGGACATTAAAGCGTCTCAGAGAGAAGTAGCTTTTCTAGAAGCAGCTCATGCCATCCACCCGGTAAATGATTTGTTTTGATCGGCACAGAGATTAAAAAAATCATGATGGAAGAATGAAATGGACAACTTTTCGTCCACTATAGTGGACTCTCTCCAATGTGATTTGCCGGCGACCTTTTGACCTGAGGACACTCCACTTGGCACTTGTGATCATTTTGTTTAACGTTATTATAGCAATTACCTATTGGTATGTTTCCTCTAATTTCTATAAAACTATATTGATGACTATTCATCATATGTATAAGAATATATTTTTTAGCTCTGTCAGAATAGAAAATGGTCATTTTGAACATTCATTATAATATTTTGTCTATCGTACAGACTATCAAACATATGTGTTTCAAGCCTGACCCTCTCCATGATGATTTTACAGAGCTGTGGATGAGTTTCGTAATACAGCATTTACAGATAACACGAAAGAGACACTAAGAGAGTCTCTCATCAGCTGTTCATTGTAGTGGCATTTCATCTTGACAACTGATGTTTCAGGTGTTTTGTTTGTTTTAAATATGCTCTAACATGTCTATTTAGTAGTTAAGAATGTATGCATTTAGACATCATTAAGATGAGCTCTGAACTGTAAGCGTTCAATGAATGTCAACAAATGTTCAGAGAGAGTAAAAGGGTGAATCTTACAAAGCTTCTCAAGAAAATGTCCCGGTCATATGTTACTACCTCCAAAAAGAAATAATTTTTTTTTTTTTTTTTTTTTTTTTGCATTGTGTCATATTTTTTAAGGATAATTGCATTTGTTACTGTATTAAAGTAAAAATAAAAATTAAACAAATGTACATATAAAATAGGTCCTAAAATATACTTTAATTATTATTAATAATATTATTTTAATTTTTTTGTTTGGATTGAAATATGATAGGGATATTTTCTTTATGGATTCTTTGAGATTCACAGAACCTGTTTAACTGTGTTTACAGTTGTAATTTAATAAGGGAAAGAAGGCAGAGGCCATTATTCTGTTGTTTAATCCGAGGTCTTCATGAATAGTGGGCAGTTCACATGTAAATTCAGACAAGAATACCGACAGGACCCCATTAAGGGTTTATTTGGCTACACACTTGATTAGTATGCTATATGTTTTACTGAATTTCACTTCAGACTTGACTACTATTCTTACCACAGTGGTCATATTGTACAGTTCATTGAGCACCAAGCTGGTTATACAAACACTTTACACAGGACACAAGCAAATTTGCCGCATTCAGGTTCAATCTGTGCACATCATAAGGAACGAAACTTCCAGCAAATTATTGTTTGCTGACACTGCACTGTTATTATCCCTTTTTTTTTAAGTTTTTTTTTTTTTTTTTTTTACATGGATTGTGTGTCTCAGTATTGGCATCATCCATTCAGTTTAAGTTATCGCTCGTTACCTTGTTCTTTAAGGGTGCTGTTTTAATAATATTGTTCTCAGATTGTTACTGTTATTGTTATTTTGTTGAGTACAGTACCACAAATCTTTTTGTCGCATATATTGTACATTTATGTTACTCAGTTTTGGCTGCCATAAATGAGAAACGAACTCAAAGAAATAAGTGTGTACTGTTTTGTATAAAAACTTTATGCATTCTTGAGCATACATTTTTACAATTATTAAATTTTAATATACATTTATGTGTTTGCATTAAAATGTAATACCAGTTGATTATAGAATAAAATGTGTAGTTAATCTAATATTTTCATGAATGAGACGTACACGTAATGCTTGTAGACGATATCTGTGCCCCGCCCTCTTAAAGATTCCAGCACTGTGATTCGCTGCATGTCGTCAGCTTTTGCTTATTTGGACCAATTGAAGTAATACACATCCCACTACGTAAAATCCTAACTGCTTATTTTCAAGAAAGGCCCCACAGATTTTTTTTTATAGGGAGTTGTCTATAATGCCTAAATTAAAGTAGCAGTCAACTTTTTGTACAATTATGAACAAAAACAAAGATTGAGCGGAAAGCCCCATGATGGGAGGGAAGTCACCGCGGTTGAGTAAATAACGTCATGTACTTGGCTTAAAACGCTATTTTAAATCTTTATAATTACAGGCGAATCAGCAGATTCCACGAATTTCCTCGGGTCCTTCTCCTGCAGAGTCATTTGACGCGTCAAATGAAAACATTTATTAGAGACTGCCCCAGCAATAATTATCACTACATGTCAATAACAGACCAATAACTTAACGCCTCAAATACAACATTAGTTAAGCTTTTGGGGCAATATCTAGAAACAAAAACCGCATTTTTAACCGCATTCACTCACTCATTTTCAGGATGCGGTTGTTTGGTCACAGCTAGCGCGCTACAGACATTAACAGTTAACGTTAGTTACTGATCTGTAAATAAACTGAAACCTAGCATCACGACTGGTAGTGTTATATCGTTGTTATTGTAAGAGGCTTTAAGACTGTAACGTTAGATGCAATATCAGAGGAAGGAAAGCCTCATCATCAGTAAAGAGAAGAGGGGGATCTAGAGTCGGGCTACCGATTGACGGTAGAGTGGATCGGGACGCAGGGGCACGGGGTACGGGGAGCGGAGCTGTGTCCGTGTCCATACCGAGACTCCTGGACGATAGCATGGCCGCCGGGAAGGCAACGAGCAAACCGTCTCTCTGGCAGAACGAACGGATCCGGTTCATCGTCTGCTTCTGCGGGGTGTTCGTGTGCTACTTTTACTATGGAATACTGCAGGAGACAATGTGAGTAAGAAACAGCATTGCATTTGAAGAGCCTACTATCAAATAGGATACACCGTTTAATCATTAGTCGCTATTATTGCACTGCAAGTAGGCCTAGTCTTTGACCATGTGGTTGCAAGTACAGGTAGAGAGTGGAAATGACCCTTTAGCTATTTCACCTTGCTTGTTGTCCCTCTCTGTATTCTTACAGTATATGACAGAATAGTATACTATGGTAAAGCCTGGTGACAGCTCTCTTGTCAGCCTCTTTCAGAGAAAGAGCTATGATTTATCGCAGACAGTTGTTTTATTGGTCACTATATATATGTGGCAAGCTCTTTTAAAATGGATTTTTTTTAAACCAGTGGCTCTCAACCTTTTTGACTCCAAGGCTCACCTTTGTCCAAGACAATATATGAAGGCTCTTCTAATCTAAGCTGATGTGCTTCTGGCCCATCTGTTGTAATTAAAGCAAATAAACTCTTTTTTTTGTGGAGATTTTTTTTTTTTTTTTTTTTACCTTTAAATTACTAGATTTTATCAATAATAATGAATAATAGTAATTTAAGTAGGGATGCACCGATACCACCTTTTTCCAGAACGAGTTTGATACCGGTACTTTCATTTTTGGTACTCGCCGATACCTATATTTTCACTGCATTTGTCATTTTTAAATGTATTGGTAGAGAAACCAAATTTTTTTTTAATCACATTAGTTTTAAAGTTGTAGAGAAATAGGCTATATATTTCCTTCAGTTATTTTCATGCTTAATTAAGCCTGCTAAAATGCATTGTAAGAGATTCTGTTACTTTCACTGTCATTTTATTGCTATCATATTTAATCTTTCATTTAGTAGTACAGCACACTCCAGCAGGGCCCAGTGCTGAGGATTCGGTCAGTGGTGCAAATGTTTAGACACCAGTGAAATATCAATAGGCCCTATGCACAGCTGCACTACTTCCTGAACTTAAGCAGGGTTCTTTGTTTTTTCTGTCTGCCAGGATTGGCCAAACTGATTAAACCAGGTGTGTCTGACCAACAACAATAATCAGACACACCTGGATTAATCAGTTTGGCCAATCCTGGCAGACAGGAAACAAAGAACCCTGCTTAAGTTCAGGAAGTAGTGCAGCTGTGCATAGGGCCTATTCTTTATTCTAATTTTGATAGGAATATATAATAACATTGATATATTATATCTACGTACTACAACAAAAACCTAACAGGCTAATTAATGTGAATTTAAAACATTATTAAAGACAAGTAAGCAGTCAGTACTATTATAAGAACAAATAATCGAATTACAAAAAGCACAAATAAATACAATAGAAAAAAGAAAGACTACAAATTAAATAAACTGTGTTTTTACAGTTTTTCAGGTAGATCTAACAGGTACAGAAATTTGAATAAAGTAATCAAATGTGAAAAAACACTGCATGTTCATTACTGTATAAATTAAATATAGATGGATCTTTTTGTAAAGTTACAAAAGGCTACTATTTAGTCAAGAGAGCAGTCCTTTGTTTGATTAACATTAAAACACAGCAGCAGATTTATTAAACTGCTGTCCCTTTAAGACTGAACGCACAGATCCCATTTGAATATACCGGTACTGTCTACGTTCACTTGAGATATAACCGACTTTGTTTACTAGGATACTCGCCAAGACACGCGTTTTTACATAATTTTGTGTGAATTCGTCCGCGCAAGACGTGTAAAGGCAATTCAATTCAGTATTCGCGCGCTGTCTGAGACGCTGGTTTTCAGGGCGTGCGCTTTGGATGTTTGCGTTCATGAATCTTCTTGGCCTGCAAACATCCTGTAACCACTCGTTATACATAAATCAGGTAACAGTTCAACAGCCTTATTTTTTTATCCCCATAATTATACTCTCTGTTGTAAGTGTTTCTTTGTCTGGACACAATCACTGTACACACGCTGCCTGGTATCGGTTGTTGGTATCGGAGTATTTTTATGAGTACGAGTACATGAGCTCAGTATCAGGCCAGATATGGATACTGGTATCAGTCTATCCCTAAATTTAAGCACATTCCTCACATTCTTTCAACTTAAATTCAATTCACAATTTCATGCATAACCCTTTTAATTCAGCTCAAAATATCTTACATTGGGTGTCTTTGCCGACCTCTTGTGGAAAAAATAATATAACATGAGATGTTATGACTCTTGCCACTAGATGGCCTTATAGCAAGGGGGTAATCCATCCGCCGGAAACTGAAGCCTCCCCCGGCGCCGCCATTGTAGCAGAACATCATCTGCTGTTAGCATTCCATTGACTCCCATTCATTTTTGCGTCACTTTGACAGCGAATAACTTTACATCTGAGGCGTTTAAAGACTCCATTTGTCCATTATTTATTTCTAAAGAAACACGACAATGTATAAAAGGCTCCATTACCTTGTATCTTACGTTATGGCCCCGTAGAAGCCGTTTTAGTAAAAATGGCCTAACGATTGCATCATAACCACTCAACTCTGTCGCACAGTCGAGAAATTACCGTATAGACAGGCGGAGAAGCTCAGGTGGACGTGGAGGCATAAAGTCAAGGGAGAAGCCCATAGAGAGTGATAAAGTTGATCTGCTGCTAGCTCATGGACAGCTAATACTCACGCTTTCCGTCTCTGCGAGATTCGGAAGGGAATGATTCAGATTTCTCTCGGCACAGCTACTTAAAGACAGGTTGCTCACATCACATCTACGTCGTCAAGCTCAGTTTGAGCCTGCGCACTACGCCCAGCCATCAGGAAGGGAGTGCTTCTAATTGACTTCACTTTTCTCCGTTGAAGTCTATGGGGTCACTGTGTCCATCTTTTATACTATATATGCTTATAGCTCTATATGGAGCAAATGAGCTGTTCTGCTGGGTCCTAAAGTCAGTTAGGTTCAGTATGCATTCAGATACACATGTAGACATTATAAAATATTTATTTGGTAAAGTTATAGCATTTTTAGTTTGAATTTGGGCATTTTTTGTTTTTGTTTCTATGTGTGGGGTCAAATTGACCTGTGAGGGAAGGATTTGTTACTTTTTTAAAAAAAATTGAAACCACAAAACTCCTCAAATCCGTAGCTTTTATAAACATGCCTTAGAAATCAAAACATCACTGGTGTGAATCTTGAAACACAACAATGACACTGACATATTAAGATCTGTCAGTGCAAGTTGCTTCCAGTTAAAACAGCTCAAACATGCATTTTAGTCTGGGACTAGACTTAAACCTTGTCTGTGAAACCGGGGGTGAGAACTTTTCCTTTTGATTCCTGGGGTGATCTAGTTTGTCAATAATGTAAAATATGTAAATAAGTAATTATGTAAATAAGTGGTGGATTTCTTTTCAAATTATTTTGCTATGCTTTTAACCATTTTACATCTACACAGTACATTTCAAAACCTCTCAGATGAGTTGACCTCTCAATGTCATGAAGACTTAAAAAAAAAAAAAGTTTTATCAAGCGCTAAAATTAGTCACTGAGGTAAACAACAGTTTCTTCCCCAGCCACTGTTGGTTATTTATACCGCCAGTGATCTTTAAGTATTCCAAACAGCTGTTCCCTTCAATCCCACAATACCTCTGTCTTCTTTTTCGTCCAGCACGCGAGGGGACTACACTCACGCGGGGAAGAAGGAGAAGTTTCGTTACGCCACCACTCTAGTCTTCATCCAGTGCATCATCAACGCTGCTTTCGCCAGACTCTGTGAGTCAAACCTTTGTTTGCATGTTCTGATAGAATGTTTTGGAGATCATATGTTGTGACGGTGCTTTACGTAATAAATAGGTTGTCACATTATGGCACCACTTTTTGCCTGTATGTGTTGCTGCATGGGTTTGAATTACACTTGGAAGTAATTCTGCATTCTCTCTGTTATGTTTGTAGTAATTCAGGTTTTTGAACGCTCAAAGCAGGACCACACGAGAAGCTGGCTCTATGGCTTGTGTTCTCTGTCTTACCTGGGCGCCATGGTGTCCAGTAACTCTGCCCTGCAGTATGTCAACTACCCCACACAGGTAGCAGCTCTTTACTCTCATATCGCTCTTTCTCTCCCTCACAACATCATGCTCATGAGTCTTTCTTCCTTCTAGGTGTTGGGAAAATCCTGTAAACCAATTCCAGGTAAGAGACTTCAGTGTCCAAAAACTTTTTGGGCTAAGGTAGCTGTCATTTTCATCTCATCTGGATGTATTTTTTTTTTTAGAGTGCACAATTTAAAATGTTAAAAGAAAGCGCGTATATTCCCATATGGCCATATTTTTTGGCTTATATTCTCTTTGTTTCATGCACATTTTTCTTAGCCACACAATAGAAACCTCTGCAGATTGATGGCATTGGTCACTCATTGTGCGTGTATCCTTCTGGTTCCACAGTGATGATTCTGGGTGTCACAATCCTGAGGAAGAAATATCCCATGGCGAAGTATCTGTGTGTGTTTCTAATCGTCGCTGGGGTCGCCCTCTTCCTCTACAAACCCAACAAAGGCTCCAGCGCATCAGATGATCACACATTTGGCTTTGGAGAGATGCTGCTGGTTGGGCTCTGTTTTAATCGGCTCTGTATAGCATTCTAGTCCTCTGTGTGAAGATGATCTGATGTGTGTTTCTTTGGTCGTAGCTGCTCTCTCTGACTCTGGATGGGCTGACAGGTGTATCTCAGGACCACATGAGGGCGCGCTTCCAGACGGGAGCCAATCACATGATGCTGAATGTTAACATGTGGTCCACACTGGTCCTGGGAGTAGGTGAGTTGTTAAAAAGAGGGTCCTGATCAATTATAGGAACATTGGTACTTTGCTTGTGAAGGTACTAGTTATTAAAGATAAAAGACAATAGAAGAAATATTTGTTACTTGGATTTATAGGAACATGTTATTAATACTGACCCCTCGGTCTGGGTGATATATCTGGGCAATAAAAGACGAATATTACTCTGATTTTAATGAGAGTAAAATCGTTTTTGGCCATTAGGTTTACTGTGTCAGATGAATTTATCCTTGTTACATAATTTGTTTGTGTCAGATTAAGACATACTGTAAGTCATTTTTGATAATGAGGTTTAAACATCTAAATTAGATTTCATGATTCAAATGAATCAATAAAAAAAGAATGGATTTTATTTATTAATTTGTGTCAACGCTCAAAATTGTTTATGGAAGTTTGGGATCAGTAAGAATTTCATATGAAACTAATAGTTGTATTAATTGCATTCAATTGGTCAAAATGACAATAAAGACATTTATAATGTTACAAAATCTTTTCTAATAAATTATGTTCTTTTGACCTGTTTGTTATCAAATAATCTTGGGGAAAATACTAAGCAGCACAACCATTTTCAACATAAATAATAAGAAAAGTTCCTTGAGCAGCAAATCAACACATTTGAATGATTCTGGAGGATCATGTGACACTGAAGACTGGAGTAATAATTTGACATCACAGGAATAAATGACATTTTAAAATATATGAATTGAAAATAGTTACTTTAAATTGTAATAACAATATTACTCTTTTATTACTATATGCAATATTACTGCATTTCTGATCAAACAAATGCAGCTTTGGTGACTAAAAAAGACAACAACAAAAAACATTTTGTCATGTTGGTTCTTATAAATTAGACAGATTAAATATCATTGTTTTTCGGTGTGTGTTCTTTTTTTTCACTTTATTTTATGTCTTGGCTTAAACATTTAGAATCGAATAAGTTGGCAACAATGATAGTTTGGTTGAAATTTTGTTGCCTCATACACCTTTTTAAACCCTTTCAGAGCAAATGATTTTAATACCCTTCCTAGTTTTTTGTATTAAGTGGATGTCTTCATGGTTTATAAATCATACACTAGTATTTCCATCAGACCAGAGCTCATTGTCAGTACATCTTCCTCCAGCAGGGGGAGCTCTGGCTCTATTAGTCCTAGTGTTGTCATTATTTCAGGGTTGACAGAAGCAACCCTGCTGATCTCCAGCAGCTGTTCAGTCGGTCTGCCTCAGCTCTGAAAGGCATCTGTTCCTCACTTTTAATCTTTAATCTCATCACACATGCAGCAAACTTCCTTCCTAACAAACCACTCATTATGAAACCAGAGCTGTCCTGTGGTGCTCTCTGAAGTTATCAGAAATAATGAATAGTTTTTGTCAAGTTTCTCTTTTAACTAGGCAAATGCAAAATGATACAGAGTCCAGAATTAACACTCATCAAGTCCAAATGCAAGTAAAAATGGGCTTTGGAGAGTAAAGTTATTTGCCAACCTCATTATGGCTATATCTTATATATATATATACACTCATACATATATGCATACAATCTACTAAAAATACATCTCATGCTCACTCTTTCTTTCTGCATAGCTGTGCTGTGGAGCGGGGAGGTGTGGGAGTTTTTGACATTTACTGACCGCCATCCTGCCATCATCTATAATATCCTCCTGTTCGGTATCACTAGCGCTCTTGGACAGGTGGGTTTACATACAAAAGAACAGCACCATCATTTATTCATTCACACACCAAAATAGAAATAGTAAATAATAGTTGATAATCCAGGGTTTAAACATTTGTTCTCCTCTTTCTTACCCTAGACATTCATCTTCATGACTGTGGTGTACTTTGGGCCGCTCACATGTTCCATCATCACTACGACACGGAAGTTCTTCACCATCCTGGGATCAGTGCTGCTCTTTGGGAACGTCATCAGCACTTTGCAGTGGTTTGGCACCATCCTCGTCTTCCTTGGTGAGTGAAACTCTTATTTGTCTTATATTGATTATTTCCATAAAACTATATAAAATGATTAATAATACACTACCGTTTAAAAGTTTGTTTTTGAAAGAAGTCTCTAATGCTCACTGGCTGGGATTAATTGTTAAAAGATCAATTAATCATTTTTAAATAGACTGCAGCAATTAACATTTTTTTCAACCTCTAGTAAATTATCCTACATGTTAATTTGTTTAGAATCACAATCAATCTCTATTTGAAAACAAATAAATGGTGATTCTCAGTTTATCCAGAATTGTGCGGCTCTAACTGCATTTATTTGATCAAAAATAAAGTAAAAACAGTAATATTGTGAATTTTTTAAATATTGTAATACATTTTAAAATGTAATTTATTCATGTGATGGTAAAGCTGCATTTTTACTCCAGCATCATTGCTCCAGTCTTCAGTGTCACATGACCCTTCAGAAATCATTCTGATTTGATGCTTAAGAAAAGCTGCAGTCCGGCACTTTTTTGGGTTTAAAAATATCAAAAAAGACATTTAAAAAAAAAAACTTAACCAGCCAGTGTTCAAAACGATCTGCTTGCCTTACCTCGATTCAAAACGGTAAGCATGTAATAATGATTTTAATTCCAGTGGTACTGGTGGATTTCCGCGGGAATTTCGAGCATGTCTTTGCGTCATTACGTCACTTCTGTACACATAGAGAAGGAGTCCCCGGCTAGCGTGTGTGTGGATGATGGAGGTGGAGATTTAGCTTAGCACTTGGTATGGCGGATCCCGAAAGTTTAAAGCGACAATCACCAGTGACAACTGGAGATTCACCAGTTGTAAAACCCAAAGACTTCGGACTTCAGATTGGCTACAGAAAAAATATATTTTTCACGTTTTGATGTGATATAAGCAATCGTTAGAATTAATCAGAATGATATAGCTAACGTACTGCAATGCTTCCCCCCACCCCCCGAATTTGGTCAGAACAAAAGTGAATGTTACTTACTTGTTCAGATGACATTTTTCGATGAAAATTGTAATGTTGACACTTTCAAAAAGTATACTCCGAGATTGCTGATGACAGTAACGTTACAGTATCCACAGCGACGCGGCAGCCTCAATACATTGTGTTCATCCGCGCTGTTTCATGCCGATTTACTACCCACGCACAGTTAATAATTCCGCGAATAACTGCAATTGCAGATTTCTAACAGAGATGGCGACAAAGAGGAAAAACGACGGACTGCAGCTTTAAGAAACATTTTTATTATCAATGTTGGAATCAGTTGGGCTGCTTAATATTTTTGTGGAAACAGAGATAAAAAATTTCAGGATTTTTTGATGAATAGAAAGTTCTAAAGAACAGCGTTTGTTTTAAACCGAAATCTTTTGTAACAACGTAACAGTCTTTTATCAAAAGTTTGATCAGTTTAATGCTTCCTTGCTGAACAAAAGTATTTATTTATTTTTAATCTTACTGACCTCAAACTTTTGAACGGTAGTGTATATAATTAATAAATATTAAATATGTATTTTAGTTGATTTAAAAAATGTTTTTTTTATAAAATTAAGTTCAAACATGGGTACATTTTTATATTTGTTTACAAAATGAATTTGAAAAAATTAAGCATAACGTTTTTGATCAAACACCATCGCCTAGATTTTTTTACTGGTCAGGTAGATCTAAGCTTGTTAAAGTTGAGTTCTGTGTTTAACAGTACCGGTACTAATAATCAGTCCAGAGCTGGATGGCCACAATGAGCAGATATATAATAAGCTCAACCATGACTCTGCTCTGTCTTTCAGGCCTTGGACTGGATGCCAAATTTGGAAAGTCTCCTAAGAAGACGACACACTGAAGACTGAAACCCTGTGTGTGTGAGAGAGTGTGTGAGAGTGAGTGAGTGTGTGTGCGTGCGTACATGTATGCCTGCATTTGAACACTTGAGACATAGACATTTATTCTCTAAACACTTTACAACACTAATTCCATCATTGGTGTACTTCAGAGATGATGTTTTTAGCCCTCAAAATATTGTTGATGTTCTGAACATTAAATAATTGGATATATTTAACCCATCATCTTCTCAAAATGGAATCAATGGTAACAGAGGGACAGTGCAAATATCTGTACCTAATCATTATATGTCACGCTCATAAGGCGAAATCAAAAAGAGAAAGGTTGGATAAAGGGAAAGATCATATTTAAAACTGTAGTCTAAAAAAATGCACACGCTGATTGTAGCCTACTTCCTGGAAGACTCCCTCCAGCGGGGCAACCACAGAATCTTTTCTTACTTCTTACTAGAATTCCTACTTTTGACACATTTATATATATATATATATCTCCAAGTCATTTCAGAAATGTGGGTTCTGCCTTAATTTAGGTGCTGAATTCTGTTAAACGACTGATTATTGTCATTGCATTCCCCAGGATGTGCGTGCGTGCGTGCGTGCGTGCGTGTGTGTGTGTGTGTGTGTGTGTGCGTGGTGTTTAAGTTGTGTATGTTCTGCACAAACAGCTGTATAGATGAATTATTTGTCAAAACATGGCTTTTTCATACCAGATGTCATATTTATATTAATGCGTCTCATGTCTTGTTTTGAAGTCAGCAAAGCAAATGTTTAGAAAGTTGACTTTTTTTTTTACAAAAGAATCATCTGCATTATAATGCATCCGTGTGTCCGAATAAAAATGGAATTTTATAGATTCATTCTACTCAGCATCTCTAGTGCCAAGGGATCTGTTTGTAATAATAACGGGTGTTTAAATAAAAGGGAAACTCAATCAGGTTGCAAAGAAGATGCTGTTGACCAGCTGTCATCGGGGAACGTCTGCCAAAAACGCTGCTCGTGTCTGCCAGCATCATGTTCTTGCTCTGTTTGGGGAGAGAAAAACAACCAAATGACATTAAACACACACCCTGGACATGAAGGGGTTTGTGTTTTCAATCGCACCTTTTAAAGTGCACGTCTTGTTGCGGTTGATAGTTACAAAACACATCAGTGGCGTCGAGAACGCATTGACTTGAATGGCGCTGAAGATGCAGTTAAACTGGATGAAATGCACCTGACGAGAACCTCTCATAATCGTGATCGCAATGGAGAACAGTCGCCGTTTGCTTAGCAGGAACTCCGAGGAAAGGTTAATGTGCAATTCAAAGCAGAAAATGAAATTGGAGGGAAACAAACACGGCCGGATGTCAGGAAGGCAATCTGATTAAAAGAGCCCACAGAAGAGAACTGGCAGCGCAGCAAAACTACATTTCCACACTCACCGTTTGAACAAGCTGCCCTGAGGCTGTCCTGGCTAAAACGATGATGAAGTGCTTTTCTCCTTTTTCTCTTTCTCTCTGTTATTTTAATATCATGCTCGTTTTAGATGAGCACTTTTAGGCTATGTTAAATGGGAATTTTAAAGGTGGTTTTGTTAACGCATGCCGTGAATATAAAGAAGCGAAATCTGGATGATGGTTCTGAAAGTTGTGCCAGTTCAGAGGAAGGTACAGAAATATGTGACAGTGCTGCCTTTTCAGGAAAAGTGTCTATTACCAGTCAGTCCATGGATGTGATATAAACGTATCATCATGTAGGCCTAATTATATTATGGAGTATTTTGGAAGGTCAACATCTATCGTTGACTTTAGAATTGCAATTAAAATAGCTTTATGCAATGAAAGATTGTATTATATTGCAATACACAAACCTATTTCGGTTTATGCAATACATAAACGTAAAATGATTTCAAATTAAAAACTTACCATAACTTAGCATACATTTTTTTCATATATTGATGAGGATTAATGTTTACAAATCTATATTTCTGTTCAAATCAATTTCGTAAATGCCTATCATTTGCAATCAGTAGGCTACAGTCTGTTGTCTGTGTATATTTAAATAGGGAAATGTGCTTAATTGTCATGAAAATAATAATTCCACAACGCAAATAGGCTATAAAGCTTTATTTAAAAAAAACAAAACATTTTATTTAACCTCGTTTCATCAGTAGCCTAACCTTCATTTTTTTAAATTATCTTTCAACTTTGAGGTAAAATTTGACATAACAACACAACTAATTTATTGTCTTAAATTAGCAACTCGGTTAAAAGTGCAGTAGGGGAGAGAACAAGTTTAAAAACTATAGATATTAAAACTGTTCTGATAATATCTATTGTATGACAAAGAGAAAAATGTATGCGTGATATTTGCCCATTTAAAATTATATTTCTCATTAGTAATAATATAAAACACAATTACGACCTAGAACGACCTTCTAGTCTCAAGTCCTTAAATGTTCTTTCTGACGTGGGATCAGATATCTAAAATCAACAGTGTTCGTGCGAACTCGCAAACTGACCCCAGATCAGATCAGATTCAGCGACCAGTAAGAACCCAGTACCGCGCCTTCGAATGGGTATCCACAGCATCGCCTTTACAAAATTCCTCAGCATATAATCATATTATCATTTATTTATCATTTTTATTATCATTATTTGGTTAACATTTTAATGATTACACTGTAATACGTATTTACTAAATTAAATGAGATGGCAACGTTTATCTAAAAATAAAATAACAAATCAGGCAAACTCAATAAGACCCCCGCGGACCGTATCCTATCTCAGTGCTGAAGCGATCCTGCCAGAGCTTTCGAACGGGCCACGTTCAATTCCTTTATTTGTGTACATTTGGGAGAAGTGAAATCATCTCATCAATCATAATGCTGAGCACGGTCAGCCGGCAACTCAGAAGCCACCCTGCCGTAAGTGAATTATAATTTCAGGACGAGTTATTCTGTAATAGACGATGGCAAGAGCGAGTTGTGGATATGTTGTCGCTAGCCTGTTAGCGTCCCTGCTACGGAATGCTAGACTTGCCACTAGTTTAGATATTTACACCGCTGAATAAACACAAATTAATCCTTAAATGTGTTTTTATAATACACGGCAAATCCTGGAAATACCAGGAATTTTAAAATTGTGGTCCCCAGGTCTGGAAAAGGAATGGAAATTATTAGAACAATAAAAATTCAGGGAAATGTCAGTTATAAAATATTTGATCGGATATAACGTCTTTCGTTTTTAGGTGCAGTCTAAATAAAATAAATTAATGAAAACGACTGTCAGGAATTGTGGTAATAAAAAAGGTCAATGAGGTTATATTTTATTTAATTAATATTAACTTATACATGTACTTTCGTACTATTTCAAATATTGGAGTGTATATTAAATTAATAACATTAAGTCCAGAATAAGTTTTTAATCGGGTATAAAATATACATCAAATAAATATATTGTAAAATGCTCACAAAATGTTCATGTTGAGTTCCAACAACTAACGTGTAAAACAAACTAAGTCAAGACCGTCACAAGTAAACAACACATTTTCCCATTGTAATGGACTAGACGCATGTTTATTGCGAATCTTTATGTGAATAATTAGATGAACCTTAAACTAGCTTGAAATTAAATGCCATTGAAGCGAGTTTAGTTGTATGTGTCACGGGAGGCCTGCGTGTCACATGACCGCACTTGCTATCCGGAGCTCAAGGACGAGCGTGTTAAACTGAGGACAGACTGACAAGTGGGGCCTAAAAATACTTTCACTTTTAAACTATTAGAGCCATTTACTTAGTATTATTTTTTGTCAGTCGACCCTATATTTTAATGACTGATGTTTTTAAATCTTGGCTGTAAGTAATCTATACTTTATTGTATTTGAAATATATTCCCTTTTTTAATAGTTGATTGCAAACATACTAACAAAAATGTTACCATCTTTAAATATATTAAAAGTATATTAGCATCATGCTTTAACCTATTTTCACAATACAACTTTTAACACACTTTAAAATAATTGCACTTATTAAATATATATACTAAATATACTTAAAGTTGTTCCAATTTAGTACACAAAAATACACTTAAAGCTATGCTTTACTACAATTGAATAACTAAAATTTAGTAAAAAATACTTAGTTCAAAATGGCACACTTCAAGTTACCTAATCATTAACACACTTGAAGTATACTGATAATTAGTCTGGCTACAAGTATACTTGGCTTTTTTTTTTTTTTACCAGGAACAATATCCTAACCACTCTTACAGTTTCTGAAGAATGAAGACATTTTCTTGTAAAGTTTTGAAGCAGAGAAACTCTGAATATAAATATAATATTTAACAATACATTGTTATTTAGGCTTTTGTGTTGCCATGAAGCAACATTTGTGAACAATTTTACAGTAATGTCAGTCATTACTGTATAGCCTAATCTAGATCTGTGGTTCTCACCTGGAGGTCTATAATATGGCTTTGTACATTTTAGTTTTGTACAATAAGTGAATTGTAGGGTTGTTAACTGATATATGATGTAAAATTGGCATCCTGAAGCCAAACCCAGTTGCGAACCACCAGACATTAGATGGTCATCATCCATAATTTCAAAGTTTAATGCATCACTTTCAAGTCATTTGACTTAAAGTCACAGTTGCTTTATATATTTTTTGTTTTGTTTTTTGTTCATCTCTCACCATAGCTGATCCCACTGTTTATTTTCATTGGCGGAGGATGCACCATGTCTCTGTCATATCTGGCTCGCCTGGCCTTGCGTAACCCAGATGTCTGGTAAGCATCTGTTGTTCTACAGAAGATACAAGTCCCTTAATCACCTGTCTCTCACAACGGATACAAAAACATAACTGAAAGGCCTCATTCCTTTTTTTAATTATAGAACAATTGCTTTTAAGATCTAACACCATGTCTACACCAGACGTGAGTGGCGCAACACAACAAAAGCAAATAGAACTAGGGCTGGGGAAAAAATCGATTTGATTTAAAAATCGAGTTGGTAGGTCAAATCGATTCATATTTTCTATTTTTTTTAGATTTTTTTTCTCCCCCTCTTCAGTATAGCGTATAATTAAGGCTGGGCGATAAATCGATTTAAATCGTAAATCGAATTTGTGAAAAAATCAGAGATTTTTTTTTTTTTAGGACATATCGCCCAGCCATAAATAGAACCCATTATAATCAGTGATTCCGTCTACACTCGATGCGTCACGACAGATTCTCGACAATAAGCAGATGCCCCAATCTATCTCTGACGTACCTCAAGCCCTCGCGCTACTTCTGACACAAAGAGCAAATGGATTTGCAACAGTTGCTTTGTCGCATCAAGTGAAGACAGCCTTAAGCTGATGCTGCGCAATGCGACAGTAACTTGTGATTTTTCATACATTGACCCAAATCAATTGTGAGAGAACAGTGCTGTTCAGATGTTCATGTCAACTCTTCTGTTTAGTTTTATCATGCATGCCTTGTTTATTTGTGCACTCATTTGCTTCATATCCACAGCTGGGACAGAAAGAACAACCCAGAGCCCTGGAATAAAATGGCGCCCACTGATCAGTACAAGGTGAGATGCATGCGCCATGATCATTTAACCTCAATTGTCAGGATGCTCTGTCGTCCACACTCCCCATGTGTTTCTTTCGACAGCATATGTGGAGTTCTCTTGAATACCACAGAAAATAAGAAAATGATTTGCATTCACAGTAAAGCACTTTAAATGGAAGCCTATGAAATGAGCCACTGCAGGGCTCAACTTATACATTTTTTTAAAGTGGCCGTAATGTTTATATGCCACAATATAACATTCACAACTAGGCATGAGAAAACTGAAATCAATAAAGACAATTCAGGAACCTAGTGCGAGCCACGACTGTTTTTAGGAAAATCCATTCAATATGACTATGCAATAATAATATAAAAAATAAATATACATTATAAAGTACATTACATCAAATTGCAGCCTTTGCTATTTTTATTTGGATTTGGTTCTTACCAAGTGTTTATTTTGGAGCCTGTATACAACTATTCATGAGCTTCGATCAGGTCACATCGTTGCATCTAAATATTGTTTTCACAGTCGTACATGTAATTTTGTCACACTGTAGAGCCCTGCATTATATTAGGATAAACATTAGAAACTCAACCATGTTAACATGACACAAGTTTACCTGCTAAAGGGTGAACCTTCTAAATATGTTTTGGAGCTTTACAGCACATTTTTGTACTGAAGAATTATTATAATTGTTTTAAAAACATTGAACTGTGCATTTCTACATTTAGAGCTTCTGGAATAGACTTGCATTGTAACCGCATTACCTTGAACACGATTTTGGCTTGGTTTTAATGAGCTGAGGGGACGAGTCTTAAGTTGTAATCTGTGGTAATTGGTAAAGCTTCTTGTTTTGATTCAGAACATTCTATTTAATGTGATGATAAAGCACTTTTCGAGATGTTTAGCATCCAGTAAGCGACCGTAATTTTGAGTTTGAAATCTAACTGACCAGCATATGTGGTATTAGTAAAACACTTAAACACGCCATTGTTGTTGGAGCGCCTAAGGGGATCCTATTAAAAGATGTGACTGAAGGACCGTATCAGGACCTAATCTAAGATCTTAATGAGTTTAATTCATTAAGCGCTTCATAAGCTCATTTTATGTGTGCTGTTAGTTAGTACAAATCTAATCAAGCTTGTGTCTTAATGTGTATTTGATGTGGAGTAGAGTTCAAGTTCAATACATACACAGGCTGCTGAGTTAATGGATTTTGCGGAGTGCATAATGTTAACCTGCCTATTTTGTATTCTCACTTTTCTGTTTTCCCATTTCAAGTTCTACACGGTGAACATGGACTACAGCAAGCTGAAGAAGGACCGTCCTGACTTCTAAACATGTCAAGTGCTGGACCAAAGGCTTAAAATCAAATGAAAGAACAAGAAGTCGTCTGCACTCTTTTCCTCAACGGCCCTTGATCCTAAATTAATTTATACAGAGACTAAATTGCACAAATGTTGTTTTTCCTTATCTGGTTCCATTTTTAACGTCTATGATGTCTCTTGTATTTTCTTCCCGTTCTTTGTAGAAAGAAATGATTAATAAAGGGCTTTCTCCCACATACATTGAAAAACCAGTTGATGAGTCATGATTATGTTGGTGTTTGTATGTAATTTAGAACAAGCTTTTCCGTGCTGACCAACAGAAAGCTGGTTGGTTTGAAGTCAATACTGTTCGAGCTGTGCTCCATACATTTCTACGCTGTTGATAATGGGTAATGGACCTTCTTTTGCACATGAAATTTCACTAATGTGACCACACCAGAAGGTTATGTTCACACTGCACACAAAACTGATTTAACTTTCGCATATGATCTTTGATTCGCTGTCCATATTTCTATTTTGCAAGAGATATGGTCTGTTTGTTCAGTCAGTGTAGTCAATATCCACTATATCAGATTATAGCAACAGCTTTTTCTTACATTTTTGTGAGTGTAACGGATCACTGAAAAATATCAAATGTAGGGCGGGGACTTGGTTCTATACATCAGATGGTGATTGGATTTTGAGGTGGGCCGTTGCACTTAAAATTAGTGGCAGATGAATGCAAGAAATTAGGTGAATTTTCATTTCATGCAAACTGTAACCATGATTGATTTTGTGATTCCAGAAGGTTTCAGTACTGTGCTGTTCAATATATGTAATAATTATTGAGGGGACAATTTTTTTTTTTTTTTAAAGCATTTGAATCAAGTTGGATTATTTCCATATGTGACCCTGGACTACAAAACTAGTCATAAGTCATACGGGTACATTAGTGGGAATAGCCAACAATACAGTGTATGGGTCAAAACGATAGATTTTTCTTTTAAGCAAAAAATCATGTTCCATGAAAATATTTTGTAAATTTCCTACCGGACAACTTAAAGGTGATTTTTGCACCCTCAGATTCCAGATATTCAAATCTTGTATCTCGGCCAAATATTGTCATATCCTAACAAACCATACATCAATGGAAATCTTATGTATTCAGCTTTCAGATTATATATAAACTACATATATATAAATTGACCCTTATGACTGGTTTTGTGGTCCAGGGTCATATATTAACAATAATTCTATAAATGTAAATAAAATCAACACTTCTTAGAGCAATGTAGCACAGTGGTTCTCATCCAGGGGTCCGGGGCCCACTAAGGCACCTCAGCAACCTTTCAAGGGAGCCACTACTATATGTTTGCTCTAGTAGCGCACAAGATGTTTTCTTCAACAACTGAGAGTAGTGAGATGTTAACATGAAGAAATGTTGCCTTTGTCCTTGTCCATCGTGTTATCAGGTCGTGTTACTATAACCTCATGAGGCGCATACATCAGTGCTAAGATGATGAAACTGATTTGAGCCAGATATTTTTGCTGCCTGTTTGATCAGTGTCATTACAGTGTGCTTCACCTAATAATTTCAGTTGTATGCTATATGGTTTATATTGGTGACAGTTGTTTAAGCCCCCTTAAAGCAAGACTGGAAAGTCTTTTTTTTTTAATGTAGGCATGAAATGAAAATTATTTTGATTAAAGATGAGGGTAGGCCTATATCATAAATTATTTATAGCCTAATAAACACTGAAATGCAATATTCCATACAAAAATAAGAATAGTCTATTTTGATTTCATGATGTCTTTAAAAAGTAGTCGTCTCACTACTGATTTCCTGCATGAATTAACTGCTTTGTGTCATCATTATTATGTTGGTGTTTGTAGGCTATCACTGTTTCTGAGACTCTTCCACATAAAACATAAAAGTGTGATTCCACAATCAAATTTCCAGAACAGAATGCCATTAAACTCATCCAGAATTAAACTCGGAGGTCCTGTGTGATTCTGCAACAGCTAATTGAGAGAGTAAAGTGAAAATCAAGACTTGCTTCTCTCCTCACTACGCTTGAACGATGGTGAGTAATCAACAACAACACTCCTCTGGTTTCCTGGCTGATGGCAAAACATCGCAGCTGCACGGTAGCGCCCTCTAGCAGATTAAAGGAAGACGACAACTGCTAAATGTCTTAGGATTGAAAAGGATTTTCCCGTCAGAGGTGGAGGACATGTAAGAGAAAGTCTCTGATGAGATCTATGATTTTGCTACCCATGTTTTCCTCCATGCGAGGAGGAAGTTATGCGAGTGGGAAAACCTCAATATAGGTGGATTGTGCAGCCTATACAGCTGCATACAGGGCCACTACCTTCAACCTAATGTTTATGGACTGACCCGACAAGCGAAAGATGCAAATTCATAACAAATGTGGCCTAATTTAAAATTCTGTAGGTTAGCCCTAAATTATCTGATTTCCCCTCTTGCATTTATTTGCTGAATATCTGGAAAACATGTTTAACAATACTATAGCCTACATTTTAAATTCACATTGTTATTTTAACATAGCCTATGTAGGCTAGGCCTATAGTTTTGAGATCGTCATATTCGTTCATGTCAGGAAATGTGTCTTAGAAGGCTATATTTACAAACTCTTTCGTTTTATAAAGAAACCAGTGGAGTTGTGTCCTTTTGGGGTATATTTTAATTTCACTCTATAGCTATATTGCCTATGATGAGAGAGAGTATTCTTTCCATCACATAGCCTGTACCTCATCCGATGTAGCCTTTAGTTTCAAATGCAAGCTTTGCTGTTCAGTTGCGTACAGTTTGTTCTTATGAATCCGGTGTCGTGCCAATGTACTTACCCCTGAAAGAAAGTGTATCCCCGGTCGCGGGAGCGCGCACGCATTCAGCAGTGAAGGTGGGCCGTTTGTTTGACCAAGGTAAATTAAACTATAACACGTAAATTATTTAAGTTATCGTTTTACTATTGTTGTTTTTTCAATGAGGTTTAGCAAAGACAGCTATCACGTGGCACATCTATCAAAATAATTGCTTTTATTCTATAGGCTAACGATCGGACTAAATTTGCAATGAATTGACAATGTCTGTGAATACACAAAGCGAGTGTAGCTAACGTTACAGATGATGGCCTATCATCAAGTGTTTTATTTTGTGAATAATTCACATAATGTCTAATAACAGCAGTGAATATGGACAAGTTTATTGTTTCCTGACAAAAGTTATAACGTTAGTGGGATACAGATTTTTTCAGACCGTATTTTCGACCTGACAAAATATGTATCCCCCCCCAAAAAAAATCTACAGATGATGGCCTATCATCAAGTGTTTTATTTTGTGAATAATTCACATAATGTCTAATAACAGCAGTGAATATGGACAAGTTTATTGTTTCCTGACAAAAGTTATAGTGGGATACAGATTTTTTCAGACCGTATTTTCGACCTGACAAAATATGTATCCCCCCCAAAAAAATCTACAGATGATGGCCTATCATCAAGTGTTTTATTTTGTGAATAATTCACATAATGTCTAATAACAGCAGTGAATATGGACAAGTTTATTGTTTCCTGACAAAAGTTATAGTGGGATACAGATTTTTTCAGACCGTATTTTCGACCTGACAAAATATGTATCCCCCCCAAAAAAAATCTACAGATGATGGCCTATCATCAAGTGTTTAATTTTGTGAATAATTCACATCATGATTAATAACAGCAGTGAATATGGACACGTTTATTGTTTCCTGACAAAAGTTATAGTGGGATACAGATTTTTTCAGACCGTATTTTCGACCTGACAAAATATGTACCCCCCCCCCCCAAAAAAAATCTACAGATGATGGCCTATCATCAAGTGTTTTATTTTGTGAATAATTCACATAATGTCTAATAACAGCAGTGAATATGGACAAGTTTATTGTTTCCTGACAAAAGTTATAGTGGGATACAGATTTTTTCAGACCGTATTTTCGACCTGACAAAATATGTATCCCCCCAAAAAAAATCTACAGATGATGGCCTATCATCAAGTGTTTTATTTTGTGAATAATTCACATAATGTCTAATAACAGCAGTGAATATGGACAAGTTTATTGTTTCCTGACAAAAGTTATAGTGGGATACAGATTTTTTCAGACCGTATTTTCGACCTGACAAAATATGTATTCCCCCCAAAAAAATCTACAGATGATGGCCTATCATCAAGTGTTTTATTTTGTGAATAATTCACATACTGTCTAATAACAGCAGTGAATATGGACACGGTTATTGTTTCCTGACAAAAGTTATAGTGGGATACAGATTTTTTCAGACTGTTTTTAAACATGTTATAAAAAGTATCTCCTCTCCATAATGCACAGATGATGGCCTATCAACGTCTCGACTTCCTGTGGCGCCTGAAGAAAGCAAGGAAAGTACCCCCCCACCCCACCACACCACATAGAGAGTGTTTCATTCAGCTGCATCACTTTCTGGCGTGGGAATTGTCGGGCCTCCGATCACAGCGGATAGTGCTCAACCTAATATGAATTGTTCAGTTAAGACTATTACCCTTAAATTATGAAGTTATTCACTGACAGCAGATTTATGTCTCTGTAACATGTTTTTTTTAATGTAATCATAAAATGTCTTTTTCAGTTTTCAGAAGAAGTTTTGAAAAACGATACTGTAGATTTTCCTGCTACGAAAGAGGCTATCATAAAACACAGGCTGCAAATCGCTGTCACTCTTCTCCTAGAGACTGGTAAAGTAATTTAGGGGATGTTTTGGCAATCCAAATAATTGTCCTTATAATTGCTGTAAAACATCTTATGCAGCTATCAGAATTATTCCATACTTACCTAAAAAGTATTAGTGTGAAAAATGAAGAATTATAGATGCATGCTCTGCATTTTTTGTTTTGTTTCGAAGATGACCTGACTGACCCTATTCAGATATTTATCTATGTGTGCCCAAAGGAATTTGGAGAGTAATTCCTCGTCAATGGATCCGTCCAGCGTTGGGATGTCATCGGTGGTTTCGGCCAGCCTCGAGTTTTCAGGCGTCCGTCGGGGAGGACGGAGGAGGAGGAGGAGATCTGCGCCGGCCCAGTCAGAGACCGTGCACGTCCCGTCTGACCAGTCAGAGACCACTCGCGTCCCGTCGGCCCAGTCAGAGACCGTGCACGTTCCGTCTGCCCAGTCAGAGACCGTTCGTGTCCCGTCTGCCCAATCAGAGACCGGGCACGTTCCATCTGCCCAGTCAGAGAGCGTGCGCGTCCCGTCTGACCAGTCAGAGACCACTCGCGTCCCGTCTGCCCAGTCAGAGACCGTTCGTGTCCCGTCTGCCCAGTCAGAGGCCGTGCACGTTCCGTCTGCCCAGTCAGAGACCGTTCGTGTCCCGTCTGCCCAGTCAGAGACCGTGCACGTCCCGTCTGCCCAGTCAGAGACCGTTCGTGTTCCGTCTGCCCAGTCAGAGACCGTGTGCGTCCCGTCTGCCCAGTCAGAGACAGTTCGCGTTCCGCCTGCCCAGCCAGAGACCGTTCACGTCCCGTCTGCCCAGTCAGAGACCGTGCACGTTCCGTCTGCCCAGTCAGAGACCGTTCGTGTCCCGTCTGCCCAGTCAGAGACCGTGCACGTCCCGTCTGCCCAGTCAGAGACCGTTCGTGTTCCGTCTGCCCAGTCAGAGACCGTGTGCGTCCAGTCTGCCCAGTCAGAGACAGTTCGCGTTCCGCCTGCCCAGCCAGAGACCGTTCACGTCCCGTCTGCCCAGTCAGAGACCGTGCACGTTCCGTCTGCCCAGTCAGAGACCGTTCGTGTCCCGTCTGCCCAGTCAGAGACCGTGCACGTCCCGTCTGCCCAGTCAGAGACCGTTCGTGTCCCGTCTGCCCAGTCAGAGACCGTGCACGTCCCGTCTGCCCAGTGTGAGACAGATTTAGAGATGACCATTTGTGGGGCCGCCCAGGCAATGATGGACTATTTGGAGCGTCTGGCTCGGAATCCTAGACATGCCAGTGTCTGCTGTTCCTGAGTCGGAGCCCGTGTCTGCTGTTCCTGAGTCGGAGCCCGTGTCTGCTGTTCCTGAGTCGGAGCCCGTGTCTGCTGTTCCTGAGTCGGAGCCCGTGTCTGCTGTTCCTGAGTCGGAGCCCGTGTCTGCTGTTCCTGAGTCGGAGCCCGTGTCTGCTGTTCCTGAGTCGGAGCCCGTGTCTGCTGTTCCTGAGTCGGAGCCCGTGTCTGCTGTTCCTGAGTCGGAGCCCGTGTCTGCTGTTCCTGAGTCGGAGCCCGTGTCTGCTGTTCCTGAGTCGGAGCCCGTGTCTGCTGTTCCTGAGTCGGAGCCCGTGTCTGCTGTTCCTGAGTCGGAGCCCGTGTCTGCTGTTCCTGAGTCGGAGCCCGTGTCTGCTGTTCCTGAGTCGGAGCCCGTGTCTGCTGTTCCTGAGTCGGGTCTGGTGGTTCCGATTTCGGTGGTCCGGAGACGGAGGAGGAGAAGGAGAAGAGCCTCTTCATCGGGTCGTCTGGTGGTTTCTAACCCAGAGACCAGCCCGGAGGTAACTGCCATCCCTGCCGCCCCGGTTGCTGTTGTTGTTCCTGAGCCGGTGGTGTCTGTTCCAGTGCCTGAGCCGGTGGTGTCTGTTCCAGTTCCTGAGCCGGTGGTGTCTGTTCCAGTTCCTGAGCCGGTGGGGTCGTCTCCGCCCTGGCCGCCCGAGGGGTCGTCTCCGCCCTGGCCGCCCGAGGGGTCGTCTCCCCCCTGGCCGCCCGAGGGGTCGTCTCCGCCCTGGCCGCCCGATGGACTGTCGTCTCCGCCCTGGCCGCCAGATGGACTGTCGTCTCCGCCCTGGCCGCCAGATGGACTGTCGTCTCCGCCCTGGCCGCCAGATGGACTGTCGTCTCCGCCCTGGCCGCCAGATGGACTGTCGTCTCCGCCCTGGCCGCCAGATGGACTGTCGTCTCCGCCCTGGCCGCCCGAGGGGTCTTCACCGCCCTGGCCGCCCGAGGGGTCTTCACCGCCCTGGCCGCCCGAGGGGTCTTCACCGCCCTGGCCGCCCGAGGGGTCTTCACCGCCCTGGCCGCCTGATGAACTGTCCGCTTCGCCCTGGCCGCCTGATGAACTGTCCGCTTCGCCTGTCCCTCCCGTCCCGCCCTGGTCTGTCCCTCCCGTCCCTCCCGTCCCGCCCTGGTCTGTCCCTCCCGTCCCGCCCTGGTCTGTCCCTCCCGTCCCTCCCCCTTGTTATCTGATTATTGGTTTAGTTGTCCCACCTGTCCTGCTCGTTACCCTCCTTGTTTGCCTCCCTATTTAGTCTTCCTGTGTTTGCTGCCCTGTGCTGGTTCGTTATTCATGTTACGTGTTTCCGTGTTACCCTCCCGTTTGTTTCCGTGCCTTGGAAGTTATACCTTACCTGTGAAGGCTGGGGTTTCACCCCAGCCCGCAGCTGGCCTGTGTGGCTAGAATGGGAACTATTCTTGCAAGAATAAATATATCTTTTTCTTTTAAATACAATTTGGATCTTGACGTCTCTTTTGCCTGGGAATGCTGTGATTTGTAAAATATTGTTTTTGCCACAACAAGAAGTCAAGAATGAAAATTTGCAGCCTCTTACCCAGAAATCCAAATAATTTGTTTTCCAGATTCAGTGTGACATTTGTTTACGGTAGTTCCACCATATGTACGTTCAAGGCCCACCAACAGAGGAGGCCTTCCTGTGTACTGCTTGTACTCCTTAGTTTTCTGTACATTGTTGTTCTGGAGGACCAGTACAATACACATAGTATTACATTACACCTTCCAGGTTTGTGTCTTCTTATCTTAAATAAAATTCTTTATTTTGCTTGAAAAATGGCTTACAATATATTGATTAATAAATTAATTGCACAATTGCCTTAACCCAATCCCAATTCTACCCCTTTCCCCTTCGTCTACCCCTAACCCTTCGCCTTCCCCTTGACCCTTGAAACAGAGTGGGAAGGCGTAGGGATGAAAATATTCCCCTAGGAAATGGGACACCACTACTACACCGTTACACGTCATTATACGTCGTCGCCTACGTCACAGGAGATGCGCCGATGTTTATCACAAACTTCCAAGATGCACAGGACTTGTACACAGGACTTGTTTTCTGTGGTGTTGTATTAACACGTTGGAGGTACAGACCTATGTTTGTCCTATTTATTTATTTACTGTGTGAAACTGTGTGAAATACGACATTGTGTGGCGTTCATGTGCGTTCAACTCATAAATACGATCTTTACGAGATGACTTGAACGCACCAATAGCTTGTGTGCTTTGTTCGGGGGAGAGGAGATTTTTTTTACAAACGTTTCTTTGAAGGAACTGACCGTAAATATGAACACAAGATTGAATGTAACAAAGCAAATCATTATTTGTCGTTAAAATACTTATTAAAGCCAACAATTCTTACATTTATGGTCTAATTTTTTGCTTGGGCAGCCATTTTGCGTCTGTAGCCGGTGTATGCAGTGACACTTCTCATACCCCTTCGTTTGAAGTGTGGTCCTGAAAAATCTTTGTTTGAAGGGCTATCTGGCCCTTCCCCCTAGCCCTCCCCCTCCAACCAAAAGAGAATCGAGACAGCCCTACCCCTCCACGTGCACGCGCAAAACAGAGGGGAAGGGGAAAGTGAAGGGGTAAGGGGTAGAATTGGGATTGGCCCTAACTTTCTTTTGATTGATTAATAAACTAATACTTTTTTATGTAAACAACATGTCAAAAACAGTTTCCAAAGTTATTGTCTTACTGTATATTTTGTACATTCAAGCGATGAAGAAAGTGGATACAGGATCTACTGTATCCTATTATATATTAAAACTGAAAGTGTACTGGAGACTCACTTCAAGTTAGGGCCTAAGCTTTAAGAATTCCTAGATGCAAAAGGGGGGTATAAGTGTTCTGGTGTGTGGAAGTGTTTGATGTTCATTTTGCAGGAGCTTTGGTGTTTAGAGTGGTGAGGAAAAACTGAAACTGTTTCGTAGTCTGGTGGTGGCAGCGCGGATGCTCTGGGTAGAAGGGTGAAGTGGGTGTGTGGAGTCCTTCATGATGCGGATGGTCCTCCAAATACACTGAGCATTGTAAATGTCATAAATTGGTGGGAGTGCAGTTCCTATGATCTTACTAGCTGTCTTCACTATCCGCTGTGGACTGAAGGCCCGACAATTCCAACGCCAGAAAGTGATGCAGCTGAATGAAACACTCTCTATGTGGTGTGGTGGGGTGGGGGGGTACTTTCCTTGCTTTCTTCAGGCGCCACAGGAAGTCGAGACGTTGATAGGCCATCATCTGTGCATTATGGAGAGGAGATACTTTTTATAACATGTTTAAAAACAGTCTGAAAAAATCTGTATCCCACTATAACTTTTGTCAGGAAACAATAAACGTGTCCATATTCACTGCTGTTATTAGACAGTATGTGAATTATTCACAAAATAAAACACTTGATGATAGGCCATCATCTGTAGATTTTTTTGGGGGGGATACATATTTTGTCAGGTCGAAAATACGGTCTGAAAAAATCTGTATCCCACTATAACTTTTGTCAGGAAACAATAAACTTGTCCATATTCACTGCTGTTATTAGACATTATGTGAATTATTCACAAAATAAAACACTTGATGATAGGCCATCATCTGTAGATTTTTTTGGGGGGAGATACATATTTTGTCAGGTCGAAAATACGGTCTGAAAAAATCTGTATCCCACTATAACTTTTGTCAGGAAACAATAAACGTGTCCATATTCACTGCTGTTATTAATCATGATGTGAATTATTCACAAAATTAAACACTTGAGGATAGGCCATCATCTGTAGATTTTTTTGGGGGGGATACATATTTTGTCAGGTCGAAAATACGGTCTGAAAAAATCTGTATCCCACTATAACTTTTGTCAGGAAACAATAAACTTGTCCATATTCACTGCTGTTATTAGACATTATGTGAATTATTCACAAAATAAAACACTTGATGATAGGCCATCATCTGTAGATTTTTTTGGGGGGGATACATATTTTGTCAGGTCGAAAATACGGTCTGAAAAAATCTGTATCCCACTATAACTTTTGTCAGGAAACAATAAACGTGTCCATATTCACTGCTGTTATTAATCATGATGTGAATTATTCACAAAATTAAACACTTGAGGATAGGCCATCATCTGTAGATTTTTTTGGGGGGGATACATATTTTGTCAGGTCGAAAATACGGTCTGAAAAAATCTGTATCCCACTATAACTTTTGTCAGGAAACAATAAACTTGTCCATATTCACTGCTGTTATTAGACATTATGTGAATTATTCACAAAATAAAACACTTGATGATAGGCCATCATCTGTAGATTTTTTTTGGGGGGGGATACATATTTTGTCAGGTCGAAAATACGGTCTGAAAAAATCTGTATCCCACTATAACTTTTGTCAGGAAACAATAAACTTGTCCATATTCACTGCTGTTATTAGACATTATGTGAATTATTCACAAAATAAAACACTTGATGATAGGCCATCATCTGTAGATTTTTTTGGGGGGGATACATATTTTGTCAGGTCGAAAATACGGTCTGAAAAAATCGTACTCGGTTACTTACGTAACCTCGGTTCTCTCTAGAAGAGGGAACGAGTACTGCGTACTGAAAGTACGCACCGGGTAAAGTCTCTTTGCTCGAGATATTGAAGCCAAAATTTATCCTTAAATTTCCATATCTTGTAAACGCAGTGCAGCAGCAGTCAGACCTAGAGCGGGCAATCTAGCGCGCTCATTGGCTGCTCCGCGGCAACTGCTGCAGCCTACCACTGAGCCCCTGGCGTGACGTCACGCCCAATGAGGACGCTTCGCGCCCTCACGCGGCCAAGCCCGCCAAAATGGGAGTGGCTTAGCGTATATAAGGGGCAGTTCAGGCTGCTAACACTCGATTTTGATCGCTGAAGCGAAATGAGCTCGAAGCGCGACACGGCAGGGAACGCAGTACTCGTTCCCTCTTCTAGAGAGAACCGAGGTTACGTAAGTAACCGAGTACGTTCTCTTACGAGAGGTTCTCTCGTACTGCGTACTGAAAGTACGCACCGGGAACCCCTTGTAAACGCCGTGTGCGCTTAAGCAGTCACTATATGAATCCCAGGGGGGAACGCCCCGGGGGACATGGATAAGTGAAATTAGGTGGCCAACAGAGTGGGCTCGCACCTGTACATAAGCACTATATGAGGGGATATACATACAGAGCGGCACTGCCGGTCTTATATTTGAACACATCTACCCTTGTAGCGCAGTTCACAAGTGAGTCGCTAGGACTCTTTTTTTTTTTTTTTTTTTCAGACTGAAAGGAGTCTAGCCTGCAAGGCGGGGACTTCTAGGTTGTAGAACCTAACAAATGTAGACGGGGAGGCCCAGCCTGCCGCCGTACAAATGTCATGAATAGAAATCCCGCTGGACCAAGCCCACGACGAGGCCATGCCTCTGGTGGAATGAGCCCTAACGCCCAAGGGGCATTGCAGGTCTTTTGACGCGTAAGCCGCAGCAATAGCGTCCACTATCCATCTGGATAGGCTGTGTTTCGAGGCGGCGAGACCTTTGGTGCGCCCACCGAACGAAACAAAAAGCTGCTCCGAGCGCCTGAAGGCGGCGGAGCGCGTGACGTAAATTCTCAGTGCTCTGACAGGACAAAGGAGGTTCGTATCGACCTCGTTGTCTGATGCCGGCAAAGCTGAGAGCGAAATGATCTGTGCTCTGAACGGGGTACCGATCGCTTTGGGGACATAACCATGTCTCGGTTTAAGGATGACTTTAGAGTCATTAGGTCCAAACTCGAGGCACGTAGCACTCACAGAGAGCGCGTGCAAGTCACCCACACGTTTAACTGATGCAAGAGCGATCAGAAACACGGTTTTGAGCGCGAGGTACTTCAAATCCACAGAGTGAAGCGGTTCGAAGGGATGTGCTTTCAGGGCCTCTAGGACCAGGGAAAGATCCCAGAAAGGAACCGAGGGGGGCCGTGGGGGATTCATCCTCCTGGCTCCTCTAAGGAAGCGGATGATGAGCTCATTCCTTCCTATCGCCTGGCCGAGCGTCGACTCGGCGAACGCTGCGATGGCCGCGACATATACTTTGAGCGTGGAAGGGGACCTGCCCCTTTCCAACATCTCTTGAAGGAAGCAAAGCACCCACGAGACTCCGCACGTTTGAGGCTGTAAGCCCTTGTCCGTGCACCATTTAGTAAACACCGACCATTTAGACGCATAAAGCCGCCTGGTAGAGGGAGCTCTAGATTGCGTGATCGTGTTCACGACCCCTTCTGGCAAAACAACGGGTACCCATTGATTATCCATGCATGCAGAGACCATAGCTCTGGATGAGGATGCCAAATCGATCCGCCGGCTTGGGAAAGGAGGTCTTTCCTCACCGGGATCGGCCATGGGGCTGAGTCTGACAGCCGCACCAACTCCGAGAACCATATCTGGTTCTCCCATCGGGGGGCTATGAGGAGCACCGAGTGACGCATTTCCCTGATTCTCTTGATTACTTGTGGTAACAATGAGACCGGAGGGAACGCGTATAACGGGCATCTGGGCCAAGTCTGGGCCAGAGCGTCCTCGTTCTTCGAAAAGAACCTTAGGCAATGGGCGTTGTCTGTCGACGCGAATAGGTCGACTTCCGCCTTGCCGAAGCGGTGCCACAATAACTGGACTGACTGAGGGTGCAGGGACCATTCCCCGAGGGGAACGTTGTTCCTGGACAGTCTGTCCGGTCCGTCGTTCAGGCGTCCTGGCACATGCGTGGCTCTGAGCGAGCGCACGTGGTGCTGAGCCCAGACGAGGAGGCGTTCCGCCAGATCGCAGAGTGCCCTGGATCTGACACCGCCCTGGCGGTTCACGTACGATACCACAGACATGTTGTCCGTTCGAACCAGTACGTGGTGGCCCCGCAGAAAAGGGAGGAAGTGTTTCACAGTGTACTCGACCGCTATCATCTCCAGACAGTTTATATGGAGGAGCTTCTCCGTGTCTGACCATAGGCCAAAGACCGGTCTGCCCTCGAATATCCCGCCCCAACCGAGGTTGGAAGCGTCCGTCGAGATAACTTTTCGGTACGAGACAGTTCCCATCATAACTCCCTGCTGATACCAGTCGGTCACAAGCCAGGGCTGCAGAGCTGAAACACAGCTCTGAGTCACTCTGATTCGGTAACCGCCGGAAGCCCACGCTCGGTGGTGTACACGAGCGTTGAGCCATCGTTGCAGGGGGCGCATACGCAATAGACCTAGCCGGAGCACTGCTGCGGCTGAGGCCATAAAGCCCAGCAATCTCTGAAACGTTTTCAGGGGAAACACTTTGTCTTTCTGGAAAGATGCGGCCAAACGCTGAACACGGCGCGCGCGCTGTGTTGACAAGCGAGCCGTCATTGCCACTGAGTCGAGCTGTATTCCCAGAAAGGAAGCTGACTGACGGGGCAGCAGTGAGCTCTTGGTCCAATTGACCGTGAGACCCAGGTTTTCCAGATGACTGAGTAGCACAGCTCTGTGAGACACAAGTTCCGCCTCTGATTGTGCTAAAATCAGCCAATCGTCCAGATAGTTCAATATTCGCATCCCCTGACGCCTCAGGGGAGCGAGCGCCGCGTCCATGCACTTCGTAAATGTACGGGGTGCTAAAGACAGGCCGAACGGCAGGACGGTGTACTGATATACCTGACCGTCGAAGGCGAATCTCAAGAATGGCCTGTGACGGGGTATGATCTGAATCTGAAAGTACGCGTCTTTCAGATCGAGAGAAATGAACCAGTCCCTCGGGCGAATTTGCGCGAGGATTTGTCTGGTCGTGATCATTTTGAACGGTCTTTTCATAAGAGCTTTGTTCAAATGTCTCAGATCTAATATAGGTCTGAGCGCTCCGTCCTTCTTGGGCACGAGAAAATAACGGCTGTAAAAGCCTGACTCGCTCATAGAAGGACGTACCGGCTCTATCGCCCCCTTGCATAACAGTTTTGCTATTTCTGCGCGAAGTAGGTGTGCTACTTCTGGGTTCACGCTCGTCACTGTACGGGCTCGGAAGCGCGGGGGACGGCGAGCGAACTGCAGTGTATAGCCTTGTCTTACAACCTTCAGCACCCATTCTGACACGCCCGGGATAGCTTCCCATGCTTTCGCACGCATAGCTAGGGGCAGAATGGTCTCCGCGTCCTGAGCGCCGCACTGCGCGGGCTCGAGGAACTGAAACGGAGGTATCAGCGCGGCGCGCGCGCCCTCGTTTGCTGAGTAATGCTGCTCGCTGGTTACAGCAGCCTGCCGTTTCGCATTCAGTAACTCGGTCGCTAGGGACGGAGAATAGTCTGTGGCGCGAACAGCGGTGCTTGTGAGCGATATGGGGGGAACAGTGTTCGTCAGTGAGCGCGCGTGCTCGTGAGCACGTGCGGCGCTTATATCTGAAACACGGCCTATTGGCTTTATTAGTTTCGCCCCCCGTGATAACTGTACAGCAGAGCGGACATTTTGTAGGTGTGGGCACTGGGACGTGGGCACAAATCCTACATTTAACACTCGAGCGGCGCGTGCCCGCTTTATATGAGTGGGCTCTGTGACAAACCTGGGGGGCGTGCTTGTGTGTAGGGGTGAACACATTGGAGTGGGCACATTTTCTACACATAGAACACAATCGGCGTGAGCCGTATATACAGACATTACACTCTTTTTGTGATTTATCTGGGTCGCCGTGAAAACGGCGTTTGTGTGCAGGCGAGCGTGTACTGTGAGTGGCTCGTTGGCTGCTAAATACACAACTGCAGTAGCCTTGTTTAAGGGGACTGACAGAGCGGCTAACTTTGATGGCGGTCCGGCGGCGGCGGCGGGACTCGCGCATCTTTTCCTCTTCGCGGTGGCTAGGAGGATTTCGCGGCTTCAGGCTTCAGCACGATCTTCTGTCGCGGTCCCCGGGGGGGAGGCGGTCTGTGACGGCTGTTTGAGCGCGATCGAGGGCGGCCGCCCTGTCGCTGCTGCGAAGCTGATGGAGGCTGCGATGGGCGTTGTTGCGATGAGCTTCGTGCAGGAGGCTGCTGGGAGCGGCCTGCAGCGGAGCTAACGCGTCGTGGGAGGAACAGCTTCATGGCTTGAGACGTTTTCTGTACCTCAGAAAACCTTTCCACGATCCCGGTCACCGCGGGGCCGAAGAGGCCGGCGGGGGAGAGCGGGGCGTTGAGGAACACGGCGCGCTCAGACTCACTCATCTCGGCGAGCGTCAGCCAAAGGTGCCTCTCCGTTACCGTGAGTGAAGCCATGCATCGTCCCATCGCCTGTGCTGCGGATTTCGTGGCGCGGAGGGAAAGATCCGTCGCGCTGCGCAGATCCGTCACGATGTCCTGAACCGGGCGTTTCTCGTCCAAACGGCGGAGGAGTTCAGCCTGGAGGATCTGGAGGACAGCCATAGAATGCAGGGCGGAAGCGGCTTGTCCGGCGGCGGCGAAAGCGCGGCCGACAAGGGCTGAAGTGGTCCTGCAGGCTTTCGACGGGAGGGCAGACTTTGAGCGCCATTTTGGTGATGGCGGGCAAAGATGCACTGCGACCGCCTCTTCCACTGGGGGAATCCGGCTGTAGCCTTTTTCGACGGCTCCGTCCACTTGGGAGAGAGTCGAGGAAGCAGGGGAGCGGAGTCTCGCGGAGAATGGAGCATTCCACGATTTAGAGAGCTCGCTGTGGAGCTCCGGCAGGAAGGGTGCTGACCTAGAGGCAGGCGCTAGGCGGCGGCTAGGTAAAAAGCACCCATCGAGCCTGTTGGGCGCGGGCGCCTCCGGTGGAGACCAGTCCAGGCCCAGTTGGTCGACGGCCATGGTGAGGAGGCGGATGAGTTCGGCGTCCACATTAGACCGGGCCTTGCCAGGTTCCTGCGTCGAAGAGGAGGTGGAGTGTGTAGATCCAGACCACTCTTCACTGTCCGACGCCAGGAGAGAACAGCTGTCGATGGCGTCGTCCCCCGCCTCGTCCCCTGTGTCGACGGCAGTGAGGGCCGAAGCCGTCATCTGCGCGTCGGGAAGGGGGGGCGGTGAAGGGGAACGCGAAGCTCGAGGGGAAGGTTCCGGCGAGCGTTCGCGAGCGACGGGCTCCGGGAGTCTCTGGGCACGGCGCTTCTTCTTCCGCGGGCCACTGGAGAGAGGCGGAGCGACAGCTTCGACGTTGAAGAGGGCGAGTCGAGCCCGCAGGGTCGAAATCGCCATCTCGTCGCACTCGATGCAGCCACCCGTCGAGAGAGCGATGGCTGCGTGGTCTCGGCCCAGGCAGAGAGCGCAGATCACGTGGCGGTCTCCGTCGCTGAGCGCGGTTCGGCACGAACCGCAGGAAAGACGAGGCATTTTTGTACAAACGCCTTTGCTCTTTTAGGACGTGAGTCGCGGCGGCGAGCTCACGGAGAGGTTTTGGAAAAAGGATACTTTGTCGCCGGATAGCGTAGCTGGCACGGACGGCTGAAGGTGGCGAAGACGGCCGGCTTCCTCAGGCGCTGTCCTAAGCTGGCTGGTCGCTGGATTCAACGGCGGCGGCTTCTCTCGGAGGTCAGCGAAGCGTAGAGCGTCGCTGAAGAGATTAAAATCGAGTGTTAGCAGCCTGAACTGCCCCTTATATACGCTAAGCCACTCCCATTTTGGCGGGCTTGGCCGCGTGAGGGCGCGAAGCGTCCTCATTGGGCGTGACGTCACGCCAGGGGCTCAGTGGTAGGCTGCAGCAGTTGCCGCGGAGCAGCCAATGAGCGCGCTAGATTGCCCGCTCTAGGTCTGACTGCTGCTGCACTGCGTTTACAAGATATGGAAATTTAAGGATAAATTTTGGCTTCAATATCTCGAGCAAAGAGACTTTACCCGGTGCGTACTTTCAGTACGCAGTACGAGAGAACCTCTCGTAAGAGAACTGTATCCCACTATAACTTTTGTCAGGAAACAATAAACTTGTCCATATTCACTGCTGTTATTAGACATTATGTGAATTATTCACAAAATAAAACACTTGATGATAGGCCATCATCTGTAGATTTTTTTTGGGGGGGGATACATATTTTGTCAGGTCGAAAATACGGTCTGAAAAAATCTGTATCCCACTAACGTTATAACTTTTGTCAGGAAACAATAAACTTGTCCATATTCACTGCTGTTATTAGACATTATGTGAATTATTCACAAAATAAAACACTTGATGATAGGCCATCATCTGTAACGTTAGCTACACTCGCTTTGTGTATTCACAGACATTGTCAATTCATTGCAAATTTAGTCCGATCGTTAGCCTATAGAATAAAAGCAATTATTTTGATAGATGTGCCACGTGATAGCTGTCTTTGCTAAACCTCATTGAAAAAACAACAATAGTAAAACGATAACTTAAATAATTTACGTGTTATAGTTTAATTTACCTTGGTCAAACAAACGGCCCACCTTCACTGCTGAATGCGTGCGCGCTCCCGCGACCGGGGATACACTTTCTTTCAGGGGTAAGTACATTGGCACGACACCGGCACCCTGAACGGAACGGAACACGCTGCTTTTAGCTGTTTCTTTCTCGCTAATATGATTTTTTCGTGCTTGATGACTTTGGTAAATGTCACTGGGGCGCGCGCACATCTCTTCCCTCAGACAGGAGGAAGCGTTGGAGAAGATGAGCGGCAAAATGTCAAGGAGACCTTCGCGTGCCAGCGGCTTTAAAACTTCACCCGCCTTTGCAAAGGTTATTTCACATTTTCGCTGATAATGAAAGAATTGTTACGATGGCTGTTGAGATGTGAGAGTGTTCCCACCTAGTGATTTCAAAGACGAGCTGAAAATCAGAAAAGTTAAAAGAGCTGAAACCATTTCGGTCACCGTGATTTTGCCAAGTAAGAGACATGTTCCCGGATCAACATATTTTGTTGTTCCTGGAACAACATAAGCCTATACTTGTCTAAAAATGTAGTCTTAACCCTATCTCTAAACCTAACCCTGCCCACAACTTGAACTTATGCCTTAAATCAGAAGGAAGGTATAACACTGAAGCCCTAAATAAACTGTAAACTTGTACGTCCTCAGATCTGATTGGAATGTTGTTCCAGGAGCAACAAAGATGTTGATCTTGGTGATACTTGGTAAAATTACATTCACCAAGCCAGTCCAGCTGTTTTTCTAACATCCACCGGACCCAATCGTGCAAAAGGTTTGACACATTTTGTCCAGTATTGTGAATTGTTTTAATGATTAGTTGAGATGCAACATTAGAAGTTTCGGCAAATCAGACGTTCATTAGAGTAGCCTAACTTGTAAATTTTTATTTAATTTAATTGTGACCCCTCTTGAATGTAACAGAATTAACAGTGATTTAAACTCTATTTTGAGAAAAAGATGTCAGTCTGCAAAAGTATTTTAAATCATTGAAGCTTCTCTCCATAGGCTACTATTCCTGTGTTTCCTGCAGAGACATGATTGGTCACGTTTGAGTGACAGCAGTGCTGTATTCAGGAGCGATGACTATAAAACAGACTGATGTTTGGTGGATCAGGCTGTCCGTCACCCCAGGGGTCAGTCTCACAAATCAGCCATCCATCTTCCTGACCTCTGACCTCCCCGTGGATGTGGGCCTTTGTGTCAGATCGAACTGCAGGTAGAATATAATGAGTGTGTGAGGGGAGAAAGTGTCCGAGTGCTGAAGAAGATCTACTGCAGGTCAGACGAGGGATCAGCGTGGTCTGCAACAGAAACAGTCACACACAATGAGAGAGAAATATTAGCTCTCTGTCAAAACTTCTCTTAAATGACTTTCATGGTGCCACACACACTGGCCTCTATCAACAGAAGTGCTGTCTGCAATTTGCAATATCTGAAAATGGAAGACATTTAGAGGAACCAAGGTGTTTCACAGTATACTTCCATACTTTAACTTAAATGGGAGACAATCCATTTAGTTAGCAAAAAAACAAAAAACAAACTGTTATATATATATATAAGCTAATATCTATTTTATTTTTTACCATTGCAAAATACTTTGTGAAGTCTGGTATATGATTCTAAGCAATCAGGCTTATCATTTTTGTTTTGCAGATGATGAATCAGGTGGGGGGGGGGGGGGGGGGAAACATCACTTGCTCTGAGGAAGGAACCTACAATCCAGAATATTACATATCACATATAATATAGCTCTTTTGACCTGGCTACCTAACAACCTTACACAATACCCTAGCAACTGGAAACCATCGCCCTGGCAACCACCCTAGTATTAATGCGTCACATTTTGCACAGGTAAGCATTCTTCACATTTTCTTCAGAGAGTGTAAAAATCAAATTATTATTTATTGCTTAGACAGACAGTTTTGACCAGTGATATCATAAAATGTTAGTCATTGATGAATATGGTAGAGTATTTACCTATGTAAAAGTTGAAGACTTTACCTTTAGAATTTAAATCACATTTTAATAATCTATAAATGTCAACATTAGCATTTAAGAAAGTGGTGCCTTTTATATTGAGTCATTTCGAATGGTACTCTCATAATAAGCCCACAGCAATTAAATTCAGTGATCAGCTGCACACTGTGCACACTGTGTCATTTTTAGAAGGAACACATCAGTCTCATTAAATGTTTGCTTACCATTTTCCCTGGAAGTATTATGCCATTGTCTTCCTTAACTTTTTATTTTAGTCTGTACTTGTATATTTATTGAGCTTAGGGTGAGTTGATTCTGATTGTCTTGATGAGAGAAGAGAGGATTGATGGGTAAATATTGTGTCTCAGAGAACGTGGTGTAATTGGTTTCGCTTTCTCAGCTCACAAGATAACTTTTATTATCGTCATCTTAGAACAAATATCAGCTATAAGTGTAGCAAGTTGCTATTAATATTTTTTTTAGATCTGATTGATCAAATGACAAGTTTAATAGTCTTTGTATCCACCAAATGGTCTCAAGCTTGCAAGGCGCAGTTCATTAAACAAACATCAGCATCAACTATGTTTACTACCCATAATTAGTTGTGAAATGATGATATTATCTCTTATCCATTCGCGATGTGCATTTAATTAAGGCATACTTGTGCTGGATGAGTCCAACATTCAACTATTTATTCCTCACAGCGTTAAAAATATTTGAAAAAATTGTTTATGTGACAAAACCAAACCCAAGTTATAATCAACACAATTTCCCTTTAGTTAAAGGATGTTAAAACATCTGTTCCTGAAAGAGACATTTTATTGGGTTTTGTCATTTTATCACGAAAGAGTCTTGGGGCAAGTTCCTCTCCAACGTTCTGATGATTGGCAGTATATTTTATAATTAGCAAGAACAAAACTGATTTATTTATACACTCATCACATCAGTGTTTCAAGAGAAAAACTATCGCATGAACCATTTGCAAAATATCAGCCTTTCATCTAGCCTGGGTTTCCCCAGACTGCCTTTGCGCAGCACGATTTTATTCTCGCTGAAAGGCAGTCTGGAAACCATGGACCTGATTTTCGCCTCGTTTAGGGAACCAATCACAGAACGGGGAGGGAGCAGCAAGACGATGACGACATCTTTGCGACACAACTAAGCAGTTTGTTTATATCTATGGAGTCAACATGGCAGCAGACGCGAAGCTACCTTTTGATGCAGCCTTAGATATTGTTCTAAGTAGTTTAGATCGCAATTTTATTTAGAAAAAAGAGCAGCGTTTGGTGTTAAACCATTTCTCTACATACGTCATCTGGTATAATGGAAACGATTGGCTATGAGCTACGTACAGGCGCATTTGATAGACATTCTTAGCACCCAATAAACGGCGCCGGCGCATTCGTAAACCACGCCTCAAATACGAGAAAATGCACATGTGGTTCCCAGACCCAAGTCTCAACGAGAATTGGGTCTGGCGTTAGCCAGGCTACCTTTCATCATGGAAGACATGGAAATATCAGGGGATTAAAAAAAAAAAGAAGGATTTTAAGGCCTTTATAGAAATCAATAAAAGTAAGAATAGTTTTGAAAAAAATAAGTAATTTAAATTCAAAATATTTAATAAGGTTAAAAATATTAAAAATATTACTACGGTAAGTTAGAAGAACTTCCTTTTTGTGCACATTTTTTCTTCTTCTCCAGTAATCACAAATGACAAGTCATGGAAATTTGTAGGTCAATAGGTATGGGAATCCTGAAATATTTCTTTAAAGATCTATTTCTCCAGACATACATTCAAATACAGGATTTGTATAGATACCAAAGAATATTGCCAGTATTTTTACATAATAGTTAGCCACATGCTGGTTAAAATAATGTGTATGCTTTTCCCCTTGTTGTAGTTTGTCACTGTGAGTCTGAATTAAATTTTATGCCATTGCTTTTGACATGACCTTTCATGACCTAACCTGCTGTCCAATAGCCTTATACTACTAAGGCCAATCGGATACCTTGCCTGCCTGACACATGCTCAGTGGTGCTGACAGGTGGAGTAGATTGTCATCTGGGAATGGTCCTGTTCTGATTGGATTATGAGCCGAGTGTGCTTGTGACTTATTGGATTAAAGCGAGCACTTAAAGTTGATTGTGTTACAGTGATGGATGGCCTCAAAATGTTGACAGCACCTATCTCTGTTTCAGGCACATAGTATTCTGCCTATGTGCATGTCTAGATACCATGTAGAAAAGAACGTCAGATGGCAGACATATGAGGAAATGAGGAGATGGCATGTCTGATGTGATATTTTGAAGGACAGTACTTCTTTGATGATCGTGGACAACAGTATTTCATGGAAATGAGATTCTCTTTGTCCCCCTCCCTCCATTTTTCACATACACTCCTACAAAGGTCATCCGTGTCCCTGCAGTTTAGAGATGTATTGGGTGCTGCGTGATCTCAGGATCAAATCCATATTAATAGCTGTGAGGTGGTGCAGTACATTAGCCTGCAGACATTAGCCTGAGAATGACATCAGAGCTGTGTGTGTGTGTGTGTGTGTGTGTGTGTATGTGTGTGTGTGCGTGTGTGTGTGTGTAAAGGCACTGTGAGTGAGCTGAACTTAAAAAGGCCACCGCAAAACAGATTCTGAGTTTTTGTAACTAGAGATTGAACAATATTATTTTTGTTAACAGATTTGTTTAATGAGTCTAATAACTGAGTTTTTCTGACTCAATGATAACTAAATAATGATTGAACTATAATGAAAAACATTATAATACACATTTAATAATAATCATTATTGTTTATTTAATGCCACATGTCAAGCATTTCTGTAACATCTCAAGCATTAATAAATGTAATGAAAAACAGGGAAAAACAGATTAAAATATAGCCGCGAACAGCAATTATCGGGTTAGAATCATATGTCGATTGTGCTCACCTATTTTCGTGAAGTTCCGAGTTTTTGTTTAGGAGTTGTAGGCTTTTGTATGCATTTGGCAACGCCCATTTTCTAAACGACCCTGTTATAGCTACCCAAAGGGTAAAGTTCAACATTGTTTTTTAAATTAATAATTGACCTAGAGAGTCCAGAGAATTGCACTGCAGTGGTTTTATCGAGGTTGAGCGAAAAAACCTAGGACTAGTTTGCAAAAGTAGGTTTTTAGATAACCGCAAATATTTAATGAACGATTTGATTGATAGCAGTGGTTATTGCGGCAAAGTTGTTCAGTATGAGAAGATCTATCAAATTATATTTATATTGTGTGGATATGTGGAACACCACGTGATTATTACAGAGGAGTAAAACTTATTAGCACCACCTAGTGGCTGATTTCTTTTAAACTTCTTACAGACCTCTAGGGCCATGAGTCGAACATGCCCACCGAGTTTCGTACCAATTGGCATCCATTAACCTTGTCTAATAGGTGCTCAAACTTCATTGGCCGATGGCAGCCATGTTTTTTTAGATACGTCAGTGTCCTAATATACAATCATGGCACCTTGGACAAAGACATTGCATGCCAATTTTCAAGTCAGTCGGACTAACAGTTGGGTGGTTAAAGTCATTTTCATGTTTTTTTTTCACTTGAGCCTACGCCTAACGGTTTAGGATTTATGAGCGATTTCATACTTTTCACCGCTGTAGCGTCCCCGTCAAGCCGACCGGGGCGAGCCAATGTACTGCATGTTGCTTGCTTGTTTTTCTCAAGTCAAGTCTTGTCCACGTCATGCTAACAAGAAAATATGCTTCTAACCACACATCAAGAGCTGTAGTTCATTGTAGTTTTCAGATTGTTGGAACTATGGTTTCGGGAAACACTGAATCATTGAACTATGCTGGTAACGATGTAACTTGCGACCATAGTTGGCAAACAATGCTTTTGGTAAACACGCCCCAGATTGGTATTTTTTAGAGACCCACCAGGAGTTTATCGGTTGACCTGATATTTAAGAACCAATAACTGATTAAGTAGTGTGGGGCGAAAACATGAAATTGAAGGAGAAATTATATTTTGATGATTTTGCATTCGCTCCCAAACTTCTAAATTTTTTTGAGAAACTTTGCATTTGATCACAATACTATGCTCTCACACAAAAGTATTGGATTTCCCCAAGAACTTTGCTTTCAGCCCCAAAAGCACTGACATATAGTTTTCCCCTGTATCCCTGGCTGGGATAGGACGCAGTCGAGAGTGAGGAGATGGTTCTGTGCATGCAGTTTATCGGTTAAAACTATACAGTATATATATATATATATATATATATATATATTAGGGCTGTTTTCGACTAAGGATTTTCATAGTCGAATCTGATTCGTTAGATTTTGCCGTAGTCGACTGATAGTCAAACTTTTTTTTTTTTTTAGATAGCAGCTAGATTTTTTCCATTTCAAACAAAAGAGCTTAAAAAAAACTAAAAGAAAAACATGGTGTGTAACAAATACCTTTTGTTCATTTAAAGCCAGATGAACAAAACATATCACACATCAAACATCAGAAAAGTTCACATACAATAGGAACACATTGGCTTCAAAAACAACAACGTGCCAAAACATGCCTTTATCTCTTACTTAGGAACCTATTTCTTGGCTTTTAATTCACAGTTCACACTCGGGAATCGGGATAAAATAAATAAATAAAATTAAACTTAGCGCAACAGCCGGCACTAGTCCAAAATGTCATAAACATTTTTCAAAATACAATAAGCCTGCCTGAATAAATAAAAACGATTACACAACAACGAAAATAAACATAGGCCTAATATAAGTCATAATCGAATGGGCTTCAGAAAGTGCACATTTAGCAAAAAAAGAAAAAGGAAAGGATGTCTTCGTTGCTGAGACGCTTCGCGCGCAGCCTTCAGTTTGCACTTAACTTTATTTGGGTTATCTTTAACCTTCTCGAAATACTCCCACACTTTTGATGATTTTTTAGAAGCCATTGTGAGCCAATAAATCCGTAAATGCTAACAAATGCGGTCCGGACGTTAGGCATGTAGTGTGCTGCTGCTCATTGGTTACATAACACTCAGCGCCGCCGCTCCCACCACGCGCATCACGCGCTGTGCGCACCAAGAGCTGAGGTGAGGGGGCACCAAAAAAATAGCCTAATGAAAAATCAATAATTATAATGCTGATATTATTTCAGTATAGAAATACAGACATCTCAAAGGAAGTTCCGGGAGTCTCCCGCATATTGATAGCGGCTCACTGATGCCCGCGAATTAGTTGAAATCTCCGGAATCTAGAGAGAGCGCGCCCGCGAGACTGAGACCGTGCTCCAAACCGCGTAGCGCGTGCTCGGCAGAGAGGGAGAGAGAGAGCAAGTCCGCGCGCGTCATGAAGACGAAGTTTCTCGGGGTAGGGGGCATCATAAATAAATTATGCAATTATGCTTAGGGCACCAAAATGGCGGCTCTGATAACACTTCCCTACTATTCGACCATGAGGTTCATAGTCGAATCAGACCTCCGAATCGAATCGTCGAATCCTCGACTATTAGAAGTCAGCCCTAATATATATACCGTTGTCATTGTTGTCCGGGATTCGGCTTTTACGTTCTACAGTCACCATTCATTATGTTTACTGTGGCGAGCAGGACGAGACTGACGGCCGCGGGAGAAAGACGCGAGGCCGGTGGCGTGATTACTGATGAGCGGCACCAGAGAGACGCACCGGTCTTGTCTCGTATCTCTCATGGAGGAGCGGGAATTTTCTTAGCAATCTTAAAACGCACATTAACCCATCACTTGTTTAGCGTTCATGTAAACACTACATTCAGATTCACCAATCGGAAGGAATTCAGTTAGATTGAAACAAAAGGTGTGCATGTAAACAATGAATGGCGACTGCAGAAAGCAAAAGCCGAATCCCGGACATTTTCGATGGCCGGACATGTCCGGGAAAAAGAGGATGGTAACCCCTACTACTCAGCTTTCTCCACAGAAAAAGAACCTGTTAGCTTAGCTTCCAAATAAAAGATGACTGACACTATTTGTAGATTCTGTGAGTGAGATCCCACCCTCTATGAAAACATTCGGATCTAGCGCCTTCTACTGGCTGTAGTTTTTTGCCTCTGGCCAAAATTTTTTACAGACAAAAAATGCATAAATCTCTTGTCTCAGGGGGATATGAGGGAGAGAAGCACAGTAATTTTAAAATACTACAGGTTTCATACTGATACAAAGCTTAATGCTAAATCCTGAAGTATCCCTTTAATGTTTAACACTAAAATGTTTAATTTGATAATTAATACCTGTGTTCCACTGAAGGTCACAAATTAGATATATTTATTATATTACAATTATTTCTCCTTGACAGCATGTTGCATCAGAGCCCAGGCAGTGACCTCTCATGTGTCTTTGTCTAGAGCTTCAGAAGAGATGTCTCACACTTTGCTAAGATTCATCAAGATTCTGCAAATGTTAGATTTCAATATGACCTCAAACATTACATTTCTCATTAAACTCTCCAAATGATCTGAGCTACCCTATCCGCATTCATTTTATAACTCCTACCTCTTACTTTATTTGTCAACAACTGTATATTTATTCTTATTTCTCCTAAGGGATTTTAGTAGAAACATTTGAGACACAATTGATGCCTAATTTAGAGCTCTATTAAGTCTCTGGAGTTATGAAAGAGCAAACCCTGAGCAATACTACTGGGCAAATAATGTTAATTACTGAAGAAATATGCTGTTCAATGATCCATGAAGGTGTGGGCAAGCAACAAACTAAACAGGTTTAAAATTGAATATGAATAAACAAAACACAATAAACTAATTAAAATAATAGGGCATGAGTGAACAAACACATTTATCAAACAATTTCTGTGAATAGCTCTGTGGAATAAGATGCTTGTATGCGTGTGGAAACACCTCTCCACAGACATCTGGACAGACTGACAAGTTAAACAGGGTTAAATTTCTCTGCATTTTGTCAGTCTGTTCCCAGATTAAAATCAACTAACTGTGTGGACAAAGGGTACAATAATCCACACCAGCATCCTTCCAACTAAGTTGGCATCTGTGCTGTTTTTGTTGATTGAAACCCCTCCATCTTTTTCTCCGTCTTCACAGACAGAAGCAGGAAAAAGCAGGTCAAAATTTAAATAGCTCAAAATAGAACATCTGGCTGGGGCTCTGTCGCTCAGCTGTGTGTAATGAAATATGGAAATGGGGGGGTTACTCTTCAAAGAGAGCTCGAGCCCCTCCGCGGCACACGGCCCCACCATGGGCTCGTGGCAGCCCCACCTCCCCGTCCGTGCTGCGGCGTGCCGAGCGTCCAGGTGCCTCTGTGCTGGCAGCGCCAGATCGTTAGTGCCTCCAGGCTGGCAGAGCCGGCAGCTGGCATCATTAAACTTCAAACCGAGCCGTGGTATCGCCGTGCCAGACCCGGACCACCCGTTTGGCCAGTGCTGCCAGCAGCTGATTAGCGTCATGCTATAGCAGGCCCACACCACCACTGCTCACCTGAACTCGGTGCATGCTAACAAACTCACAGCTCATCTCAGATAGATATTGCAGAATATTTGTGATGTTAACATGGTGAACATGTGTCATACGCTATATTTATTGACCATGACCATTGTCTCACTCTAGCTTACTATCATTGAGTCATTGATTTGGGAAATTAATCAATTTGATTCTTGTACGAATCATTCGTCTCTGTCTTTCTTTACATATATCAAGATATTTGGTAGCCTACTACATAAATTCGTAATTTTCTGCTCCTCTTTGTTCAAAGTGTTACATTTACAGTCCAAAGATGATGAAGAAGATTCGAATAGACCAAGTTAATTACTTTGTTGATATCAAATCAACTCAGATAATCCACAATGATGCAAGACCGCGTGCAAGCACAAACACATGAACAATACCGGACAATGGCTGCATCCGAAAACTTAGGCAGCTGACCTGTTGCCTCTCTGCAATAGGCAATGGCTCTGCAGGCAGCGTTTTTTGCACGAAGAAACCTCATAAAAACTGATTTCAGACAGACTTATGAGGCAGCGTAACAGTTTAATGATCTACAGCAAAATAGAACGAGCTTTGGTGAGAAACAAATATTTAATTACTACAGTAGTAATTTCTCGCTAGAAATTACATCAGAAGTGGAAAATGTTGGTTCAAAACGTACATTTACACATAAACTGACCAGAAACCACAACTTTCAATCTTTCTTTATCTAGCTTAACTGTCACCGAATGGAACGCAAAGAATTGTGGGATATCCAAGGAAGCGAAGGATACATCTATGCTGCCTTCAAAATTATATCAATGAAGGTATCTCAGGAGACAGGAAGTGAAGCTAACATTGGATTTGGACGTGCCTTGATGCCTTCCGATCTTGGAATGTGTCTTCTGAGTCTGAAGGCAGCATTTTTTAGTTTTCGGATGCAGCCTATGAATGTGAACTAAAGAGGATCTTAAATATACAGAGATAATGAACTGAATATAGACAGGTGGGCTCGTTAAATGAATGTCCATGACAACTGATTAGTGGCGGGAAACTAAAAGAAAGGAAACAGGTAACTGAAGACAAGCAAACTAAAGCTAAACTGAGCACAAAATGACACAAAGCTACTAGTCCTGGAATGTAGTATACGAGGCATTTTATGATACATTTAAGAGTGGTTCAACGTCGTTCTTCCATTTAATTTTTCGTTGCTTTTCCTGTGTTGTTCTACGAAGCATGAATGGCCTCTTATGGGACTCTTTTGGACCACATTTACCCCTTATTTACTTAGAAAACAGCGACCAGAATATTCTAAAAAAAATGCACTTTTTGTGTTTTACAGAAAAAAAGTCATACAGGTTTAGAATGTGAGTGTGAGTAAATGATGACTGAATTTAAATTTATTGGCTGAACTTATCCCTTAACTTGAAGAGCCTATATTGCTTTTCCTGTTCTTTCTGCGTCCCTCTACTCTCCGTGCTGGCTGGCGTTCACGCTCACTTCATAGTTACTCCCTGAGCGTGTAATTAAGTCGTGAATGATAACGGTTCAATTATTTGCCCAAACGTGTCTCTATGGATTCATTACACACTCACTGATGATGGAGAGTCCCCCGACTCATTCCACAGAGAGGAAAGAAGGAAAAAAGAGAGATGTCTTTGCATGCTTTGTAATTATGGCATCATTTTCTCTTTCTAAATCAGATAGGTTGGTGTGGTATTTTTTGTGGGAACGGTGTGTCAATAGGATGACTGATCTGTTTGACATTTGAAGGTAAATGAGGAGAATGGCATTTAAGGGTTGGTGAGAAACGTCACGATTTTGATTTTAAAAAATAAATGAAAACGCTATTTTCCAAAGCATGACAAAAAGCCTAATACATTTCTCCTCCACATTAATCCTTTAAACCAAAATAAATAACTAAAATATGCATAAAATTATTCATTATAAAAACCATAACAATACTAACATTATAATAATAAAAAAAGAAAAAGATTTTGACATTAAATGTTCAGCGAGCACAAATGGATGTTCATGTGTCTATACTTTTGGCCTTATGGTGTAAGTGTTCATTACATTGTTCAAATCAATATATTACGTAGGGAATTGAAAACAAAAGAACCCCCTGAAAATGCAGTTTTAAATCAAGATTTTTACAGGATTAATTTTGCACTGTGGTACGTGAAAGCCTGGTCTCCAACTGTTTCTCTGGACCCCTGGGAAGAAGTCTGGTGCTGACCTCCCATCATGCCTTGCAATTCTTTTGACTGTTGTCATGGTGATATGGCCCTACTGCCGAAGCCAGTGGTCAATCTGAGTCTCGCAGGCTGTCATTCCACGCAGCGGGAGACTTCGAGCTGGCTGAATCAGTCCATGCTCGAGAATCGTGAGTCCATTTTATCCAAAATGGCTGACTATCTGGTTTTATCGTCATAAAGGGGTTGAGGGTATTCTGCTCTTGGCTGCAAACCCACAGCGCTTATAAAGAAAGTGTCTACTGTTGCAGCCAGAACTGCAGTCTGTCTATTTTATGGGACGGGTGAGGATTGCTTAATGTGCCATTGTGGATCCGGCGGGAGCCATGTTGACGGACGTGAGGCGAAACGATGCAGTTTCGTGGCTGTTGCAGAAGATCGACCTTTAGTCATAACTCAGACATACTGGTAACGAGCGCGTGCTTACGAACACGTGTGATAAAACAAAACTGGAACAGTTCTGAACTGAGAGACTCCCTGACAGGAAATGAGACAGATGTAGGTCTCATGGACCCTTTAGAGCTGCCTAGTTATTTATTTATTTATTTTCGTGTTTATTAAGGGCTTTATATTGCCTCCTGTGTGGGTGCTTGTTTTGTCCCCATAGAGGCAGCAGTCATTGATGTTCATTTGGCTGCTGTTGAACGCCTTTCCTCACATGTGCGGTATTAGTCGACATGAACGCGACCGGTGAAAATCAACATGCGGTTTGGTGTGCAGTAAGTTCAACAAATTAACATCATTAGGTCCTCTAGGACAGATCCATTCTTATGGATTAGAGTCATTTACTGGAATTGGACCAGTCACCCACATGATGAGCAATACAGGAACTATCTAATTAACTTGTGTAGTGTAGTGGTTGTTGTAGAAAGTACTGCAGTGCAAAACACAAACAGTGAGCTTAGATACATTGAGCAGTATGATGGCTCCCAGACAGCAACATAGATCGCCCTAGATCCGGCCCAAATCTGGTACACGTGGATTCCACGATTACCAGATGTGGGCCGGATCTGGGCCGACACTATTGGCGCTTTTCCATTACCAGTACCAGCTCGGCTCGGCTTCCGTTTTCCATTGCAGATAGTACCTCCACAATAGTACCTGGTCGTCATAGCGACGCGACACACCCCCACTACCCACACACACAGGACAATGGAGGAAATCCAGTGTATGCTGTTTTACATAATATTAGTAATGGGTATATCACGGAATCTCTGGCAAAACTATTTAAAAATGTCGGGGTTATTCAGAATACTCCGTCTGGCGCGTGCAATGATGACGCAGTGAATAGTGACGATTCTCTCTGACCAATCAGCAGTCTGCCGTGTTTCACGTCATATTTTCGTATCGCCTCAGCTCGCTTAGAACCTCGCTGAAGGTGATACGAAAAAACGTACCTGGAAGCAGGTACCGGTACAACTTTTACACAGTGAGCCGAGGCGAGCTGGTACTGTGTAGTGGAAAAGCGCCATAATGTTGCTGTCTGGGCTGCTTTTTTAAAATATACTAACACAGAGAAATTTACATTTGTTTTCTTGCTTGTCCAATTTGAATATTGCTCATTGGTTGTTCTTTTTTAATTGTCTTACTCATTAGCTGTTTCCATCACCCTGTTTTTATGCGCATTTTGAAGTATCGCAGAAACAAGTGATGGAAAAAGGCAAAAAAAAAAAGAATGAAAAAGAAAAACGAAAAAGAGTTGAGCCCACTGCCAATAATGGGCGATTCTGGGAGATAATGGGAAACGCATTTGCTGAATAAATTCTGACATATAGCGAACATTAAACCCGTGTGACTAATTGGCTGTTTCCGCTGATGGTGTTTTATTTACTGTTGGTTTCAAGGTTGCCAATACCACCGTAATACGCTCGAACAACTTGATAGAAAAGCACCTATTTTCCTTTTTTTTGCAAATTTTTAAAAGATTCGCTTCACGTTTAGATTGAAACCCAGCTAGAGTTTCACATACCAGAATACCAAGAATTTGTAAAAACATAGGTAATGTAGGCTATGTGAATGTAAATCTTTTATAAAAAGTTTTATATAAAGATTTTTTTTTAAAGAAATTAATACTTTTTATAAGAGAGGATGCATTAAATTGTTCAAAAGTGTCAGTAAAGACATTTGTAATGTTAACAAATGATCTCACGTTTTTAAATACATGTTATTTTGAACTTTCTATTCATCAAAAAAATCCAGTTTTTTTTATCATGGTTTCCACAAATATTTTAAGCAGCAATACTGTTTTCAACATTGATAATAAGAAATGTTTCTTGAGCATCAAATCATCATATTAGAATGATTTCTGAAGGATCATGTGACAATGAAGACTGGAGAAATGATGCTGAAAATACAGGTTTGACATCACAGGAATAAATTACATTTGAAAATATATTTAAATAGAAATATATCTTAAATAGATAATTTTTCACAATATTACTGTCTTTATTATATTATCATTCAAATAAATACAGGCTTGATGAGCATTAGATAATCTTGCTTAACAAACTTTTGAATGTATAAAAAACAATGAAAAAAAATGAAAAAAGTTCTCAGTTAACAATTTGGGTGACCTAAAATTTGATGAGAAATATTTGAGTTTATATTAAAATCTGACTTTTGATTGACTTTGGTATCTTGAGAAATCTGAGCCCAGTTTAAGACATTGTGAAGGAGACAAATGTGCATTTTCCTCAGGAGAAGCATTTACTCTCCATTTAATATCTAGAAAGAGCCATTTAAATATTAAATGGATAGTTGAAACTTTTGCCATCATGTTTTTCAAACCTGAACAACTTACTATTCTGCCATGTAACACAAAAGGAGATGAAAGCCTCAGACATCATTTACTTTCTCATCTCCTTTTGTGTTCCACACCAGAAAGAAAGTCATGTGAACTATTCCTTAAAATAATCCCTTTATCCATGATTTTTATTGGCTGCCTCTGGGGTTCGTCTTTTCCATTTTAAGACCTTTCAATTTTTAGGATTTCGCTTCCTTGTGCTCTTTGTGACTACAAATCAATTTTACACTTCTTAATTGCTCACGGGAGGATCTCTGTTGTCATTCATTCGGTCTTGACCCTCTCTGTAAGCAGTTAACCTGTGCTACTGTGAAGGGTCCAAATGAGCAGGCCAGAATGGCCCGCAGGGACAGACCGCGGGGAGGAGCGGTGAGAATACATCAGAACCTCGGGACTCCATCTGTCACCATGGAGACAGCGGAGAGGGTGGGGGTTTGCGGGACGGGTGGAAGACAGGTGGACCCACCCCACCAGCTGCCGTGACACCAAACACCTGTGCTGATGCTGTGGACAAACTTTCTTTATCTCTTTCTGCAACTCCATCAGTCCTTCAGGTCTGTTTAATGAGTGTGGATATCGCCGCCATCACCTGTTCCACTGTTTTTGTGGTGTCAGAGTCCATGGGATTGTTTGTTTCCCATTTGATTGTATTTAACATTAAAACCCATAGAGGGCGCTGTTACACTGAGCAGGGAGTCTTCAAGGCCTCCAATGGGACATTGAGACATGCGGCTACTTCCAGCGTCTTTTGCGAGGTTGTGGGGTGTAATGCATTGTTATTCTTGACTGGTCCTCGCAGGAATCAAAGCACAAGGCCTTTTATATTTTTATACACTACCACCCCCTCAGTCTCCACGCTGGAACCAGCCCTGGACCTGCGATTGCACTGACCCATAGAGAAAGACAGAAAGAGAGAGAGAGAGGGATAGAGAGAGGCAGAAGGAGAGAAAGCCCACATTACTGATTCCAATGAACAGGCCTTTTCCATTTAGTTGTAAATTGATACAAGGACTGGACGAGAATTTTAAAAAACAGGCAATCACCCGTGCTTGATTAGTCTTTGTGTTGCCAATTATCCATTACAATCTTGCTTCTGTGTTGCAAACAGTCATCAGAGGCTTGACTGCTTCATTTCCATGTAGAAATATGGTCTGTATGGCGGTCAAGGCAAAACCATGTTTCTAGATAAGGGTATTGCAGATAATCTTAAATCTTCAAGTGTCTCTCCTCATTTTAAACAGGGTTGCATTGAAAGGATGATTCCAAGAACTTGACAATTGAGACTGTAGTTCAAACAAAAGTAAAAAAAATTATGATCAATAAGTTATGACATGTTTTTATGCAAATCAGCAATACAAAAAAAAAGATTATACAAGATTAAATACATTTTTGTCAGTTTATTTAAAATTTAAGTTTAAATGACTTAAACATCCAAGTTGATTGTACTTAAAAAAATAAGGCAGCAACTTTTATTACTGAACATATACATTGTTTATATATTAAGGCATATTTTATGACAACAATCCGGGTGTGTAGTGTATAACTAATTTTCAGAGGGTAATATTCCATTTGTAAAGCTATTTTGAAATTGTCTATTTTAATTTAGTAACTATATCGTTTATTGTTATACATTTTATTGTGCATTTTTTACTTACTATCCCTGATCTTCAGCGTTTTTAACAAATAAAAATATTGTTCCATTAAGAAAACAAAAAACAAGAAATGTAGCTTGTACTCATTTCTTATCGGTGTGGGGTGTGCAGAAAGACGGTCACGATGAGAGGCGAGGAATAATTCATTCAGGCCTGAAACTTAAGAACACCAGCCGGATATAATGAGACGACACTGTTCATATTTGTGTATAAGAGACAATTACGTGAAACCTTAGCATTGGAGCAGACAAGTCATTAGGCCCAAGTTTTGAGGCGGTAATAACAAGCATTTTAAAAGCTCCCCCGATCGTGTCATATTAAAACATAGCAATTCTCTCTTTCCTGTTTTTCTGTCACCGAGGTGAGGATACGTGTTAAGATAAATATTAGATAGTCTTGGCAATTACCCACGCTTTCGAAATGGAATAACAGGCTCACTGTGTTTATACATAACATTTTCCAAGACATCTGAGTCCAGGTGCATGCTGGGTGGGCGCCAGGGGAATACAGAGTTTGAGGGTTTGCCTTTTGCTTGCTTGTCTCCGCAATGCAAAAAAAGCATGTGCTACTTATGTTAAAGCAATAAAATAATGTTAATGATGGATTTATGAGAGATCCCTTGCAAATCACTTATAAAGATAGTGACGGACCAGACACATTAATGTGGTCTTAATCTTTAAAAAGATTAGAGACAAGATCAAACTTTCAATAGAAGTGAACATTACACTTACCACATTGTTTAATGATGCCAGTCATGTTTCGTAGCCATTTGAAAATGTGGTCAGGTAGATGGATTTCTTCCCAAATGTGTAAAACACAGAAATGGAATGAAGACGTAAATGGTTTAGGCTGTTGTATTATTTGAGGTAAAGGATTTTTTGTGCTGAAAGATAGGTTTAGAAAGTGTCGCAGGTGGGAAAAAGTATCGTTGGGGGAAAAATGTTCATTTTCCACCTCGACAGCTTGTAATGGGATAGGAGATACCTGTGAGAACAGGAACTAAACTCACAATCAGAGCCTGGAAATGGCCCTGGCCCAGTAACCGAGGCGATTACCACAGAACCTCTGACTTTCCACTCAGGGTTTGTAGTGAAACGTTGTGGTCTGAATATCAATAGCCGTTCTAAGCTATTTCAAGCTTTTCTAGTGGCTAGAAGGAATCCCTCATCATTCATCTCAAGCGCAGGGGCGAACAAGGCGAGATTCCATTTAAACATCAGCGGAAAACAAGATTTAGGATCTTATTTTAAAATCATACAGTTCCCTGAGCTCTTTGATGACTGTGTGTGTGTGTGTGTTTGTGTGTGTTTCTGGGATATGTGTCTTTCTCTTCTTTTTTGCTCTATCTTGTGTACTATATATTAATATTTTTTAAAATTATTATTTAAGTTCTTTTGTAGCCCCATAGATTTCAAGGAATATTGCACCTTATAATAAAAAAGGTGTTGAATGGGTTTGCCCTCCGATCAGGAAGTTATCCCTAAAATTAATCCAAGGCGTGCCGTTTTTAGGAGTTTTATCCTCGTGTTCTCCAATAAGAACTTTGGCGCATCTGGCGCAATAGTAGTGACAAATGTTCAAATTCTCCCATATCCACATTTTATACAAGTTTAATTCCATTTCCAGATATTGCCTTCATTTGTCTTCCACATTGTCGTTACTTTAACGGCAATTGACATTCCCACGAGATTCCTTCTCAGCCTGCTCACCTTCCCCATCTGATTCACATCTAATATTCACGCTGGTGATGGACATTCACCGATTGCGTGGGGACCATTATGCCTATCTTCTGATCATCTGTTATCTGTGCCTGAACATATTGGGTCATTGATTTTAGGAATTGTGGCACTCCGTGCCATGTGTCAGAAAAGGAAACGGGGAGAGAGAAAGAGTGGGCTTTCTGAAATCACCTTCTCCTGTAACCTGTTATCCTTTACACCAGAGCACCAAGTCTCTTTCTGTTATGTTCATGTCTTTATTTGACTAGCATAAAGGATTTATTCTAATTTACTCACCCCCATGTCGTTCCAAACCCATGTGCCTTTTTTCTTATGCAGAACACAAAATAAGATATTTTGAAGTATGTTTCATCTGTTTTTGTCCATTTAATGAAAGTCAATGAGGTCCACACAACATTGGACCCCCTTGACTTTTACTGTATGGACAAAAAACACGTAGACACTTTACAAAATATCTTATTTTGTATTACACAGAAAGCGAAAGAAAGTCATACACGTTTGGAACAACATGAGGGTATATAAATGATGAAAAATATTGTTTTTGAGTGAACTATCCCTAGATTCTTGTTCTTTTTATTTCTTGCTGTAGCACAGTGCCCAAATCGGAGTGATTCGTGAATAGCACATTCTCCTATTTTTTAAACTTTAGCTCTACATTATTCCGTTCCAAACATTGCGTGGTTCAGAAATCAAGAGAGCGAATGAGCAAGAGCAAGAAATAGAGAGAAAACGAAGGAGGATGCTTTTTGACCCTGGTGATTTCAGGTCACTCAACACAAGCATCAAGAAGCGAACACGGAGCTCACCCACAAGAGGATTTACAGACATACACGAGTCTATCAGATAGAGAAGACGGGGTGGGGGAAAAAATAGCAAAGTGCAGCAAGGTCATAGGAAAGCTGTTAATAATGCAATAAAACATGTACGCGTACACCCGCACACACTCGCACATAAGCAAGACAGGACCATCTGGTCTTGGACACGTCCTCTGTGGAGATTAATTGATGATGTGTAGCTGTAGTCTCAGCCCAGTGCTGGTGTTCAGTGTGGAGGGAAAGACATGGGAGAGGTGGGGGGTACTTCTGGTGATGCTATGCTATGAATCAGTACATCTGTTAGGGAGAAAGGAACGATGGGAACACAGGCACGAGGAAAAGACCTGGGGCCACAAATGGATGCATGTTAATGGATTGTGTGTTTGAGTGTATTTGTGTGGTCTTGACCAAGTGGGATTTTACTGCTCACATCAAACAAGCGGTCAGTCTGTTGCGTGTCCATTTTGGTCAGAGTGTATGTGATTCATATTCATATGAAAAACCCTAGAAGTCAGGATACAAAGCATTGGGGGTTTGAGAACTTTCGGTATTTATAGTGTACCTATAAAGTATGTATAAGTATAAGGAAATAATATGTAAAGTTTGTGAATAAAGGGGTAACAACCAGGAAAATTTACAAATTATGGTCACACTTTATTTTAAAGTGTCTGTTACAGTGCAATCATGTATTTGAGTACTGAGTATTAATAATTAACTACATGTACTTACTAGGTTACGATTAGGATCTGGTTTTAGGTTAGTTGCGTGTAATTATGTATAATTTATAGTTATTACTACAGTTACTACATGTAACGTGTATCAAGAACACTGTAAAACAAAGTGTTACCCAAATTATTTATTCTGTAAATTTTAGAACTAAGGGCTTTTTATTCTACTATTATGATACAACAATCTTACATTTGGGAGCAATTTAGCGAGAGCATACGTATAAGGGTATTACCTTTTTGTAATAATAGTGTACCAATACATAGGCCCAGGCTTT